>NC_056731.1:686501328-686836328 GCF_019279795.1 Protopterus annectens
AATAGTTATGTGACATGCATCAAAAAAACTGCCATTCATTAATCATTTCCCATGGTTGCTCTAAGTGCTGCATCATGCAAACAAGGACAAAAGTTAAACAATAAAGAGGAAGGCACAGAACTTGTGAATTGTGTACTGGTTGCATGTACTTTTACACTTCACAGACCTACATGTACACCTCTGTAAGTGCAACCTGACACACACCCCTGATGTCATCATTTACTGTTGCCATGCATTCAACATGAACACTGTGGAACTGCCTACACAAAGTGAACATCCCTACATGGTTACAAGTCTTTGGGATTCAGCAATTCTAATGAGATTTGACCTCATTTGCATCTTCATTGTGTTGATAGCCCTGAATCTACATGGTTGATACCCATGTAGAGATTGAAACTGAAGAGGAGCACAATGTTGTACAGTCAAGGAAAGGAATTACTCAGGTGTGTATATGTACACACAGGAATGCAGGTTTGGATTCTATATTTCATGGGGTTTACACTTTTAGCGGTCTACTTTAGTTACAACTACATTGTTCATTTGGGGGTGGGGTTGCAGAGTGGCATTTATGTCACAGCACTTAATAAGGACCTCTTGCTATTTTTAACATAAGTTTTTAATATACAACATGTCTGGGAATATCATAATGTGTGTGGGGTTATATGTTAGGGTTTGTTCTGTACAAATGGATGGAAAATGACTTACTCTAGTTTCCATGTAGACTCCTGTATTTTGTAAACTTTCGCATACATGGCCAATATGAACACAGAGTCTAAGCAGTTGCATTACAGGCTGCTGAATTGCTTCATCTTGTTCATTTCCTTCAATAACATACAATTCAGCTACTTATGCTGTAATTTGC
The DNA here is from genome assembly GCF_019279795.1 of Protopterus annectens. NCBI lineage: Eukaryota > Metazoa > Chordata > Ceratodontiformes > Protopteridae > Protopterus > Protopterus annectens. The sequence goes on from NC_056731.1 coordinate 686,502,191, forward strand.
ATGCCCAAAGGTTTCTGTGTTTGTGCGTTAGTGCACACTGCTATGCAGAGTTTACTGAATCTAAAACTTTTCACAGCCATGTGCGAATTATGCTGAGATGCACACACTGTCAACGTTATTGTGTAGGGTTCATTGAATCCCCCCAAACATCATCCACCAGCATTTAATGAAAGATATCCAGACAATGGAGGATACAAGAAGTGGAGAGCTCAGCCAAGAGAAAGAATCTGGAATGGAGATAATGTAACAACTATTTGGCTGGATTTAAAACAGATGCAGCACACCCTTCAGGAACACATATAATGTATAATGTCATGAGAAAAGACTCACAAATGTAAATAATGCATAAAATGAACATTTTGCTATGATTAAGATATTGATGGAGGAAAATATGGAATTAAAAGTGAGTGTATAGGTAGTTGAATCCAGATTATTTTATAAAGAGGCTAAGATGACAGAATAGAAGACCTGGCAAGGAGGAAGAATATCAGAATACATTGAATAAATGCCTATACCTATATAATATAGAATATATATATACCTATATAAATGTACCATTCACTATGGCTAACAAATAACACTAAAGATTTCCTAAAGCAAAGGGATAAGGTCTGAGTTCACTGGTTAACTAACAGAAGCCATAACAAGTCTACAATAGCTTAGAAATAAAGCTAAATCCCAAATAAAAACTGATAAAAAACATACTACACCACTACACAGCATAATCACCAAAACAGCCCCCAAAAATTCTGGGCCACCATAAACAAACTCCTTCAACCTGGCAACAGATCCACCCCTACACGTGCACCCACCACATCCTCCTCAGAGGACAACACTGCAAAACAGTTCAACTCCTTCTTCATAAATTCAATACACGCTCTTACCAAATATGACCAAAATTTCTCTCTCAAGATCCTAGCCATTAACAGTAATCTTAAAAATACCTTTTCCTTTACACCTGTTCCAACTCACACCATAAGAAAACTTCTTAAAAAACTCAAATCCACCAGCCTAGTCACAGACATTCTGCCATCAGAATTTCTAAAACTTGCTGCAGAGGTTATTGCATACCCCATATCCTTCCTCATCAACCACTCTATCCCTGAAAATGATGTCCCCCTACTCTGGAAAATCTCCGGCATCACTCCCCTGCATAAAGGTGGAAACTCCACAGAACTCACAAACTACAGACCCATTGCTATCCTGTCACCACTATCTAAAATACGTGAAAAATACACCCACATCCATCTCTTAAATTATCTTTTATCCAATAATCTCCTCTGTCATACACAACATGGTTTTCGCCCCCACCATAGTACCACAATTGCCCTCCTCAGTTTTACCAACACTGTAAACTACCACAGAAACCAAAACAGTCTTGTCTCTGTCACCAGAAACTACTATCAGAGCTATGCACCTTAAACCTCAGCCATTCTACCCTAGTATGGTTCCACAGTTACCTAACCAAATAGCAACAAGCTGTTAGGTGGAACAAGGAACTGTCATCTCTACTCCATGTTAACATTGGAGTCCCACAAGGTTCCTAGGTGCCCTACTATCCAGCACTTTCACTAACCAATTGCATAAATCCACCCCTCTTGCCTCACTTATCCAATACGCAGATGACTCTACCCTCTTGCGTAATGCATCCTCCCTCATACAACTACAGGACATCACACAACAATAGTTTTTTGCCAGCAGCATCTTGGCTAAATAAAGTTAACCTTATACTGAACCAAACAAGACCAACTTAATGCTTTTTCTCCCAATAAAGTCACCTCCCAAACCAAGCTGCTAGGTGTCACTATTGATAGCAAACAGAAATTTGACATTTACCTATCTCAATCCATTAAAAAGCTCACATCAAACTTGGCTGTCTCTACCGCATTAAGCCATTTCTTACAAACTAGGCCAGATTAGACATCACCAGAGCCCACCTCCTGTCCACTCTACTCTACCCTTCTCCCATCCTCACCAGACTTAGCAAAACTGAACTTACCAAACTTGAATCTTGCTATAATAAAATAGCCAGGTTTGCCACAAACTGCCCACACAGATCTCATCACTGCTCCTCCCTACAACAATTAAAATGGTTAGAACTTCTGCAACACCTTACCTACCTCCAATTCATTTTCACCCACTGTTTAATATGCCACCCAGAGTCCCAGCCTTGCAACACTTACTCCAACAATATACTAATACTCAACAACTCTGTTCTACACACAAAATCCTCCTACAAGTCTCCAAAAGCAACAACAAGGTTGAGTATACCCTTTACTCCCACCATATTTCTAAAACTTGGAACAAAGTTCCCCAACACATTTTAAACATTACAAACCCAACTCAATTCAGGAAACAGCTAAAAGACCACTTATATAGCAACTGGATCTGCTCCTGGACCAGTCCAGGTGAATACATTTCCCTGTATGTCTTTTTTCTTACCAATATTTCCCCTAGAACATTAACCATCTATGAAACCCTACTCATTTTCTAGACATCTTTGTCTCTTCAAACCCCCCCTCTCCTCTTTCTCTGTCTATATTAACCTGACTAGCAGAACCAAATTTACCCTCAGATACTTCCTATGTAATAAAATAAAACTGAATACTCTGTAACAATGCTTATAATACTATCCTCTGAATTTTAATGAGATGCCACTGATGCCAATGTATATATCTATTTCTCTTATTACATCAATGTACTTTTTCTGTTATTTTAATGCTTATGTAACTTGTACATCTGAAGCTTTTCTCCCCAGGACTCCATTGAAAACGGGCTTACACCCAGATGGACTATCCTGGTAAACAAATGTAAAATAAATAAATAAAATAAATACCTGAGCTGGTAGAACAGAAAGAGTGTAATAAATTTATGCATGAGACTTTGAGTAAATGGACTGGATTGCCATCTGAAAGAACAATAAGAGAGAGTTCATTGAATACGTTAGCAATCAAAGGTTGGACATCTGCAGTGTTCAAAACTGAAGACTCAGTTCTGAATCTTTTGCCATGAAGCAACAGCTACTTGAAGAACTCTGGAAGCTGAGATAAGTATTATTGGTTGGGAAAATTTGAGTTTATGTTGAGCAAGATTTCTCGATGGAGATGGGGCACAAAAGGAGAATCTTTTTCCCAGTAATACAAGTGTGTAAACAGAAGAGTCTTAAGTGGAGACTGTTATACCTGATCCAGATCAGAATATTTTTCCTGGGGTCACCAAGGACATGCCATGATGCAGAAACTGCCTTGAAGATATTGAAGAAGTTTACTGATAGATTCATAGTTTCATAGGTGTGCTAGGCTAATGTCCCTGGAACCTTTACAAATCTAGCCCATAGAAGTGACTTGGCATTGTGCCACCTGATGTTTGTTCCCAGTGCCTCTATCAAGTAGAACCACTGGAGTAATCCCCACGGTAAACTTTCTATTTCCCATCCACTCATGAGTTCCCTTTAAGAGGGCCAGTGAGGTGTTCTGCTTGACATGTATGGAAGTCTATTCTACAGCATGGGCAGTCTCTGGGTTATGAACCTGTCCCTCCAGCATGTTCTGTTGATTGTGTTAATGAGGTTGAGGTCTCTGGAGCATGTGGTGCAGAGTGACTGAGATTTCTTTAGATGCAGCATTTCTAACAGAGCTGGATCATACATGGCTTTGTAAGTCAAGCAGAGATCACCTCTTAGTAGACGATATGAGAAAGAGAATAGCTGGAGATTTTTTGAGTCTGTCCATGTAGGACATGTATTTAAGGCCTAGGATCCTCTTTGTGAGGTACTTTTGTGGCCTTTCCAGCTGTTTCATGTGTCTAGTGAGGTACATGCCATATGTGGCATTATACTCAATGATTGGACTAATGAGGGAAGAGTAGAGAGAGATGATGACCTCTTTCTTCCTGGATGCAAAACCCTTGGTAATGCGATGTGCCACATAGAAAGACTTTCTGACCACAGTGGCAATGTGGGGTTCGAAGAAGAGGTTGCTGTCAACCTGTGTCCCTAGATCTCTTATAATGCCTTCAGTGTTCAGTGGGGTCCCATCGATGTGGTAATTAGTGGAAACTTAGTTTTTCCCAAAGGGAATGATGACACATTTTTTAGCATTAAGCTTAAGGCCATAGTTTCAATACCAGTCATTGATCTCAGTGAGGCCTTTCTGTAGGATGTCTATATCTCTTGGGGAGTTAATAATGGCTCCCAGCTTACAGTCATCTGAGAACTTGATCAGCCAGAGTTCCTCCGTGTTGGCCTGGACTTCTGAGAAGTAGATGCCAAACAGGAGAGGACCCAGGACTGATCCCTGTGGGACTCCACACTTGACTGGTCAGCAGTCTGACTTGGAGTCCACAACTTTCACACTGTGGTTTCTATCTGTGAGCTAATTGGTAACCTGCCTAGTGATATAGGGGTTGATGCCTAATTTGGTGAGTTTATCAATAATTCCTGAGTGGGGAATGGTATCAAAGGCCTTGGCTAGATTGAGGTAGACTGTATGAACTGCCTTGCCCTCATCCACAGCTCTGGTGACTGACTCAAATAAGCCAACTATATTGAGCAGGCATAATCTACCTTTCACAAAATCAAATTGTGTGGGATCTAGAGTTTGGAGATTCTCTATATCCTTGTTAATTAGGGACATGATGATGCGCACCATAGCCTTACATATCAGATTTATCAGGCTAATGGGGCAACTATATTGAGGCTACACACTAAAGTGCGCTAGCCGATTTACAGCATTTATAGCATTTACTGTCTGTTTTTTTCCTTATCTCTGTAATAAAACAAAAAAATCTCTTGTTTTCCCACTTTACTGAACTAGAGTAGTCCAGTTTCAGAGTTGCTGATCCCTGGGCTTTGTTTTTAGTTCCTGTTACTGATCCATTGCCTTATTAGGAAGGAGGGAAGTTTCTTTGCTTACCAGTGGGAGTGGGAAGCACTGAGCGGCCTTTTTGTCCGATTTGGTGAAGTTTCAGCCAGAAACTAGTAGTCCATTGGTCGTTTTGGGCCAATTCCTAGCTCCCTTCAGCCCCTGCTATAAAACACGCTAAACTGTACTGCTGATCTAACCAGCATATCCTATAACTGAAAAGTTCATCTCTACTTGATTCCCAAGTAGACTATTCTCTATCTGTAAAGCCTAGCACTTACTCCTACAGTACTTGCACCTTGATAAAGCACTCTTATTATAGATAGTACCCCACCAGCCCAAAACCCACTTCCCCCCGAGTCCTTTGAAAGTTCTTTATCTACTACTTCTAGTATGTCGAGGGATCAGTTGCTAGTGTCCTCTCCAGCTCAACTGGTGAACCTGGGAATATTGAGGCAATGTTACAATTGCCTCATGTACACAGACAATCCTCTCCTTCTCCCACAAAACACAAATACATGCGAGAGATGCAACTATACGGCCAAACTGGAGGCTGAGCTCTCTCAACATAGGACTGGCAAGACCAGACAGGAGGAGAAGGCAACCACACACAATACATACCCAGTCACACATGGTACCATCACAACTTCAAATCATACACATACTCACACAAAGACATACTCGGAGGCTCTGGTCAAAATTTACCAAAACAGCAGAGGCCACCAAAGCAGACACCCAAACAACTACCACCTCACGACCCAACACATGCAACACATAGACCACACAGTCAGAGTGTCAAACAGTCACAGCCCTTAAGGCCAAACAAAATGCCAGACACACTTGTCATTGGTGATTCCATAGTCAGGCACACTGACGTCCCGCTCACCAGACTGAGTAAGGAGAAGGTCACAGTAAGCTGCCTGTCGGGCGCTAGAATCCGCCACATAACGCAAGCACTCAGGTCTCTCAACAGCAGGTACAAGTACGACTCAGTCATTGTCCACGCTGGTGTCAACGACCTGAGACGCACCTCCTTGGACTACATGAAAAGGGACGCCGAGGAGCTCTCTGATTATGTAGCCCAGGCAGGTATGACCCTGACCTTGAGCAGTATCCTACCTTCACCTAGAATGATGCCACAATACAGTGATAAGATGATCAGCTTTAATAATTGGCTTAAATTCTGGTGTCATTCAAAGGGGATCAATGTCTGTCTGCCTGGGATGACATGCTGGACAAGCCACGCTGCTTAAGGGACGGCTTGCACCTGTCACCCTGGGCTTCCGGATATTGGCAAAGGCTCTTGCCACCCCATAGTGCCTTTTTTAGGCAAGGCTCAAATTCTAAACCTACCACCCTAGAACACCAAAAAGGAAAAAAACTAAGGGTAATGCTACTCAATGCCAGAAGTCTCAATCTCAAGATGCACACACTCGAGGCCCTTCTCAATATGGAGAACATCGATGTCTGTGCTGTGACAGAAACCTGGTTCAAGGCTCCTGAGAGCACCCCAGCACTAACAGGTTTCACCTCATATCATACGTTCCGGCCCCAAAATCCGGACAACACCAAGAAAGGAGGGGGGGTGTCCATATTCATAAAGGACACCCACACCTCAAGGTTGGTGGCAACGCACGATGCATCGGAGACCATCCAGGTGCAATTAACCATAGGCAAGACTGCTCTGCAATTTGTAGCATGTTACAGGCCACCCTCTCAAACTCAGCAACCTCACATGGCCTTCCTGAAAACATTGGAGGGATAAATGTATCTCCAAACACCATCATACTAGGTGACTTCAACTACCCTAATATAGACTGGGAACACTACTCAAGCCCGAACACTCTAACCCAAAGATTCCTGGAGTTCATAAACTCAAATGCCATGGAACAACTAGTCACCATCCCCACAAGAGGTGAAAACATACTTGATCTCATCATCACGAACATGGGATCAAAATGTTCAACACCGGAAGTATACCCGTCACTGGTGAGATCAGATCATAAACTAATCTCGCTGGAGGTCCTCATCCCGCCCCCAGCTGAAACAAAAAAGACCACAGTGAAAAACTTCTCAAAAGCCGATTTCACACTTCTAAAACTAGTGTGGTCTCCTTTAAGGCCCCTGAGCCAGTGGTAAACATTACTCAAACCGCTGAATCACTTACAAATGCCTTCTACCAGCACCTACAGGACTGCATGGATCAGGCAATCCCAAACAAAACTAAGACTCTCTGTACCAAAGGCAAGCGTCCAGTCTGGTGGACCCCAGCCATAAACAAGCTCTACAACAAAAGGAGGAAGCTACTACAAGATAGAGCAAAATCCTTGAAAGGTAAGACACCTTTGATCATTATAAGTAAAAACTAAGAGCTCTCATAAAATCATCCAAGGCAAATTTTGAGAGAAAAATCGCCAAGGACTCTAAAGACAATCATAAGGCCTTCTTTAGCTATGTTAGAAACCTAGGAGGAAACTCCCAGATATGCTCAGAATTAGTTCAAAATGATGTAAAATTACTGAACCTACACACATTGCTAACATACTGGCTGACAGGTTCAGTGCAAACTTCTCCCCCTCCCCAAAAGGAGAGATATCTATTCCAGAGGATTGTAGCCCCCAAACATCTCCAACGCCCAGGTGAGAACTGCCCTCACTAAGGCAAAAACACAGCATCCATGGGACGGATGGTGTCCCCGGCTGTGTGCTTCATGAACTCAACGAGGAATTAAACCCACAGTTAGGACAGCTGTTTAATCTTAGCCTCACCTCAGGATACGTACCCAAGGAGTGGCGACGGCGACTGTGGTCCCACTTCATAAGGCGGTGCCTCCACAGACCCTGGAAATTACCGCCCATTAGCTTGACAAGCCTTATCTGCAAAGCCATGGAGAGGACCATAATGGAACTCATAAATAAAGACATAGGGAACTTGCAGACTTTGGATCCAACCCAGTTTGGCTTTGTCAAAGGCAGATCCTGCCTCTTAAACTTGGTTGACTTTTTCGAGACAGTCACCAAGGCCATTGATGAGGAAAGGCAGTCCATACAGCCTACCTCGACCTGGCAAAGGCCTTCGACACAATACCCCACTCAGGTATCATCGAAAAACTCATCAGCTTGAATGTAAACCCATACATCACAAGATGGGTTGCAAACTGGCTAAGCGACAGAACCCACAGGGTCAGAGTTGCTGGAGCCATGTCAGACTCAAAGCCTGTCACAAGTGGTGTCCCACAGGGCTCAGTCCTGGGTCCACTCTTGTTCGGCATCTACTTTTCTGAAGTACAAGCAAACACAGGAGGGTTGTGGCTGACAAAGTTTGCAGATGACTGCAAACTGGGCGCCATAGTCGAAAACACATCTGACACAGATATCCTCCAGAAGGGCCTCACAGAAACGGATAACTGGTGCCAGAGCCATGGCCTGAAGTTAAACGCCAAAAAATGCATAGTCATACCCTTCGGAAAAACAAGGTTACCCCTAGCTACCATATAGGTGACAATCCACTGAGCACAGAAAAAGTCATCAGGGATCTGGGGACCCAAGTTGACAGTAGTCTTCGTTTGACACTCATGTTGCTAAAGTAGTTAGGAAAACCTTCTATATCGCCCACCTGATCATGAAGGGATTCACATCTAGATCAAGGGAGGTCATCGTCCCCTGTACTCATCACTCATTAGACCTATGATTGAGTACAATGCCCGCTCGAATGTATCTGACCAGACACCTGATGCAGCTTGAAAGGCCCCAAAAGTTCCTCACCAAAAGGATAAAGGGTCTCAAAAATATGTCTTATGCTGCCCGACTGAAAGAACTCCAGCTTTATTCAGTCTCATACCGCTTGCTCAGAGGTGACCTGTGCCTGACATATAAGGCCATGTCAAACCCAGATTTGATGAATATGCTTCACCTCAAAAATCTAGATCCCTCAGAACCACAAGGGCGGAGACTTAAACCTTGACACGGTTATAAATAGAACGTGCTGGAGGGACAGATTCATCACCCAGAGACTCCCTATGCTGTGGAACAAAATCCCGGTACATGTGAGGCAGAGCACCTCGCTGGCCTTGTTCAAGAGGAATCTTGACCAATGGATGGGAGATCGCAGATATACCCCAGGGATTACTTCAGTGTCACTGCTTGACAGAGGCACAGAAAAATGATAGGCATAGTTTTTATTCAAACTAAAGGGGTGGCGAAAGCCACATAACTATGGGCTAGGCTTATAAATGCCCTTGGGCAGATAGCCTAGTATGAACCTATGAACCTATGAACCTATAATAATTCCAGCATCTTTAGTTGCTTCCCCTTTATGGAGCGGGATGACTGTAGCAGTGAGCCATTCAGTAGGGACAAAGCCTGAGGTGAGGCTGTGATTGAACAGGGCACACAGATGTGGTGCCAGTTCACTTTGTAGTTCATGTAGAACACATCCAGGGATATTGTTGGGTCCCATGGAAGAACTATTCTTGGCCTTGGACAATGCAGCTTTAACCTATGCTGAAGTAATACTGGGTGCCTGACATTCATCCGGTATTGTGATTAGTCCATCTTCATTAGGAAGGAAGTGCAAATGAAGGGAAAGTGAGTGGCATGGATGTGCAAAGGGATTAGCAAGAGGTATTGAATACCTATTGTGGAGGGATGGGGAAATTCCCATTGCTTTGGAGGTGCCACGTTTTCATAGTCCACGTGGAGATAAATAGAGAAGTGATATCCAGATGAGGGGAGTTAATGGGAAATGTGATAAAACAGTAAAGGAAAAAGGTGTTTGGATGACGTCTGTTGTTCCTATTATTGGTCCAGTTGTTGAGTTGCATGAATTTGTATGGTTATTTAACTATATGGAGTGTAGAGTTGGGCAGCAGTCCTATTAGAATTTTGGTGATGAAAAAGATAATCCTTGGATGATAGCCTTTAGTGCTGTTTCTCTGATATCCAGCTCATGGGCTGGATTATATCACAGAGATTGTCTGCTTGCATAAGAGGCAGAATGCATACCTTATTTCCCTTGTAGAAGTTGCCTGATGTTAGTACCCAAGCTGTCTGTTAATATGTGAAATTTGTTGGTGTTGTTGATCTATTATGTCCATTGGCACCCTGGGAACCATAAGTCCTGTCTTACCTTATTTTTCTTTCTTTTTACTGCTATAGTGTGGAAGAAAGCACCACTCAGTTGGTATGATGCACTGAATAAGGAATTGATTGTATGTAGTATTGGGAGTGAGAATTGAAAGTAGCAGATGGATGTTGAACAATGGAAGTGCAAAGCCTATGGTTCTCACTCCAATAGAGACAAAAAAACACTTTCTTCTTTCTCAGTAAAAAAGTGCAGACGAGAGAAAAATGTTAGGTGCAAATTCAATAAAGCTTACATGGTAATTTTTCCTGTGTGCATGTCGCAGTGTGATGTGAACAGGTCTATATTAGAACATCGAAGTTTCAAAACATCGAATGTTCTGATATCGAACCTTATTCAGCGAAAGCTGAAAACATCGAACATACAGAACAGCAAATTTTTTCCTAGGGAAAAATTTGCTGTTCCAAAACACATACACACAACACAAGCACACCAAACAAACAGCAATCCACACACATACACCTAAAATCTTACACCTAACCCTACACTAAACTATACACACACCACTAACTATCCACTTATCTTAACCCAAACCCTAACCCTAAGGTCCGTCACTATCGCACACTCACCTCACCTGCACCCTAACTCACCGACCCCACCATAACCCTCACGTCTACACAATCGTACACTTACCTGACCCGCACCCTAACCCTAATTCACCTAACCCACCCTAACCCTCACTTCCACACAATTGCACACATACCTAACCTGCACCCTAACCCTAACTAACCTAACCCACACTCAATTTCACACTTACCTGAACCCGACCCATAACTTTCCACCACAGCGCTGAAAATACTGAAGCAACAGAAACAGACAACCAAATTCTTTCAGTAGGAAAAAATTCGGTTTTCTGTTGCTTCGATATTTTCAGCTTTCACTTAATAGGGTTCGATATTAGAACATTCAAAGTTTTGAAACTTCAATGTTCTAATATAGAACCGATGTGAACATGGGTGCAGTGAGTTTTAGATTCAGTAAACTCCGTGTAGCAGTGCGGAATCATGCACAATACCGGAAACTTTTGTGGAATGCAAATTTTGGCATAAGTACCTAAAACTTATGCTAATAAAGCAAAACAACACAGTGGAGTGACTCAACAACCTCATACACAACTGTGTAGACTCCATGTTCATGTTGGTAGTGTACTCAGAAATGTTCCACTTACAGGAGCCTACACAGAAGCAAAGGCATGTAAAAGTCCAGAAATATAGACAGAATGCACATGAAAGGGTAACAACACATCTATAATGGGCAATGTATACACTGTGGATGTCTGAAAGCATCAGGGGTGTGTGTCAGATTGGTATAATTTTATATTATTTTTTTACCTCATGTTTGCACAGTGTGCTGCTTGCTGCAAAATGTTTTAAATATAAATACCAGAAATGTCATGTAAAAGAGGAGTAAAATGTAGTGTCTAATAGGAAAAGTAATACCCTGCCTTGTGTCTTTAAGTTTGTGCTGTTGTGCTGTTACAAAGTTTGCACAGCTCCTAAAAGTGTAGATTCCAGGCTGTCAGCATGGTTATTATGCAAATGAGTGCACAATTCAGTGGATTTGTTGAATCACAAAAAGCAGGAACCGGGTAGGGATTTTCACTTTGTGAAAGCTCCTACATGGCGTTTATGTTTGCAATGGATGTCAATGACATGGGGGGGTTTGTCAGGTCACATTTTTTGGGAGGGTGTATTGAGTGTGTTTCTGCAGTGCACCACTTGCCGCAAATAATTTTGTGATTTATACCTTGTTTGTATGACCAGAATACCCACATATCAGACATGAGCTAGACATCCCAAAATAGAAACCGAATACATTTAATTCATATTGCTCAATACTGCTGGGCATCACGCAAACCCAGTAAGTGGGGGTGCACTTTGCTAATAGCATCTAGCTATGGGACTTTGTGTTACTACTCCTGTGCCAACAGGTGGTAGGTATTAGACTGGAGTGCAGATGGTCTTGGGTTCAAATACAGGGTATGGCAACTTTTCTCATACTGTTCTCACATTGCAGCTTTTGCAAATGAAGTGCAACTTGCAGTAATTAATGTTTTATGTACGTTTCAAGAGGGATGAAAATATAACATTTTTACATGGTTTACCTTAATTATTTGCAGCTGCACTCTACTGCATGGCTTTCCACACAGCACACTACTGTTCACTGAAGCAGGACCTTTTGAATCATGTTAATTAAATTCTAAGCAGGTGAATTCCATCTTAATTAGCCAATCCCACAGGGTGAACCTACTCAAGAAATATATATATAAAGTATGCATACATACTGATACTTCAAGACCATTGGAGTAGAGACTTGGAAATTTTAACTGAGAAAATACTAGGGGCTGCTGCAGCTATTTTACATCTGCATGTGCTAGAGACTGAAGTCAATGCTGCTGCAGTTGATAACAATAGGCCTAGGTTGAGAAGGAGAAGACTGTTCATGTCCAGGGTAAATTTCCAGGTGCTACATGAGCTAGAGACTGTAGAATGCTACAGGGTGAACAGGGACATATTACAAGAACTCTGTTAGCTGTGCCGCCCTCTACACAGAGCCAGAGCCAACCGAGGGGAGCCATCCTAGTGGAAACTAAAGTATGTGTAGCCCTTAGGATATTAGCTACAGGTACTTTTCAAAGATCAACTAGGGACATGGTGGGGTTGTCACAGGTATCAGCATCCAGGATACTCCATCATTTCCTGGATGCTATGATCCTACCTGCCAGTGAGCTCATATCATTTCCCCTTTCCCCTGAGTAGAGGGACAGCAATGTGCAACAGTTTACTCATGTTCTACTCTGAAGTATGGAGTGCCATAGACTGCACTCACATACACATCAAGGCATCACCTGGTGAGCAGGGTAGAATCTACATTAGCCACAAGGGATACCACTCCATAAACTGCCAAGATGTGTGCAATGCCCAGGGGATTATCTTGAATGTGTGTGCTGGCAGCCCCGGCATTTATCAAGACTCTCATATCTGGCACACATCACAGCTGTACTGGATGTTTGCTGCTGGGGGCATCCCACAGGGTCATTTACTGGGGATGCTGGCTATGCCCTGAGAGTGTTTTTGAGGATACCCATCAGAAATGCGCACACACCCATGGAAGAATGACATAATGAGGCACACACACACAAACTAGGAACATCATAGAGCATGTGTTTGGGCTTCTGAAGTAATGGTTCTGGTGCCTTGATATATCCGTTGGAGCATTGCAGTATACTCCATATACATGTACACAAATATTCACAGTATGTGTTATGCTCCACAATCTGATCCTGAGGAAACAGCTGCAACAAGATCAGTAAGGGCAAGGGATACACATCCCCCACCAATGCCTAGGTTACCACAGTCACAGTCAAAGGAGAACTCAGAGAAGGACCCCCCCAGCTGCTGTCCCTATAGGCAGACATAGGCATGCTCAGTATGCCCTTGCTTTGGCTAAGAGACAACACATAACACATTCACTAACCACTTAGGGACATGGGGACTAATATCTTTCTCCTACTGACATACACACACAGCCTGTACCTATCCATGTATCGGCTGTGTACTTCTTGCATCAGACAAAGTCAGCTCTGCACTAAAGTTGGGTCAACCACTGCATTTGCAAGGTAGGCCCTTAACCTACACTGTAGTCTTTAGAGTATTATGATATAGCCTGTGTGTCTATGAACCTCATACAGCATGCAAGTAAATAGTGGTGTATTTGTACAGAAATTAAAGTAACATGTGACTACTTACACTATTTTACTAGTATGTGTCCATTTGTAATTAGTAGGCCTCATGCACGAAACCATCATACAGTCCAACTGCAGCAGATTACTGGTACATCATTCAAGACAGAAGTTAGAAAATGAGGTTACACATTGCAGTGTCTGACATCAGACTTGTCTGTATCCAAACAGTTGAGTTTGTTTGTTCCCCCACCTCCCAAAACAGGGGTATCCCTTGTAACTGCTATAACAGTAACTCATCTATGCTACCCCAAAACCCACTGTATATGGGTGTTTGTCATGGTTATTACCCTCCACATTTCCAGGAGAATACTATAGATTTGATCATATATTGTATTGTGGTGTACATTGTTAATTAGGTGGTTGTGTGATGAATGACCCCTGCTCTGGCAAGCTGCTTCTCTGGCTCAATGGACTAAAGCAGCCATCCTGTGTGACAAAGCTGTAGTGCTGTTCAGGGTTCAAATCTTGATATAAGTAGAAGATTTGAATGTGTACTAGCAGCAAGCTGTGTTTTACATACTGTGTCTCTGTGTCCCATACTATTACCAACTTTGTCTTGTCTTAATTCCACATTTGTATGATGCGCCCCATGTTTAAAACATGTTTTATAATGCTTAGCCAGTTTGCATGGAGTGCCGTAGTGCAGAAACAATGAAAGGGAAACAGGATTTATGTCTGACCTCCAACCACAGACACCAGATACATTCAATTATTGCTGTTAGTAATCTGGAAATCCCAGCCTAGAGTAGAGATAGGAGTGGGCTGTAGTAACAGGTATATATTACATAATAGTAAGACACAGATGTGAGTAATGCACCTCATGTTTGTGTACTGCTTAACTACATGCAAATATTAAAAGAAAAGGCAAAGACACATGCATGTACACTTAGTTAACCATAGAGCAAATGTGATGCTTCTCATACTATATCTCTCTGTCTCATATATGTGTGTGTGTGTGTGTGTGTGTGTGTGTGTGTGTGTGTGTGTGTGTATATATATATATATATATATATATATATATATATATATATATCCATAGTGCTCTACCTCTCAAGCTGTTAGAGCAGGTAATCAGGAAAAAAGCCACAAACAATGGGTGGACAAAGGCCCAAAAATAGGGAGACTTTTTAAATATTGCACTTGCAAACATAGAAAGGTGAAAGATTAACAGATGTTGGCATTAGTATGAATTTTCTGAAGAATATGATATGTGAAATTCAGATGTTTGTCAATATTTTCTGATGTCATTTCTCAATGCTTTGTCATTGGTTTGCCAGAAACTCACAATAGTATGTGAAAAAGACTAAAAATATGAGTCAAACATCTGGACATTATGCAAAAATCTAGACAGTTGAGAGGCATGATGCCCTACCATTCTCAAATACCATGTCTCCCCTAAGACTACATGTGGAAACATTGCAAATTTGTGGCACAATATAAGTGTATGTACATATATTTACAAGCCATCCTTTTGCTTCCCCACCAGCAACATCAACAAGCACAACAACCTTGGGTCACCTTGAGTTTTCCACACATATAGCAACCACTGTACAAGTTGTAATATATGATGTTGTGTTATCCCTCATGGACAGGGCCAATCAATGGTGCTCACAGGCTTGTTCATCCAAATGCAAACAGACAAATAGGCTCAGTAAGGATATTGTTGTTACATAGCTAGGCTACTAAAGAGTATTTGTCTGCTAGGCTACTAGCCTCAGCTAACTCTAGAAAACAATGTGACTCTACAGGCCTTCCAAGCTGTTGTTCAACACATGGTTTGGTTGTGTCATCTAGTTTAAATTCACCTGAAGTCCCACATAATCCAGACTTGACCTGTGGTGCATGCATTTTGTATTCTGATCTGTAGTCAATAAACATAGATAGATAGGGATTCTAATCTCACTGTAGTTAACTGTGTGTGTGTGTGTGTGTGTGTGTGTGTGTGTGTGTGTGTGTGTGTGTGTGTGTGTGTGTGTGTGTGTGTATAAACAAAAGTGGGAATGTGTATCCAAATCTGACTTCACAAATGGCATGGTTTTCTATTGTTTTTGTGCTTGCACAAACATCCAATCAAAGCAGGCCTCCAAATCTTGTTCTCCATGTGGTCTGCTGATGACATTTACCGTAAGATCACCTGCAGTCAGACTTGTGTTGTGGAACATGCATTAAGTACTCTGATTTGTAGTATGCAAACATAGATCGGTAGGGGTTCTATCCTCGCTATAACCAATGTGTGTATGTATGTCTCTAAAAAGAAAAGTGTAAGTGTGTATTCCACACTCACTTCTCAAATGGCATGTGTGACAAAAGGAGACACAGCAAGCACAGCTACCTGGAATTTTGTAAATAACAATATGTCATTTGTGAATATCAGCATGATCTATATAAGATGCTTGTGTTATAAATGTGTTGCAACTGTATGTTATGTGTATATCAAGCTGCTGGTACAGAAGTGTGTGTTGAAAATATATATTGCAAAGTACTGAGCTTAAAGATCTATTCACAGTGTGCCCTTCTGGAAGAGAACAGAAAAGTACATACACTATTGTAACTGCTTAAATGTATATATTTTAACAGTGGAGACTGGAATACAGGAGTTTAACTTCATAAAAATAGCTGAGATTAAATTACTTTATAATAGCTAGAGACAGAATGTCTATACTAGGGAGCTCTCTGCATTGTTTTTAAAATAAAATAATTGCTAGTTTTGAATGTGAAGGAATGCGATTGTTTTACAACTTCCAGCATCTGCCAAACATCTGAGATTTATGTATTTTCACAGGTAGATGCTAAATACTGCCAGATTCCATTAGTGGGGCTTTCACCAGGGAAAGAGTCACATGACAAGAAATTATGTAAATCTGCAAGCTATCCCAGCAGTAATATTTCAGCTATTAATTTCAGAGGTCTCTTACAGAGAGACAGGGCATTCTGTATTCTGTCTTGGATCTGACAACAACTATAATAACCATTCACCACATCTGCCTTGCTCTTAAGTAAGTTAACTAGGATAGAGTGATTCTCTTAGATTCAGTCAGAAACATAGTGAAGCATAGTTTAGATCCTTGTATTTATTTACGTGAGACTGTCCAGTAATGCTGTTTTAAATATTTCCTATGGTTTTGAACTCTGATATCGCTGTGAATATATACTATTTTCTTGTTCTTTTCTTATTTATTATTAATTATATACGAACCTTTTGTTGTTGCCTGATCTGTGTAGTGATATTTAACTTCTGAGAGTATGTGCATATTTATTTGGTGACACTGTGTAGGCCATTCCTAATAACCTTGCTCTTGGTCAAACTATCATTTGTATTAATAGTAACATTTCACAGTAAGATTGGACACCCTTTGTTAAGGGCCTTAAATAGCTGATAAGGAGTTGGCTAGTGGCAGTTATAACTACCTTATAGTATGGGCAAAAGGGGGCATAGCTAGTAACCTTTCCTAGGTGTTTGTGTGTGTGTGTGTGTGTGTGTGTGTGTGTGTGTGTGTGTGGGTGTGTGTGTGTGTATATATAATTCAAACCTCAAAGAGTGTGTGTGTCAGCTACTTGGGGAGGAACATGAAGCACTTGTTGGACAGAGGGTGCTGGAGGTCTTGGCTTGGCCACTTAGCTGAGATCTCAACTCTATAGCTGAGCCAGTGCAGAGTCTTATTAGGTATCTGGAGAAAGAGGGAGAAACCAGCCCCAGACTGACTGTGGTCTCTGTGTGCTCTTAAAGAAAATTGCACTTGATGCAGAAAGCTGCATCTGGAAATACTGTGTGTGTACCTGTCATTTTCCCAGTGCCCGTCCCCTACTGATGCCAGTGGTAAAGATTGAGGCTCCTTCGTTACTGGTCCAGTGGTGGGACATCACATATTTATTGGTTGGTAGTGGTATATTTTTGGATTCAATGGTGTGGATATTGAACTCCTGTAGCTTGTAAACAGTGGTCATTAAAGAAGGTGTTTGTACTCTCAAGTAGCCATGTGGTGCAGTTTCATATCATAATAGCTTTATTTATTTTGTGTTAGCTTAGTCAGGGAGAGCAGGGAAGGATGTCTGTAGAGGAGTATGGCAAGCTGATAAGAGTCAGTTGGCTGAGATGTGCCAAGACAAAGGACTGGGGCATGCCAACCTGACTAAAGCAGAAATGACTGCAGCCTTTGTCACAGCTGCATCACAGACCAGCAACCAGGAGGACAACCAGACTGGCCTTGGGGATGTACAACTCTCAGGAAATGGGCAGTTCAACCTTTTCTCTGAGGTCTTAAAATCCATATGGAGTTAAAGAGACTTGTACTGGAGGCCAAACATTTGGAAATGTAATCAGCAGAGACACTGAGATGTCTGGAAGCCAAAGGAAATGAGAGGCAGAGGCAATATAAAATGAAGATACTGACTCTTTGCCAGGTTCTTGGAGGTAATGGAGAAGGGAATAACTGAACCCCAGAAACAATAATGGTCAGCAACTTTCTTCCACAATTTACAGAGGGTGATAATTTTGATAGTTTTATTCATATGTTTGAAAGGGTATGGAAACAGTATAATGTTGACCAAGGGCTCTGGGTACGGTTCCTGACCTCCTTTCTCCATGGTAAAGCTGTAACTGCTGTTTCTAAATTGTCTGATACTGATTGCATAAATTATAATATTGTTAAAAATGGTTTATTAGAGTGTTTTAAGTTAACACTTGAAGCTTATAGAAAAAAGTTTTGTGAGCAGAGGTGCAAGGCAGATGAAAGTGTGTTTGAATATATTGCTGAACTAAGCACTTATTTTCATAGGTGGGTGGATGTCAGGTCACCACTTTCTAAGGGGCTGCAGACCTTTACCTAGCAAGCATGGTATCACTGCACAGGAAAGGAATACCCAGTGCTGCACATGGGTCTAAGGGAACCCACTGTGGGCAGCCTAAACCACCCAACAGAGTCTGCCAGTAACAGGGAAAGCCACTAGTTCAGGTACATGGCCAGGGTCAAGGGTTAAATGTTTTAAATATGACCAGTGGGGCCATGTAGCAAATAAATGTCCATGGATGTAAGGTGGGGAAGAAAAGGTGTAAGAGCCAGTAAGTGGTAATAGCAGAATGCAAGCAGTAAGTTGTTTGGAGACAACAAGGGTACCAAACTACCACAAGAGGTTATATCCTATCTTAGTAGATGGGGAAAAGGCCACTGTTAAGAGATGCACAGCCTCTGACCTAACCATTGTGAAGCCTGCAATGATTAAAGAGGAGCACTACATGCTTGGGCAGTCTACTCCAGTCAGGGCTTTAGGAGGGACCCCATTCCAAATAACTCTGGCTAGGGTTCACATTGACTGGAAGGATGGAAAAGGAAGCAAGCAATTAGGTGTGTTTGAGGATAACCCTGCAAATGTCCTGTTAGGGATTGATTCTGATAATGCAGCATCTTGTGTGCAAGCAGTTACATGCAGTCAGACTTGGAGACAAGCATGTAGGTCTGGTAGCCTGGGGGGACCCAGACAGACCGCACACTTGAAGCCAGGACTGGTGAGGTGGTTACTTCAGAGAGGGAGCTACCCTGTAGCAGTGAGACTGAAGGTGAGCCACAGCTGCTGGTGGATACTGTTGTTCCCTTGCACAGAGTGACTGCAAGGGCAGAGGTGAGTAGTAGCACCCAGGCTGACAGTGAGGCACTGCTGTCAGAGGATACCAGACTTCCTGTGGAAGGGGAGCTGGGAAAGGTCACAAAGCGAGAGCTGAGATAGGCTCAGCTCTCAGTCCCTACATTACAGGGCCTGAGAGAGGTAGCCAGGGAGATGCCTCATTCTCAAGGAAAGAGGGAATCTATATACTGGGACAAAAGGCTAATGCATAGAGAGTGGACCCCTGAGGAAGGGCTAGAAGGTGAGAGAATACAGCATTTGGCAATGCAGTTGGTAATGCCCAGAGCCTATTGTCTGGCACGTCTAGTCATAGCCAATGACATTCCCTCTGCAGTCCATATGGACATAAAGTGTACAGAGACATATTATGCAGAACTTTTATTGGCCTGGGATTTCCAGGGATGTAACAAGGTACTGTAGGACCTGTGAGCAATGCCAAAAGGTAGTCAAGGCAGAAGATAAGGTCAAAGCTCCTTTGGTGCCTTTGCCTGTGACTGGTGAGCCATGTCACAGGGTAGCTATGGATATTGTGGAGCCTCTGAGTACCCCAACTTTCACAGGGAAGAAGTCTATCCTAGTGGTAGTAGATTATGCTACCAGATACCCTGAAACAGTGGCTCTGTCCTCCATTTAGACAGAAACGGTGGCAAGTGCTTTGTTAGAGATTTTCAGCAGGGTAGGTTTCCCAAAAGAAATCCTGACTGACAGAGGTGCCAGTTTCATGTCAGACCTGCTGACTTGTCTGTGAAAGCAATGTGGTGTGAAGCACCTAAAGACCACCCCTTACCATCTCCAGATTAATTGTCTTGTGGAGAGGTTAAACTCTATACTAAAGACCATGCTATGGGCATTTGCATACCAGTTCAAGAGGGTGTGTGACAAATATTTGCCCCATCTGTTGTTTGCTTACAGAGAGGTCCCCCAGGAATCAACAGCTTTTTCACCCTTTGAGCTGCTGTATGAGCATAGGGTGAGGGGACCTCTAGATTTGATTTGTGATGAGTGGGAGGTTGAGTGTGAATCCCACAAGGAGTCTGTTGTGTCATATGTCCTAAACCTCTGTACAAGGCTCATGGAACTCATGGGCTTGGCCCAGGAGAACCTAGCAGAAGCTCAACAGCAGAAAAAGGTCTGGTATGACAGGAACACTCAAGCTAGAGAGGATGCTGTGGGCAGCAGGTTATGTTTCTCATTCCTGTAGCCACAACAAGCTGCAGGCAGTTTGGGAGGGACCCTTCAAAGTGGTAAGGAAGATCAGTGATGTTAACCATATTGTAGAACTGTTAGGCAGGAGGCAGGGGAACAAATTGTACCATGTTAACATGATGAAACCTTACCATGGCAGGGAGGCCCTTGTGCTAAGTATTTGCAGTAGAAGGCAGAAGGAATCTGAGGAGGAGTCTGAGTCTATGGTTATAGGGAGCCAGCCATGTTATCGCCATTAATAGGCCACTGTCCATAAACAGGAAAGGCCACTTAGCCTATATATTACTACATGGAATAATTAAAGTAGAGAAAACAACCCAGGCAGGGGTGAGTGAAAGTATTCATCCATTGATCAGGATAACTATAGGACAACAGACTTACTTGCACAATATTACCTGGAGTTTGTGAACTGAAATGCCATGGAAAAACTAGCGCACCATTCCACAAGGTTATCTCATATTCCTGAATGTACCTTAACAACACAAGTGAACAATGTAATGGCACATGTGTAGAACCTGCACTATTAATCCAACCATTAAGAAGTATGTTTCAAAGTAGAAATAGATACTGAACTCCCCAAAGGGGGAGTCTGGTTCACAAACATCATCCAAGGTAACTACACCCTCCTAAGGGATAGTGTAAACTACTTCCAAGACACAGTTTCCACAAATCTTCAGAAAAATACAAATGATAACAGTGGATGTCTGTCATTACTATACTATATAGTAACTGAAAGAAGCTGCTGTTTACAAAAACAACATTGAGAATTCAGGACTGGAAGGCTACTCTCTTCAGCATAAACAGGCAAATAAGACATATTGAAAAACCCTTACAGAGCAACTATGTTAATATTTTACACAACAGCATATCCAGGGATAACCATAAGGCTTTCTTTGTGTACATCTGTAAACTGATATATATAACTCAGATGTATTTGGATCCAATTGTGTATGGTAGCATACGCACTGACCGAGTGTAACTTCCAAACCTGCTAACAGACATGCTTGGCTGAAAAGTGTCCCTCCTGCCACCACCAAATCTACTACAAACCATGTGTTTAGCATCACCTCCAAGCTGTGGTATCTACATTGAAAAATTATCACTGCCCTCTCCAAGAATAGGAGCACAGTCTCCATGGGACTATATGGCATTCTGGCCTGTGGTCTTCATGTGCTTCAACAGTGAGCTACTCCTCTCTGTCTGAATACTGCTGTTTCCAACATTGAAGGGAATATAGTTACCATTTTCTAACCACACAAGAGATGATTGATGAAATACAAGTTTAATTATAGAACCATAACTTTATGCAACCTCTGCCATAAGGCAATGGATACAGTTTGCATGCATCTCAGACACAAGGAAATCAGTGACCTCCAAACACTAGATGTGTTTGGTTTAAGTGTACTCAAGGGTATCTTGTGGTTGCAAAACCTGGTGGGATTCAAGACTCTGACCAGAGACATACACAAAGTAAATGATGTGCACACATCCTATTGTAACTTGGTCAAAGCCTACAACACAATCCAGCATTGGTTGCCAGTGGGAAACTAACCCAGGTGAATGTTAAATCCTATGTTATCAGCTGGTTTGCAAATGGGATCACAGGCCAACAACATTCAATTACAGTGTGAGACTTCACCCTAAGCAGCAGACATGTCACTTGTATGGTAACGGAAGTGTCAGTGCTGTGGCCCTCATGTTTGACATACATGTCTCAGACATCCTGAATAAAACAGAGGGTCTGTGCCTCTAATGACTACTGACAAAGTCATTGGGGTTACATGAACTGCACAGAAATGCATCAGCATACCCCATGGTAATAATAAATGTTCCTGCTTATTATCAAATAAGCATGAGTACACTAGTCCCAACTTCTATATTGCTAGACCATAGAACACAAGTTGACTGCAACCTGGGTCTGCTGTGGGGAGGTAGACATTCTACATCTTCCATCTGATTAGCAATGGCATTACATCAATAGTAATAGATGTTAGTAATCCCTCATCCCTAATCAGCCATATTAATGAATATAAACCACCCATTGAAATGTATTTTATCAGACACCTGTACCAACTTGACAGACCACAGACATGTCTGAGTAATAAAACATCAGAGTGTCTCCAAGGTGTGGCTTCTGTGGGCAGACTGACATATCTGTTACTGTGTGCAATATCATATAGACAGCTTTGAGGCAGATTATGTCTACCTTACAGGGCTATCTGTGGCCAAAATGGGATGAAAGTAATGTGGGATTTGAGTTACCTGTTACAGAGACATCAATGTATACTATAACATACATAGTACATGTTGGAGAGATAGATACATCTCTCAAAGGGCGTCTCTTCTCTGCAGTAGGCTTCAAATCCATGTCAAGCAAAGCACCTCCGTTACCCTGTTGAAGGACAGGCTGGATGACTTGATGTGAAAATGTTGTCTGTCATGGATCACTGCTGCTTCACTCCTGCACATGGGTGATCCTTGCTAGACAAACTTGGCCATGTATTATATCTGATTTTAAATATTATACTGTGATGCAATGGCTATGCTTCTAAACACTGTCAGGTCAATACCTTAGTCACATCCTATGAACCTCAGAACTTACGGCGATGTACATGCAAAATGGAACATTACACTGTATTGCCATTCTGATGTGATTTGTCTTCAGTGCTGATATATAGTCCTGAGATCTGAATCTGATGGGTTGACTTTGGATGTGCACCCATACTTTTATAGTAAACAAGCCTTAAAGAAAAAATTAGATGTACACAATATCCAAGTGATTGCTCCTGTTAATGAAACACTGGAAAAAAATAACAAAGCAATACACACAGCACCATCCAGTGTGTCAACCAGTGGCAGCCAGAAATCCAAACACGTAGTAAATGACCAACAGCAATTTTTAATTCATAAAACACCAGTAAAAATGGTTAGCGCTTTCGGAATCACAAACACCACTTCCTCAGAACTTCACAAAAAAACAAAGCATTGCCATTCCATTTTGTATTAATGCTTTCTGGCTCATAACCTATCAGTGCACTCAATCAATCAACCTAAAAACTAACTAGTTTAACCCCTTACTCTCTGTTACATATTATAAACCATACCACATTCATAATACATGAGGAAGTTGTCTTTAAAATATATATATTGGTACTACCACCATACTTTGTAATGTCAAAATGTCATTACACCAAGATACAATAAGTATAAAACATATGTACTTATATCACTTAAAAACAACTAAATGACATTGTTATAAAAATGCAGTAGACAGTCTACAGAGACTATTATTTAAACAAACTCCTATTTCTCAGGACAGGGTGTATTGGGATATGATCATTTAACCCATTGCCCCGGTCTGCCCTCAGTCTAATTATCCAACGTGTTTCAGATGTTTCCATTCTATTCCTAATATCAGGTAGACCCAAATAATCTCATAATGAAAGCGGATAACATGTTATATGATTTTGTTTAGAAGGCATTATTGATGAACAATTGCTTGAATATTTTCACATGCCTAATCCTCTCATACCGGTTATTAGGGGAATACCTAAGATTCACAAAAATACTAACAGATCCCCACTAAGGCCAATAGTATCAGGCAGGAACTGGGTTACTGAACCATTATCCATCTATATAGAGAAAACACTCAGAGTAGTAGTTGATAAGAATGAGAATATTCTAAGGGATTCAAAACAATTCCTGCAGGATTTATATGACTATATAGAGAAAGCCAATCTATCTAATGACCCACTACTGCTTGTGACGATGGATGTACATTCCCTATTCACTTCTATTCCCATAGAGTTGGGTTTAGATATGTTGAGAGAGTATCTCATCCAGGATGGAACCTGTTCACATATTCAGGTAGATTTAATTTGTATATTGATGGAAGTAGTATTGAAAAACAATGTTATGTTATTCGACCATCAGGTATACCTGCAAAAAGAGGGTGTAGCTATGGGCACATCCAGTGCCAACAGCTACGCCAATCTGGTAATGGCCCTATGGGAGAGAGAACAGTTTATGAAAGAGGATAGCTGGAAATCAGTGATAATTTATAGAAGATTTGTGGACGATTTCTTCCTATTATGGAAAGGTGATGAGAGTGCACTACAACAATTTTACCATACTGTTAATACAAGTACAACTTTTTAAAAATTTGACATGCATTACTTGGATAGTGAAGCAGATTTCTTGGATGTGAAAATCATCAGAGACACAGACGGGCAATTTCAGACATCAGTATTTAGAAAGGAATGTTACAGGAACACTCTTCTGCATAGGAAAAGTATGCACCCGGGTTATATTTTTGATAATATAGTGAAAGGGTAGGAGTTAACAGCCTCAAGATTGACGACAGATGAAAGAGAGTTTAATAAAGAACTTGACTGTCTAGATAAGAGGCTGCAAGAAAGGGAATATACAAACAGGAAAACAGTCAAGTTATTAGAGGATGTTAAAGTCCAAAGGAAGAGTAGGGGTAGACCTTACTTCTCAATGGAAACTGACGATGGGAAAGAAAATGAGAAGTGTTCCTATAATGAAACATTAAGGATACCGGTTTATTATTGCAGTAACATGGACCTAATAACTGAAATAGTGAAGACGTTTTGGCCCATTTTGACCCAAGATGAAGAAATAAAAAGTATAGTGGGAGATAGACCAAGATTCCAATTTAAGAATAAGAGAACGTTGAGGCAGATGTTATGCTATCCAATAGATGGTAAGGTTTCAGAAAAGATAGTGGAAAGGAAAGAGGGGACATATTCATGCAATGGATGCAACCAGTGCACGTATATATTGAATAACAACATCTTTATACATCCAGATTCATGACAGATATTTGTATTCCATGTGTTAGCGGACTGCAAAAGTAAGAATGTTGTTTATCTGGCCAGATGCATGGCATGCCCCTCATTTTATGTAGGGAAGACAAATAGGTAGCTCAGGTTTAGGATCAGGTAGCATCTCCTGCATATAAGGAAGGGAACCACCACCAATGCACTGGCGAAACATGTAGTGGACAAAGATCATAGTCATAATTTTAAGTTTACAGTAATAGAACAAGTGCATGGTAATGAAAGGGGTGGTGATATTAGGAATATAACAGAAACATCTGAAACATGTTGGATAATTAGACTGAGGGCAGACCGGGGAAATGGGTTAAATGATCGTATCCCAATATGCTCAGTCCTCAGAAATAGGAGTTTGTTTATATAATAATTTCTGTAGACTGTCTGCAGTATTTTTATAACAATGTCATTTAGTTGTTTTTAAGGGATATAAGTACATATGTTTTATGCTTATTGTATCTTGGTGTAATGACATTTTGACATTACAAAGTATGGTGGTAGTATCAATATATATTTTTAAAAACAACTTCCTCATGTATTATGAATGTGGTATGGTTTATAATATGTAAAGGAGAGTAAGGAGTTAAACTAGTTAGTTTTTAGGTTGATTGATTGAGTGCACTGATAGGTTATGAGCCAGAAAGCATAAATACAAAATGGAATGGCAATGCATTGTTTTTTTGTGAAGGTCTGAGGAAGTGGTGTTTGTGACCACGAAAGCGCTAACCATTTTTACTGCTGTTTTATGAATTAAAAATTGCCGTTGGACATTTACTTTGTGTTTGGATTTTTACTACCACTGGTTGACACACTGGATGGTGCTGTGTGTAAAAAATTAGATGTATTAATGAGACACATTTAATTGTCTGAATTCACAGCTCTTACAAAAGCATCCACTATAAAGTAGATAAATTATTATGCTAGCAACTGAATGACTATGTACAATCTAGATGAAAAGCACAATTATCAGTTCAACAACACAAATGGAGGTAATAATGTCATATTAATATAGTTACCCTGTGCATTACACACACAGCTGTAATACCCCTGAATCCAAAAGATAGACAACAAGGATTGTGGCACAGTTATCATCACTTGCACAGGGTGATGTATGGTGGGGCAGGAGGCCTAGTCTGACACAAAAGGCTGGCGAGTGTGTGTGTGAGCAAGCAAGGGAAGCCAGCAAGTTGGACCATGTAAATGTTGCATGTGTGTCTGTAGGTGCCCTCAATGTGACATTGGTGTGTGAGTGCCTGCATGTACAAAGCAAAGCTCAGTGCTAGCCCTATGTGTCTGTATATTGGACAGCTGTGAGCTGTGGATGTTAGAGCTGACAGTTCATAGTCTCTGCCCCTGAATACAAGAACTGGCTCTGCCAGGAGTTGCACTGGCATCTCCATGCCCAAGATCAGATGCTGTGCTACTATCTGAAGGTGACTGATGTCTGCTGGATGTGCTCCCTTCATGGGAACACCTAGGACCACAACCGCATAGCCTGTTACATCTGGATGTGGACAGCACACTCCCTGCTGGAGCAGTGGATGTACTGCCACAATGGGACCGTGATCAGGCATAGCCATGTTGCTGACCTACACCCACGAGGCTGATGCTCCCTTCCCAGCAGACATTCCATCACTCACAATGTGCATTCCATGACAGATACACTACACTCTCTCACAGACCCATCCTGTTCCAACAGTCATTCAACCAATCAAGGGATTCAAGCACTCGGTGGAGGCAGTCACAGATGTGAGACTGTGCTGCATTAATAACCCTGAGCATTCTTCTGGATTTCCTTTCTGAATGTGCCTGTGCCTCCATGATGGTCTTAAAAATACATTGCGTGACACATGATGAGACACCTGCAACAGGTTGGGGAGGGCAGCAGGCCTCCCCCGAGTACCCCTATCAATCCGCTTATGTGGCACTTCGCTAACAGTTTTGGCTATGGCCAGTGTCAACAGTCACTGAAGCTGGAGTAGTAGACATTCTTCCCTGGTCAATGTCTACTCCATCTAACTATCCAATATATATGGCCTCAGTGGACTGGGTATGCATAGGCATACTGGCTGTGTCTGGTGATAATGAGGGGGGGTCGCTGGATGTCACCCTCTGTGTCAGAATCAGCCTCTGCAACCCCCAGCTGTGTCTCACTTTGGTCACCATCATCATCAGAGCCTGATGAGACATTGACATCAGGTGGCATAGGAGACACAGAACCACTTCCATGTTTCCATGTTCACCTGCAATAAAAGGAAGGAAAACAGGAATACATTAATACCTGCGCTACTATGATGCAATATATGTTAAGCAATTTAGACTGCTTTCACTGTTACAGTCATTCATACCTCTTGATGTCTTAGGGCAAAGATGTGGACAAAGCCATGAATAATGGGTGGGCAAAGGCCCAAGAATAGGTATCATTGTGAAATATTGCCCTTACAAACCTAGAAAGGTGATAGAATAGTAAGTATTGCTTCACCATGACATTAATGAGTGGTATGCATTTTTAATGTGAGATCTGTCATTATTTTATGTCTGCACTCTTTAATGACCTGTCAGTAGTTTGCAACTCAATCACTATGATCTTAAATATGGGCCAGCGGTATGAGTCACACATCTGAACATTCTGCAAATATCTGTACAGTTGACAAGTATGCAGACAGTACAACAATCCATACAGCAGACCTGAGATGACACTTTAACAGATATGCTGGAATATGTCTACATTACCAACATAAATGTATTCTGCTTGCCAGCTGCAGGAGCTCTAGATCTGTGAATTCCTGATGACCCTGTAAAAAGTAAAAGGACAGGTAATGGCAATAGCACCACATCTAACAGTATAATAGGGTGTAATACTTTTAATTATCTATATCTACAGTAACTTTAATGCTAACAAGAATGTGGCTGACATCCTCTAAATGACCTGAAAACTGCAGCTATCTTAAATATCCCCACCAAAAAAACCTGCCACACATTAAAACTATACACACTATTGCACAATAAATGCAACTGTATTCTACTGATGATCTGACAATGCCTACATGGAAGCTCCTCCTGAGATGCAGGAGTGGCACCCATGTCCAGAACATACTAGCTGATGGACTGCTGGGAGCTTTCCTGAGTGGCAATATTTCTCAGGAATTCTTCAGTGGCAGTGAGTGGTTGTTCTGCTGCAGGCCCACCACTGGTGACCTGTCAATCACGGGTCACTTCAAGCAGCATGCCTCCTTGCAGAATGAATTATTTCCATGGCTCTGTGTCACACCTACTCATAGCTGAGATTTTGTTGTTCAGTTGCATTTACATTTTGGGCCAATTCATCCCACAGAGCTGCACATTGAAACATATTGGCCCACCCTCTTGGACATATGGACCACATTATGTTGCCTTAAAGCTTCAGTGATGAGGTTATTCTCTGCCTCAGATAATGGGGGCCTACACAGAACGAGCATGTTGTTTACTGAAAGACAAAATAATGCTAACACATATAAGGATCATTTAAGCAGAAATAAACTGTGTACAGATAAAGGCAGTACAGGAAAGCTCTCAGTAGTAACCACTTGACTACAATTTAAAGATTCAACAGTGGTCAACAAATAACATGCAGGCTACAAAACATGGAAAGTGGCCGCCTGATGAACAGATCCTTGTTTGTGCCATAAGAGATATGTATGCTCACACACCCAACATAACAGTCCAAAGTAGTTTGTGCCATAGCAGGGACCCCCCCCCAAAATATATATATATATATATATATAACAGACTAAAGGGCAAATATGCTAAACAAACAACAGTTTAAATTCAAACATGCTCTCATAGGACCTATCCATGAAACAAGTGTGCATAGTTATCACACAGCATTAGACCTTTGGGTTACTCTACATCCTCTGTACCTCTGAAATGGCTGGCAACCAAGGACATGTCATGAGTAAAGTTCTAACAAATGCTTACTGATTTACTTCACATCATTCCTAAGTACATTCCAACATATGCATTATTTAGGTAACAAAACTGATACATACCTGATGGAGGAGCATAATACTCCTCTGTCAAAATATACTGTTCCAAGTTAAATGTGTAACTGAGTTTGAATTCTAATACAACTCTCATCCACATTGGTTTGCCTAGCTACACATCTGCCTTTTTATGGCCATGTGCATTACTAACTGATTGCATCTGACCTAGTCTGTTATTCAGAGATGCTAATTGCAGCATGCACTGCTGCATTGCATG
This sequence comes from Protopterus annectens, assembly GCF_019279795.1. Taxonomy (NCBI): domain Eukaryota; kingdom Metazoa; phylum Chordata; order Ceratodontiformes; family Protopteridae; genus Protopterus; species Protopterus annectens. Next base: position 686,531,860 of record NC_056731.1, read on the forward strand.
CTAATCAACCAATCCCATAAAGCTACTCAACAAGATATAAGGCATCAATGTAGACACCATTCTCTTTCTTATATGTGCAGTGAAGGAATAGTACAGATACAATATAAGAACTGTTAGATTCTTAGTAGCAACTACAATTTACATACAGTTGTGTGTGATGCAGGCTGAAGACATTGCTGCTGCTCCTGCCAATAGCTAGAGACAGAGAAGGTGAAGACTTTGCATGCCAGAAAAACAGTAGAGAAGCTGTGGGACCTCTGGCATCCTTGTGTCACATACAGAACCAAACATAGGGAACCCATCACAGTGGAATATATGGTATGTGTTGAAGTTAGTATGTTAGCCACAGATACTGCTAACAGACTACTAGGGGACATGCATGGTGTTTCATAATCATCAGCATCCAGGATCTTCCAAGCATTACTGCATGCTATGCTGCAACATGGCAGGGAGCACATACATTTTAACATAGGTTCTGAGGAGATAATCAGAAGTATGCTACAATTGTAACATATATCACACTACTCTCCACTAATGTGTGCCATACATCACCGTAATGTACACACGAGAACAACACCTGGGGAACAAGGCAGGGTCTACATTAACCATAGGGTCTACCACTGAAACAACTGCCAAGTCATGTGCAATGTAATGAGAATCATGTGGAATGTGTGTGCTGGCAACCCTTGCAGTTAGCAGACTTGCCTATGTGCCACATTCCCCAACTATATTGGATATGTGCTATGGGGTATATCTCCAAGGCTCACTTAGGAGCGTATGCATGCTATACCCTGGAGTCATGGCTGAGGAAACCCATGAGACACACACACACACACACACACACACACACACACACACACACACACACACACACACACACACACACACACACACACACGCACACACACACACACACATGAACAACATAATGAGACACACAGTTCAAACAATAATGCCATAGACCATGTTTTTCAGCTACTGCACTCACAGTGCCAGTGCCTACATACCTCTAGCCAAGGGCACCATTACAATCCACAGACATGTCCCTCAGTGCACATAGTATGTGCCATGCTACCCAAGTTAGCATAGTGGAAACAGCTGCAGCAGGGTCATCAAGGGGAAGGGGAACACATCCTGCTGACAGTGCCAAGATCACCACAGCCACAGGCCAACGGTGACTCATAGGAGAAACCAGCAGCAGGTGTGGTCGTAGGCGGACATAGCCATGCTCAGTAAATCCTTGCATTGTCTATGAGGCAAGCCATAGCACACAGACTCAACACCTAGGAAGATAAAACCATCCTCTGAGATCACTATACATCTCCATTAGGGATGCATTAGAGAAAACAATTATCTACCATGACTTAATTATACAACAGGCAGGATTCCAGACATGTAGGATAACCAGACCAACACATTCTTGTTAGTGCCATAACAGACACACATCATTGCTCCCTCAACCCCAAAAGAACAGTCAGTGCTTGCTTGTGACATCCAACCTGTATTTCCTTACTTGGCAGCCACATATCATATTATTCCCAGTTGATATTCTTTGACATTGTAAATGCAATGATATTGAATGGTGTACACACTGCATGTCCCAGACTACTGGACAGATAACTAATGAATGACCAAGAAGCACAGACATGTAAAATTGTGCTGTATATTTGTAAGCAAACATGATAACTGGGTGTGTGATCAGTAAGTGCAGTATTGTAAAGGTGAAACATTTCACTAGATGTACAGGTAATGTAATATTTTATTATTACTACACATTATTTTCAATTTAATTGTGTAATGAACATCCTTCCAAACTGTAAAGATTTTTGCAGACTGTCCAGATGATGGACTCATATATTTGGTCTGTATCTCATACAATTGTGGCTGGTGTTCAGGGACAGGCTCTGTGATTTTGGTCTCAAAGTTGGGGTTTGCAGGAGTCTAAATTGTCTGTTGGCTTCTAGTGAATGGTTATGGTCCCCGGCTGCTGCAGGAGCATTATCATGGATCAGATTACAAATCAGATGTATGGAATAGTTTGGCCTGGGATCTGTCCAGTGTTACTGGTATCTTCTACACTGGCAAAGAGTGCAGGAATCACTACCAAGACCTCAGAATGAGAAAGAGGGATACCCTCGACTGTTGGAGGGAGGAATGCAGGAATAATGGCACCCCACAGATGTGTAAATATTGCTTACAGGCACTGCTTGTAGGAGGTAACAGCTGCATATGTTCATTATTAGCGTTCTTAATGGTATTCTGTTGTGTTCTGTTTTTCCCACAGCTAATGCAGAATGAGCACTGAATGTGTGGACCTATGAAGAAAAAATCTGAAGGACTTGAGATGCAAGTGGTATGTATGCTTCCAAACAGTACCGTTGTTTTAGCATTAGGAGTAAATAAAGCTTATTGTGGTAAACACTTGTATCACATTGACTATGCATTTTTTTTTCACTGTAAAGCAAAAACATGTATGCATTAATGCTACTTAGAACAACAGTACAATATTACAGAGTGGACAGGGGTGGTGCAATGTAAAGTATGACCTATAAACCAGAGACAAAAAGAGCATGCTGCAGATTGTTATTATTATAACAGTGAACCTGTATCTATAAAGTGTAAAAGGAAAGACTGCTTTCATTATGCTGTATTCCAAAGGAATGGTACAGAATTACAATAAACACTGCTTGTGGGTTCAAATACCACACTCCACATATTTAAAATCAGCTCTGTAGAATACTGTTTTAAGTTATCATCAATAAACATACAGTAGTGTTACATGTTCATAATGATAGCATTAGAAGTGCAGACCTCTATAGCTGTGGCTTGTATGGCTTGCTGTGAAATGTAATCAGTGTACGTGGAACATGAATATGTGCAATATATGTACCCAAGAATGATTGCCGGATGTGATATGATCTACACTATAGTCTGTCTGTGTTAGCAACAGGGTAGTATTCAAAGTAATAAAGGTATTTAATAGCATTTTGTATTATTGAAAGTAAAATGTATCAGAATATTGTATATTATTTGTAGAATTTTTTTCTATATTAACTGTATGGTTAGTAATGTTATTTTTTTCTCTCACCCCACTTCTTCTTTTCATTTTTTTATATAATTCATATTTTTATTATTGTTTTGTTATTATATGATGTATATAGTCATATTTTTCATTGTCATAATTCTTTTTGTTACCTATGGTTTGTTTATTAGGTATACTTTTCTATGGTTTTTCTGTTAAATACCTTTTTATTTCATATTATTTTTCATTGTGTTTGTAATTCAATTATTTATTATTTTTGTATTAATTTATTATATGTTTACATTTTATTTAATGTTATTCTGTCAATTATTTTGTGTTATGTTTTATTTCATTATGGAATTTTAATAGTATTTATGCACGGCAGGGTAGGCCGGTTCCCTGTGGTCTACCTATACTCCCTCGACTGGCTATGGCACCAAAGCCCAGCACTTCTGGACTGAAGCCTAGTGACACCCCCTACTTTTTATCATTCCTGCGAGATGCTGTGCATTGCACACCATCATGCAATGATTCTTTAAAGAAAAGAAATGGGGAAGATAGGAAATTGGTGAAATGGGGAGCAGGCAGGGGGAAAACAAAGTGAAAGGAATGTAGGAATGTGCAGGAAAAGTGTAAGAAAGAATCATAGCTATCTATATCTTCAACAGTAACAACTGGGCACATGTATATTTTATTAGCTGAATTAAGACTCTCACCACCACAGAGAGGAGTGACAACACATAATTGCATTGTGATGCCAAATGGATCAAATTAAGTATGTCAGGTAGACATGTGTGTGACATGGAGAGCTATATATGGGAAAAATGATTTTTTGGGACATGTGCCTTTTTTTTTTTTCAAAACAGAGAGTGAAATGTTGGGTGAAGGACATAGACAAGTCTGGGGCAGGCAAGTTAGAAAGGTGAGGAAGCATTTGTAGACAGACAAGACAAGATACAGTGTTGGTGAAGGGCACAAGAGGGGTTGAACAACTTGGATGAGGTGGGGGTGGGGGATTTGAGGTCCCTTTGATGTCAGCATGGTAACAGTGTGACTCAAGTCCTCACCCATTGGACTGTCAGCACTATTCCATCACTGCACCACTAGCTACAGTGGGTCACATCTTTGCATGCAGCCGGTCTGCCATACCAGGATAGAAAGCAGGCTATCCATCTGGCATACGCGTGTGCCCATGGTCTGGTACACAACCCTACCCACCACAGCTGGCAAGTCTGCTCGGGTGATATATGCACCCCCCTTCCTCTGCTCCCAGAGGGGACTCTAGGCCTGGCCCCTGGGGCAGAACTACTTGAGGGTCCAGGTAGCGCAGGGGCAGCAGGTTGGGTGCTGCCAGGCTGCAGCCCTAGATGTGCTGGGCCTCGGTGCTTCAGCCTGTGGAGCAAGTGTAGGCGGATCATGGGGAACCAGCCTACCCTGCTGTGCTGTGGTAATAACATACATAAAATTCAAATCAAAACGTAAATAAAACATAAAACAAATTAAATGAAAAATATAAAAAAATAAAGAAATAATAATAAAGCAGTATAAGTAATTTGAAATAACATAACTATGAACAAAATGATAAATCATAAAAATGAAAATGTATTTCACAACAAAGAAATATGAAAATATACATTTTAAACAAAACAAAAGACGTAAAACCAAAAACATAATAATAATAAGTAATTTGATTACATAAATAATACAACGATAATAATAGTAATAATAATAATAATAATAATAAACATAAGAAATTCATTAATAAATAAAAGAAGAGAAGGGGTGGGGTGAGAGAAAAAATAAACATTAGTAACCTCACAGATAATACACAAAGCTTTCTGAAATTAAGATATTCTATTCTGTTACATTCTACTGTTAACAATACCAACTGCTAAGAACTTTCTTTATTAATAGGAATACATGTACACTTGACAGCATGCCATTCAAATCACAGGTCTAGAGGTATGCCCTTCAAATGCTATAATGATGATTACTTTACAGTACTGTATTTCTTTACTGATGACAAGCTAAAACAGTATTGTAATCAGCTGAACTTTACATTTGGAGAGTGTGGTATTAGACCCCAAAAGCAGTGACGACTGTAATGCTGTAGTTTTCCTTTGGAATACAACATAATGCAAGCACTCTTTCCATTTACACTTAACGACTCATGTTCCCTGTTATTTGAGAATGTACAACTGTTGCTTTGTGTTACTCTCCACCTTTTAGAGTAGCATATCTTGACATATCATAAATTAATGGGGGTACAATGACCCATAACTAGGAACATATTTCAGATAGTACAAAATACCTTTACCAATACTTTTATGCACCCTGACCAGAAGAGAGAATATACCTTTAATATATATGCTACATGTAGTTCAGAACATATAGTGTGTTTAGCCTACTGCACAAGATGAGTAAAGTTTTATGTAGGTAAAATAGATAGAGCTGTACCAGACCGCATTAAAGAGTATATCTATCACATTAATAGAGGCAGTGAAGCTAATACTTTGTCTAAGTATGTTTTAGATACTGATAGTACACATACTTTTTTATTTCTTGCAATAGGTACAATCTTTGAGAACAGTAGATGTGGTGATATCAGAAATAGCACTGAGCAATTAGAGGTAAAATGGATAATAAGGCTTGGAAGCGACTATGGGCATGGGTTGAATGACAGGGTGTCTATTAAACCTAAGTTAAAAAAATAGACCTTTATGCAGATAAATTAGATATACTTTTTAATACATATTTACAGTGGTATTTTTCACATTTGCATTATTGTACTTATGCTTTTATATATATATATATATATATATATATATATATATATATATATATATATATATATATAATTTTTTTTTATGTGTGTGTGTGTGTGTGTGTGTGTGTGTGTGTGTGTGTGTGTGTGTGTGTGTGTGTGTGTTATGTATTTTTATATTTGTGGAATTCAGTGAAGTTGTGATATCCTCATGTCTTATAGTTTTGTAGTAGTCAGTAATTTTTCTTGCTTATGTGTGCATATTGCTTTTAGGATAAATTGGTGAGTAGCATGTGACCAGTTAATTTAGTTATTTAATGGATGTGAGCTATAGTTAGATTTTATCTTATGAAGCAGTTGAACCTGTGAAAGTATTCATTTAATAAAAGTTTTATGAACTGGAGCTGTCTGCCATTCTTGGGTTCGCTTGCATTTGTGGAACTTTCTATTTCAGATATTGCTGTTGCACACATGGATGGTTACACAGGATTTGTGTTAACATACACTTTGGCACCTAGTATTTATTGAGTTCAATATAAATTACTTGCCAGACCATCATGAATCCTACAATGAACAGACCAAAACAGTGATTTTTAAATCTGGGTATTCTGAAGATGCAAGTAAAGTTCAAAGCTATGCTACAGAGTAATACATACATACTTGCTTTTACAGTTCAGACATGCATTCTCAAGTTCATACAACTGTATGATATAGCAACTAATCTGCCTATTACTGTTAATACTGCAATAACAGTACTTTATATAATTATGCTTACTTGCCAGGTGCTTGTGGCATCCTGGCATATCACCTTGCATGGAACCTCACATTTGAGGCCCTCTCTTCTGCAGCTGTGGGAAAAGCGAAAAAGAAAAAGCATTATGAATACCAGTTTCTACCATTTTCAGCTTGAATATTTACATGTACTACATGTAAAGCATACATACACATCTCTGGGTTGTTCCCTGTCCGGCATTATCTGATTAACTGATCAAGGATATCCCTTTTTCTGCAGTGCAGGTCATCATAATGGTGATGACATTGTTCCCCAGTGTGGTGGATAACAGTCGCAATGGTAAGAGCCCTTGCCAAACTATCCTAGGCTTCCGATTTATATTTGGAGCCGGTATAGTTCTCCTGCAGTAGCTGGGGCCCATGATCCTTAACCAGGAGCCCAATAAAGCTCTTGAACTCCTGGATACCCCAGCACTGTGCTCTGAAATGCACACCCTCTCTAACATCTGACATTGTTGCACAAGATCAAGCTCAAAATGTTTAAAGTACAATTCCTACCTATTCACCTTTAAATAGCATGTTTTTCCACCAATTGTGCTTCCTGATAGTGTGCACTGTCTACATTTTGATACATTTAAAAAAACTGTGTGCCACTTACTATCATGCAAACATGGTAAAACCAGTGCATTTTTTTGAACAATGCTAAGTGGCGTGCACCTTTTTCAAATGTATCTGAAAATAATTTGCAACCAATGTTATTCCACGGATATTTCATTATACTACCACTGCATTTGTATAAGCTGCAATGTCACAACAGTACTAATAAAGTTTGTATACCCTGGACTTCAACCCAGGACCATCTGCACTCCAGTCCAAACCTCTACACATATCACCACAGGATTTATTATCTGTAGACTGTATTTTACTATTCTGTGTTAAGTTGATGCTATGCACATAGAGCAGCCCCATTTACCAGGATTGCGCGATGCCCAACAGTGAGCAACAGCAACTGAAAGCATTCAGTTTCTATTTTTGGATGTCTGTGCCATGTCTGATACATGGGTGGTCTAGTTGTGAAAATGAGGTAAGCATTTCCAAATGCTGCAGTGCACTGTACATACATGACATAAATAAAATAAATAAGGAGGAAAATCAAACTATATAGATATAACAAGTTCTGGCAGTATTTCCAATGTTTTGGCTGGAATGTTTGTAGTGTTTATCATAAAACTTGTGGTTTTATAATAATCATTTGGGATGGATGGCACTAAACGCTGACAGATGTTTTTGTTTAGGACTTCATAATCTTGAGAAGATTTATTTTGTCAAGTTCCTAGGTTTATGGGGCAAGATGCTTTTATTTGGCAACCTTTCTCTCACTGTATATAATGGTTTTATACAGATGTCTTGCTCTAAGAGGTTGGGAGGTATGGGGGTGGGCTGTCAGTGCTCTCCTGTACACAGATTCACAAGGTTTCAAATCCAACACTACTGGGGTGTGCCACAAAACCTCACTTAGGCACACTGCACAACATTAAAATACATTGCTTACTGCTGAGAGCACATTGTGGCTATGTATATGGATACACTCCATGTAGGCTCTACACAGAGCTTACACAGAGATTATTGAACCCTGCAGTTAGTCTTTACAGTGTTCATAGTAGTATATTAAACTTAACCTGATGCAAAGTGATGATGTCACAGCAGAAACTGTTTAATATCAATTTATGTAGCACTTTTCTGTTGTTGGAATTTTCTGGAGCTATTTTTAATTCTGCTATAGCTGTTGGATCACAACTAAAATAAATGTAAGTAAAATAATTGGATACTAATATTTTAAAAGTAAATTGCCATGATCAGTGACCACAACATCAATATGAGATGATGAATAAATATGCAAGAGAATTAGGTGCAATTAAGGGAGGATTTTATAGCTGCCTTGCATTCTACACAAAGTACCTTTGTATAGTATGTAAGGGAGAATGCAATTCAGAAAAAGCTTTGCATATTTTAGCAGAACAGTTCTCAGCTGATCATTACATCAACTGCTCAATTTTATAGAACTGCATGGAAATGCAGCTGTCTGTTTAGGCCACTTCACTTTACAAAAGAGTTCCATACTATACTATACTATACTATACTATACTATACTATACTATACTATACTGTACTATACTATACCATACCATACTATACTCTACTAGCTATGAGCTGCGTAGTAATAGTTGTAACAGGAGTATAGTAGACTGGGCAGTGCATGTGTGTGTGTGTGTGTGTGTGTGTGTGTGTGTGTGTGTGTGTGTGTGTGTGCATGTGTGTGCGCGTGCGTGCATGTGTGTGTGTGTGTGTGTGTGTGTGTGTGTGTGTGTGTCTGTGCGTGGGTATGTGTGTGCATGTGTGTGTGTGCATGCGTGCATGTGTGTGTGTGTGTGTGTGTGTGTGTGTGTGTGTGTGTGTGTGTGCGTGTGTGTGTGTGTGTGTGTGTATGTGTGTGTGTCTGTGTGTGTGTCTATACAAGTGGATGTGAGTGTGTATGACCGTATGTCTGTGTGTGTTTGAAACGAGCTGTAGTATCTTAATAAAGGTCATTTCTCTTTTAGCAATGGTATGTCTCAGTGATGAAATACAATAAATAACATCCATGAATGTAGTTCCAGTATCAGAAGGAATAAAAGATTGTCATGTACAGCAAAAGGAAATAAACCAAAGAACCACAGCAGCGAATAGATAAAAATACCAAAATGTATAAAAATCATGGCACCATTAAATTATGGCAAAGTAGTTAATGGAGTTACTTTCCTTCATGGTGGGGTGGCTTAAGCTTACATAGCCAGCCCCCCACACAACCCCCTATTTAAATTTACCATCTCCAAGATCACACCACAGTGGAGAAAATGGCAAAGTCCCGAAAACGGCCCAGAGATTTTTTTTTCCCTTGGAAAAATATTGCTGATCCATGCTTTTGAGATTTTACCATTTTGGGTAAGTAGGTTTGATTAAGCAGCGCTCACAATTTAGTGCATTCACTGACTTAATAGGGACCCAGTGAATGGAATACTTCCATTGTGTTGAACCCTAAGCTGTATGTTTTTTTTTCTTATTTTCTCCAAGTGTTTTGGGTTTCTAATACCATGATGGGAATGGGCCTCATTCCTACGTCAAAGTGTGATTAAAGTTCATGAAATTAGTATTGTTCTAATCTTTGATGGCTACATTTAGATTTCACAATGATTTCAGAAACCTGAATGAGATTTTCGAATCAGACACATCTGCTACCTAACTACATATTAGGCAAAGCAAGGTCATGACTATCCAATATTTAACCAAGGGTACTGGCAGATTCCGCTCACCCTGAAGCCAAAGAGAAGACAGCATTCTCCAATATTGAAGGTCTTTTCCATTATACCATCCTACCCATTTAATGTCATACAGCTCTTGTCACATTTTAAAGACTCATAGGTAAAGTGATGCAACCTAACACCAGGTGTATGAATGCTGCTAGAAGTAAGTTTTGTTTAACAGAAGCCAGGTAGTTTGGTATGTGGTTGATAGAGGGAAAAATTAGACCCCAAACAACAAAAGTAGAAGCTGTCAAAAACTGGCACTTACCCAGTACCAAAAAAGTTAGGGTATTTTTTTAGGATTAACAGACTATTTCTGAGATTAGACTTTAGAAAAGGTAAGGTGTTTATCCAGTCAAGGTGGACCATAGAAGCAGGTGAGCCTTATAGGTGACCGAAAGCTATCTTATATGTGGATCCACTATTGGTTTCCCCCTGACTTTATTAAAACTTGTTATACACACAAATACATCTGATGTTGGGTTAGGAGCTGTATTATCTCTTGATGTATGTGATGAGTGACACCCAGACTGTTACCTAATTTTGAAACTAAGTAAGGGCAAGACAAGGTACTCTGCATAGATAGAATAGGAATGTCTCACCATTAAATGGGCTTTTACATAACTGCAGTTTACTTATTATGGCATAACTTCACTTTTGTAAATAACCAATAATGCCTGCAGTGGTTGTATAAACAGCAGGGTGCAAACACCAAGCTATGTAGGTGGGCTCTGTCCTACATCTCTTCAACTTCACTCTCAGACACAGGAATGGAAACCGCCAAATGACTGTGGGTGGGTTATACTGGTTTCTTAACATTCATTTCATTTCGCATTTTTTATTTTTATTTTTTTTCATTTTTTTTGTTTCATTTCACATTCACTATAAAACCAGAGGTTCTGTTCTGCAATGATGGTCATTGTGGCATAGTGGCTGTTGAATTTGTAAAAAGTGTTGTATATAAACTACATATGACAGAAAAAAACTTATCCCAGGATTCAATTAACTCCGTACAGGTATCATGCAAAGCCTACATGGAGTTTACATGTGTGTGTGATGGTGCGAGACAAGCAGAAACACCCATGCATATTCATGTCACACACCATGTTTAAGCAAGGTTTTATGTCTGGAAACAGTTTTTGCTTCCAAATAAACCATGTAAACAAACATAGTACTTCTGTTTAAATCAGAGCACAGATGGTATGTGGTTTTCCGTGGAATGCACAGTGATTACCAGGGTTTCAAAGATAGCTCTCAATCTCTTAGTTCAAGATAATTGGACAAAGACCAACATAATGGGAGGACAATGACCCAGAAATAGGGACATAGTTGGCATATTTGCACTATAGAAATGTACTAGAATAACCAGGGAGTTGTGGGAAGATACATGTTCTGAAGGATTTGAAGTATGAAACTCAAATGTATGTATACTGAGTCACATCATTCCTGAGATCATCCCAGTGATATGGCAGAAAACTACAAATTTAATAAAGAACACATCAGGAAACCCTTTGAAAATCTGGATAGTTGAGAGGTATAAATACTAAGTATATGTCCAAATATGGTACAGGACAGTGTATCTACATCTCAGAGTATTGTGATATCTTATTCCTGGCATTTTGCACTGAAGTTGTGTAAATTATCTGTAATGGTACATGAACCGCCATTTAAAATAAACACTCAGGGGAAATGTGTGAATTGAATAGGGACACACAGATGGATTGTAGGAATGAACACAGGGAAAGAAGACAGGTGAAACAACCTAATGTAGAGCAGATGAGGGAATGTCAATGGAAGATGGTTGTAGCAGCAACACCACTCACATATCTATATCGTACAGTAGGGACTGTACAGTGAAAATGTGTATTATATGACTATCACACAAGGTGGTATAACAATGGGGAGGATGTTTGTGTGAGATAAGCATCCTTATGTGAATAATGCAGATGCCATCTGCCAGGGATCTGACATACAACTGGGGTAGGGTGCATATTGTGAAGCTGTGCAAACTGATTTGCCTGAATATGAGTGTAATCTCAGCAGAGGTCTCCAACAAGTGGGACACAGGTAAAGGCTCATGGACAACATTAAAAGACTGACTACAATCATGGATAATATCAGAACAACTCCACCAGTAATCCCATGCCTCTGACATATCATATGTGATTTAGAGTGATAAGATATGATTCTGCACAAACACTGTTGTACAACTATTATGATATGTACACACTCAATGAGGGCAATCACACACATACCCTGTCCTGGCACAGTAACATCTGCTGGAGGTGTTAGGAGGGACACTGCTATACCTGTATGAGACATTATGAGCAATACAGGCTAGTTGACAAGTATGTATGGCAGATGTATATGGCACAATCCACACAGTCATTAATGATATATATGCCATTAATGTTGTCAAACACCTATGTATGTAGTGTGTGCATCACGAGAACAGGTAGCACACATGCATCTGGTGTAACAAACTGACGGGTTTTCCATACCATCAAACAGTCATGTTTATGCCACAAAAAGAACACCTAGGTATGGCCAATAAGCTGTGTGACAGCTCACTATGACAAAGGTGGTACACTTCAGTTAATCATCAGTGGAAGATGTGTAGGGAGGTACATGAAGAAGCCAGCATTGTACTCCATTATTGGTGTGATGAAGACTGGGAACTATGAAGGTATTATGGCCTCTCATATGGATGTCCTTCACATACTCAGTACTTGAGTTGCATACAAAGGAGTAGTCAGCACTGTGACTACATGCTGGTGGATATTCCACTTACCATCTACCCGAGGACACAGGTCACATATCTATTGGTTTGATTATAGGTTGCGATGTCCACATTACACCTGGATTATGCGTTTGTTTACATGACATAAAAAAATCTGCCTATATTTTCTTGTCATTGCAGGTGTTGTCATGGCTGTAGCAGCAACCTTTGTTATGTGTTGATACTGTCTGTATTATACTAATATCACAGTTGGCGTCAATGATTGCCCACAGTCTGTAGACCTTCAGACAGCTGTTTGGACACAGGTTGTATATGTCATCTATAACGTCCATCACTTAAATAATGGACAGGAAAGGGCCTAGCAGACAACCCTAATGTGCGGACCAGATCACTGGACCTGAGATATAGGTCACTTCACACATTTCAGCATAGTGAAATGACACGTACATGATAGACTCATTTACCCACTTGGTGATATAGCTATTTATGGCCACATCTGACAGTGTTGATTGAATATCTCAGTGTGGATTTGTGTCAAATGCCTTGGCCTGGTCAAGTTCCACAAGATGATAGTGTTGTCATCACGTATGCCCTTGGAGCCCTCTTTGAGGACATCTATTAGATGTAACAAACGTGATATAGGATTAACAACTCATACAGGTCTGTTGCACACAGCTGGGATATCACATGTCTCCATTTAAACAAAAAGAAGGAGGACAAAGTGAGGTGCATCACACTTTATTACTGAAATATAATGCTTTTGTCCTGGTTTTCTGGACTCCTTCAGAATGACACAAATTAGAACCATTCACCTTATATACCCTCCCAAAGTCACATGACAACCTAATAACATTGTTAACCCTAAATTAACCTAGTGAATACTTTATAATAAAAGCTACAAAATATCACATTACTCAATATACCAATGACCAAAGTGTTGTGATGTTCATTATACAAAATGATAACAACAACACATTAAAAAGCAAAAGTTAAAAAAAATATAAAAATGCAGACTAAAGAATTTGTGGACACAAGCAGGTTGATTAAAAACAGAAAAAACATAGCCTTATGTTTCAAAACACTACTGATAGAGACCACATCTTTCAAACCAGGGAAGGCATTGTCATAACATTTTAACTGCCACCTTAGTTCATTTAATTCAAGGAATTCATCAATGGGCCTCCCCTGGGTCCTATGTCTACATTATCAATAATGATGTATTTGAAAAAATGGGTAGTATTGGCATTTATGTGTTTAAATGGGGCATTTCAGTAATCATTTTTAATAATACTATACTGGTGTTGATATATTTTTTCAATAAATGCCCTCTTAGTTTTACCAATGTAAAATGTCTGACATTTCTGGCACTTGGCTACATATATCACCCCTTTACCTCCGGGGTGCTCAATGGTTCCATAATTCTTTTGGTGAAGGGGATGGCAGCTGTTATAATGTAATAAAGAGTTAGAATAGATAGGCTTCATGTACAGTGCTGATTCAAATTTTTTGACCTCCTTATCTTTAATTAAACATATATCTAAGTAATTGACCCACTCAGTGTAGGGTCTATATCAGAAGACTGAAACTCCAAAAGAGTGAATGCTCTTTAATCTAATGCTAATACCTGAAACCACACAATACTGAATGTACAAAACAGCGATTTTTTTTTCCCAGGGAAAAAAAATCACTGCTCCAAATAAAAAAAATAAAAAAAAAAACACCCACACCCCGCTACTTAAATATAACAACTCTGAGACTGCATCACAGTGGAGGAAATGGCAAAGTCCCAACAACGGCCCAGCGATATTTTCCCTGGGGAAAAAAATCGATGTTCCATAAGTTTGATATTATATGCTTTCAGGTATTAGCATTTGATTAAAGAGCATTCACTCTTTTAGAGTTTCGATCTTCTGATATAGACCCTCAGTGTGAACCTACATAATGAGCTTTAAAAAACTGGTGGAGGTTTTTAGCAACTGAAATAAATTTCTGAAGTTTCTCCCTGGGTCAATTTGTTAGGCTGGCCTACATGGTCAGTAAGGACTCGACCTTCAAGTTAGAATGCAATAAACTGCAGGAGATGTTAGAATGAAGAGGATACCTGCCAAAATTTGTTTGCAACATTTTTGAAGACGTAAATGTTAAGAGACAAGGGGAGATTTATAGCCCTTTGTTGGGGATTGAGCCAGAGGCCCCAATGGTTGCAATGTGACTAAGAACATGAAATTAGAGAAAGATAATTCCAACATTTTTTGTAAGGCATTAATTTTACCATGCAATTTGCATTTTTGATCAGATACAGTCTATTATTCAAAGGAATTGAAATTTATTTGGGACTGATCTAGAAAGTCTTAACAAAGTAGGTGATAAACCAATAGTGGTGTATAAGGAAAATATATGTTTTATAACTTTACTAGAGAGATCTGGTGGGTAGAGAAAAAATGGGAAATGGCAAAATGTGGACATTGTCGACAATGCAAACACATTATAGAAGGAGATTCCCTTTATCTGACAAACTATGAAACCATTGAGCTCCTCTGGAGGTATTATTGTGATAGTAAACAAATGATATATGTAGCCAAGTGCCAGAAATGTGAGGCGTTTTACATTGGTAAAACTAAGAGAGCATTAAGGGAAAGAAGTTATCAACCCCAGTATAGTATTATTTAAAAAGATGACTCAAATGCCTTATTTAAACACATAAATGCCAATCCTACAATTTTTTTTCAAATACATCATTATTGATCATGTAGACATAGGACCCAGGGGAAGTCCATTGATGAATTCTTTGAATTAAAGGAACTAAGGTGGCAGTTAAAATGTTATGACAATACCTTCCCTGGTTTGAATGATGTGGTCTCTATCAGTAGTGTTTTGAAAGGTAAGGCTATGTTTTTTCTGTAGTTCATCAAGCTGCTTGTGTCCAAGAATTCTTTAGTCTGCATTTTTTATATTCTTTTAACTTGTGTTTTTTAATGTGTTGTTATAATTTTCTATAATGAACATCACAACACTTTGGTCATTGGTAAATTGAGTAATGTAATGTTTTGTAACTTTTATTATAAAGTATTCACTAGGTTAATTTAGGATTAAAAATGTTATTAAGTTGTCATATGACTTTGGGAGGGTATATAAGGTGAATGGTTCTAATTTGTGTCATTCTGAGAACCAGAATGAAAGTGTAGCACTTTGTCCTCGTTATTTTTTGTTTTCTTGGTTTGTGATCAGTATTGTTTTTGAATGTTTCCATTTAGTAAAGGTCTGTGATGACATGTTGGTCTACCTCATAGCTGAGGAGTGTCAGGATGTGTCTATACATGCACACATCAGGTGCTGTCCCTTCTCCCTGACTCAGATGGATGCATGCTGATGTACACCCTTCTATGGGAACACAGCCCAAGCGGAGGGTGTGTTGAACTGTGTATTCAACCTTATCAAGAAGGTGCATCTGCTGAGTCATACCATAGGCAATATGTGATGTTGTCATAGCCCACTGATTATGTGTGATAGGCCTGAATGAAGGTAAGACAGTAGATACTGCCTATCTTGATCTGGCCTAGGAATTTCACACAATCCCCCACACATGTATCATTGAGAAACTCTCCCAACTGTGAAATGACCCTTACTTCACTAGATGGGTAACCAATTGGCTCACCAACAGAACACATACTGTGAAAGCTGGTGAATCAACCTGTATCAGTAGACCTGTCACCAGTGGCAAACCCCAGGGATCTGTGTCTGGCCCTTTACTGCTTGGAATCTATTTCTTCACAGTTCAGGTTAAAGTATATGGCCTTTATCTTACCGAGTTTGCTGATTCTTGCATATTGTCTTCAATCATTGAGTCCACCAATGATGATAACACGCTACAGTAAGAGCTAACACAGACAAATGATTGGTTTCAAAACTACACAATCTACAAGTAAATGCGAAAATGTGCCTTTGTGCTGTCCTTCTGAAAAATGAAATCCCATCCCAATTACAGCACTGACAACAGTACTGCTATGCTGAAACCCAGTGCTGTAAGCACTGGGAACACATTCAGATAGCAATCTGAACTTCGATCACCAAGTGCCAACACTGGTATTGAAAGCCTATGTTGTGCACATCATAAGTCATGCCATCATATTCAGATCTTAGAACAGTATGACAGCACTGTACTTGAACCTCATCAGAACATTAATAGCATATAATGCTCTGTTTTGCATGCACCTCACTAGACACATGCAGCAGCTGTAGAGACCACAGGGCTTTTTTATCAAGAAAACTCAGAGTCTACAAAGCATGCTATGATATATGTGGATAGACTGAAAGCCATCTCACTGTAATCTTTATCGTATAGGATGAGGTGACCTCTGCCTAGCCTTCAGGCCAGTCTCTGAACCTGCCCAGGTGAGAATAGTGCATATCCACAAATCAGATTTAGCTGATTAAATCAGAAGTGTCTGTTGAGGAGAATATGGTAATAACACTGTCCCACATGCTGGTGTAAAATGCTCTCTGCAGTGTCAAGCAAGACCATAAGTACAGAAACAAACCCAATTGACTAAAGGGAGAATTGAACTTCTATCTATCTAAGGTACTCAGAATACAGACCTCTGTATTTAAGGCAAGTGCCACAGCTCAAATCAGACTTGGAGTGTCTCAGATAACACTTTATAGCTAATGACTACAGCACTGTCTGTTGATGAGAATATGGCAATAACAGTGTCCCACATGCTGGTATAAAAGGCTGTCTATAATGTCATGCAAGAGCACAAACACACACACATGTGAGTGCACACATACACACACACACATGCACACATGCACACACACACACACACACACACACACACACACACACACACACACACACACACACACACACACACACACACACACACAAACTGGACTGCAGTGCGAACAAAATCCCTACCTAAGTACATAAACTATAGAACTCAGTATCTTATGCAAGTGCCATGGCACAAGTCTTACTTTTACACAACTGTAAGTCAAATTATTGTGAATGATATCAACAGGCCATGTTGGAAAGAAAATGTTGGGAGGCCTGCATATAATAGATGTGTAGGCATATGCAAGTATCAAAATGCTGTCAATCCATGGCATTGGAACAGTAACTGTAGGATACACACTTCTTATCTTATGTCTAAACACACACACACACACACACACACACACACACACACACACACACACACACACACACTTGACTGCAGTGAGAACAGAAACCCTATCTATGTAAGTACACAGACTACAGAACTCAGCACTTTATGCAAGTGCCATGCCACAAGTCTGACATTTACAAGACTGCAGGTCAACCTATAGTGGATGACATCAATAGGCCATGTTGGAGAGAAGATGTTGGGAGGTCTGCATACGTTCATAGCTTCATAGGTTCATAGGAGGTTACTAACCTAAGGGCCCCAGGTCATTTACCAGCCTAGCTGTGTAAAAATACAAGTACTCTTTTTGGGGTCTATATCATACTGTTGAATACTTACTTCATCAAAACACTATTTATCAAACCCAATTTGTTGAAATCTCTCTTCATTGAACATCTGTTTCATCAAACATTTTCATAGTGAAATGCAATGGCTGGCCATCCTAGAGCCCATCACTAAATTCTAAAAATTTAAGACACACCCAAGTGGGAGGCTTCACCCCCCCAATGTTGGGGACTGTGCCTCCCACACCCCCTCTAACTAAATATACCAACCCAGATATTGCACTACAGTGAGGGAAAAGGCAATTCCCCAAGGATGGCTGGTCATTGTTTTTCCCTATGAAAAACATCTATGAAATGGCCATTCAGTGAAAAGAGGTTCTGACAAATTGGGTTCGATAAATATTGATTTGATGAAATAAGTATTCAAAAATATGCTATACAGTCCCCTTTTTGAGCATAGTTAGATGGTCATTGTTAGGAGATCAATTTTGTGATTAATGCCAAAAGTCCCTGTACATGAGGGACATAACTGCCACCTTGGAGGTGAATTTACAGTCCCCCATCCAGTTATCAAGGTTGCGCTTGAATAGGGTCATTGAGGAGCACTGCTTCACTTGCACTGGGAGTCTATTAAAGGGGAGTGTCAATCACTGGGCAATATATCTGCCTCCCCGGCATGTTCTATTTATGTCACAGGTTAGGGTGCGATCCCCGGAGCAAGTTATTATTGCCCTATTTGATTTGCAGATTTCCAGCATTTCCAGTAGGGCAGAGTCTTAGACTGCTCTGTAGGCCAGGCATAGATCGACTCTCAGCAGACTGCATGACACTAAGCACAGTAACAAGTCTTTCAGTCTTTCCATGTATGTCATCTTTTGGAGGCCCTGGATTCTCCTGGTCGCAAACATCTGTGTTTTTTCCAGATGCTGCAGATATCTGGCGAGGTACAGACTGAAGGGAGCATTGTACTCAATTAGTTGCCTGATAAGGGTAGAGTAAGAAGACCTATGACCTTCCTGTTCTTGGATGTGATGTCTTTATTTATAAGGTGCGCAATGTAGAATTTGTCTCTCACCACTATGGACATATTGTGATTGAAGTGTAGATTGCTCTCAACATGTGTTCCCAAGTCTTACAACATGGTGTTTGAGATTAGAGGGGTGCTATATATATCATAATTAGCAGGGTACTTTATTGCCAAATGGGACAATAGAGGCAGTGTCTGCTTTAAGATTCAGTCCAGAGTTTGGCACCAGTCATTTGTCTATGTCAGCCCCTTCTGTTATATGTTACCATCATTTAGGGACTCTATATTTCTGCGTCCAGTTGACAGTCATCTGAAAACTTGGTAAACCCCAGGCCATCAACCTTTGCCTGGGCTTCAAAGAAATAATTTCCAAACGGTTGAGGTCCCAACACAATTCTTTGTGGTATTCCACTGGTAAATGATCTAGTGGTGCAGGTGCAGTCCTCAACTTTGACAGTGTGGGCTCTGTCAGTGAGGCAGTTAGCTATCCATCTAGTAATGTATGAGTTAATTCTCAAATGGCAGATTTTTCTCTGTGATACCAGAATGGGGATAGAGTCGTAGGCCTTGGATAGATCATCATAGGCAGTATGTCCTGTTATCCCTCATCCAGGTCTTTGGGATCAGTGTCAAAGAAGTCTACTAGGTTTCAAAAGCAAGAGGCACACTTGACAAAACCAGAATAGGTTGGGTCAAGTGTGTTGAAGGTCTCCTATGTCCCTATGGATAAGGTCCATGCAGATTCCTTCCCTAAACTTGCAGATAGAACTTTTAGGCTTATGGGTCAATAGTTTTAATTTTGCAAGTTACCAGATTGATGTGCATTGCATATCACACAACTCTGGTATTAATTTCTGTAGTTTAGGTGACATATGTGTGGAAAAATTACTGAGACACTAGGGTTACATTGCTTGGTAGGAGGCAACACGTGGCTATATTGTAAATGTGTGAAATATTTTTAGATAGGGCCTTTAGTTTGTCATATTTTCACATGTAATTTCATGTCATAAACAGGAGATAGACAGTAAACAGCAGTAATACACACTAATATTTACTTTTCCATAGCACTGAGAACAGCGGATTTGTGCATCAACTGGCAAAGTGTTTACGCATGCGAGAAACACATTTCCAGTACCAGTGGACACATTCTGACAACACATAGCATAATTGTATGTAGCTAAGCAGAGTGCAAATGTGCGCTACATTGCTAAAGTCTGAGAGTTAGCATTGAGTCTATGAAGTACATCTGCTACTTAACTGATTCTGTGGCAGCAGGTGTAAATGCATTGATACATTTCTTTTTGAGCCCCGATGATACTGGATTCAAATCCAGGTGTATCTAATAATTTTAAACACTTTTAAATAAACATTGATAATGCAATGACATGAATTCTTTATAGTACATGTGTTGCTGTGTGTTGGCATAGTGCAGCTGGGTTAACTGGTATTGCGTGGAGGTAACCACGGTATTTTGCCACAGCTCACTGTTGCTGCTCACTGGTGAGCAATGCATATCTCCACACAAGCATAGAGGTCAAACAGTGAAGGGATCCAATGTTTTTTCTGCTACTTATGTGTGTTGTGTGTGGTTCTATTTTTTGACCAAAATAAAGGTATTAAAATGGAATAGATAGGAAAGTGGTGAACTACGGAGCAAGCAGGAGGAAGAACATAGGGAAAGCAGTACAGGAATGTACAGGAGGGAGATAAGAAAGAACCATAGCTATCCATTTTTTTAAACTGAAACTATATGCAGAATATTAACTGAATTTGGACTGTCACCTCAACAAAGAGGGCTGCCCATAACGCAATCATGTTGTATAGCCAATTGGACTGAATCAAGTGCATCACAAAGACACATGTGCAAAATGAAGAGCTATGGGGACAATTTTTTTGTGGGACAGGTGCTCATTTTTTTTATTGCAGTATGAGAGGAATGGTGCGGAAGGGAAGTAGGTATGTTTGGGTCAGGTAAGTTTGGTAGGTGAGGAAGCAATTGCAAACATACAAGACAAGAAACAGGGACAGTGATGAACACAAAAGGTTGGGGGGCACCATGTTTGGTGTGAGGGAGGAGACAATGCAGACTCATGCCCATCAAGCTTAGAGACAGTGAGAATTGAATCCTCACCCACTGGATGGTCATTATTGTCACTTTACTCCACTGTTGGCTGAAATGCTTGACTTCTTCTCTTCTTCCTCCTAAGGTAGAGCAGTCTCTCCATCCAGCATAAGAGTACACCAGTGGTGTGGCACATGACCCTATGCACCATCCCTGGTAACTCACTGTGGGTGCTGGAAATCCTGGAGAGTACCACTGCACCAGCTTCTGGGGCAGGACTAACTGAGACATTGTTTGTGTTCCTAAAGAAATTACTGTTACTTCAAGTCAAGTTTTACCACAGTGGATGTGCAGTGATCATGGGGTTATAAAGGTCAATTTGTTGCCAGATAATTCTGCTAAACTGAAACCAAACCAATGCATTGAAGGTTAATTAAAGATTATATGGTAGCAAACAGTCACTTTGTAAAACTAACTGTATATAATATATTCAGTAAAACAGCAGATGTTTTTCATAGGTGCTAATTACAGCATAAGCAGGTGATTTTTCCGTACGGTGGAGCTATTCAACAAGCTATAAAACATCCATGTATCCCACATTCTGTTTTTTTCCTGAATACTTCAATACCATAGGAGTAGAGACAAGGAAATTTTAGGCCTGACGTAAAATTATGTCAACTGCTGCATTTGCATGATAAGTTCTGAAGCTATAATGTATGCTTTAATAATATTATGGCATATTCTTGTAATTCTTAACGTGGTGCAGTAATGAAGTAAATAGTGGTGGATTTGTACAGAAAGTGCATTAACATGTGACAGCAGACACTTATTTTACTTATATATGTCCACTACTATTTTTTTTTCTTATTCTTCTCATTTTTAATTGAACTTTTTGCATAATGCACTGCATAGCACAAACACTTGGAGTTGGGAATGGCTATATTTGTCTGGTTTGCATGAAGCATAATGGACCACCTAAGAAGCAGACAGTCAAAAATAGAAGCTGGATGCCTTCAATTAATATACTTGGCTATTGTTAAAACCTGGCCTGGAGTACAGATAGTACTGGTTCTATTGCAGAGTGTGCAACCTTTGTTTTACTGCTGTGACATTGCAGTTTACAGCAGTGAAGTGCCATATAGATATCTGTTACCTTGATGTTTTTATGGTAACAGGTGTAAGTGTAGGACTACCATACACATGATCCTTGGTTCAAATACAGCATATTCCATATATTATTACTTTTTCTGATAGAGTAATCTATGTGTTATTACATTTATGATCAAATGTATGACTGTGGGCATACTGTGTACTATAATCCTGTAAATGTATTCCTGCAAAAAAGACATACATAACTGCCTATATGGAATTGCTTGGCACTGTTGCATTCTGCTCAGCAGCATTTAGCAATGTGGCTCGCATTTGCATGCTGCTGACCTAGACGCAAACAGGTATTACTCACACATGTACACTTTGTTAACCATCGCTCAAATCCACTGCTCACTGCACTATATATGATGCTTTCTTATTGGTGTTTATTGTCTATGTCCTTTGTAGGACAAAAAAATTACATGTAGAAACATTGCAAATTGAGGGCACATTCTAAGTATATGTCATATATTCACAATACATTTGTTGGCTCTAACCCTCACACCAAACAGTGCAACCCTGGGGTCTCAGTATTTTTTTAAACACATATATCAACAACACTACAAAGTGGAACCTTTAATGTTATGTGCTCCCGCCTGGACAGAGTCATTTGGTGGTGCTGACAAACTTACTCTGCTAAACTCAAATATCCAACTATGCTCAATAAGGGTATTTGGGTTTGTACACAGCTAGGCTTCTACACACCCTAGTGCTGTTAGATTACTGGCCTCATATGAACCTATGAATCTATGTGCCTATGCAGGCCTCCCAACCTGTTGGCCTCCACAAGGCCTGCTGCTGTCATCTCACCTGCAGCCATGTAAAAGTCAGACTTACGCCATGGTGTTTGCGTAAAGCACTCAGTTCTGTAGTCTGTTTACTTAGATAAGTAGGGGTTCTGTTTCACTGCAGTCACCTAAGTATGTGTGCGTGTGTCTAGCCAAAAGAGCAAGTGTGCGTCCTGTAGTTACTGCCCCAATCCCCATAAATTGACAGTATTTGTGATACTTACATCTACATACACATCCATTTCAGGGAGGCCTCCCACCGTCTTCTCTACAACATGGCATGCTGATGTCATCCATTATAAGTTTACCTGCAGCCATGTAAAAGTCAGACATGTGCCATGGCACTTGCATAGAGTACTGTGCTCTGTAGTCTGTGCACTTAGGTATGGGTCCTGTTCTCACTGTAGTCAACATAGTGTGTGTATTTGTGTGTCTCTACTCAGCAGATTAGATATACTATCCAACAGTTACTTCTCCAGTGGCATGGCTTGCCAGTATTTTAATACTTGCATAAGCCTACACATTCATTTCATGCAGTCCTCACAACCTCTTGTGTTCCACATGACCTACTGATGTCATCTACTATAAGTTCACCTGCAACCCTGTAAAAGTCAGACTTGTGCCATGGCTCTTGCATAAAGTACTGTGTTCATAGGTTCATAGGTAGGTACTAGGCTATTGGCCCTAGGGCCAATATAAGCCTAGCCAAAAAGGTACCGTGGCTTTCGCCTCCCAAGAAAATTATGTTCCTGTGCCCCTGTTGAGCAGATCCCCAGAGGTGATCCTCAGGGTAAATTTCCCATCCAATCATCAAGATTTTTCTTGAAGAGTGCTAATGAAGAGCTTTGTTTGCTATAGATAGGTAGTTTGTTCCAGAGTATGGGAAGTCTCTGGGACAGGAATATATCCCTCCAGCATGCTCTGTTTATTGTGGTGACAATGTTTATGTCCCTAGAGCATGTAGCTCGGAGGGAATGGAATTTCTTTAACTGGAGCATGCCCAACAGCTCTGGGTTTGACATAGCTTTGTATGTTAGGCAGAGATCGCCTCTGAGTAGGCGATATGTGACAGAGTAAAGCTGGAGTTTTTTGAGACAGTCTGGGTAGGGCATCTATTTTAGGCTGGTAATCCTCTTTGTGAGGTATTTCTGCAGCCTTTCCAGTTGTTGTAGATGGTTTGTGAGGTACACACCAAAAGAGGCATTGTACTCTATAATGGGTCTAATGAGTGATGAGTAGAGGGGAAAAATGACCTCATTTTTCCTGGATGAGAAACCTTTTGTGATGAGGCATGCCACATAGAAGGATTTCTTGACTACTGTTCTATAGTCTCTGTACTTAGGTCAGAGTTTGCAATCAACTGTGTGTGTGTGTGTGTGTGTGTGTGTGTGTGTGTGTGTGTGTGTGTGTGTGTGTGTGTGTGTGTGTGTGTGTGTGTGTGTGTCTGTGTGTGAGCTGTTACTTGAGATTGCAAGGAGCATTTTTATACCAACATTTGGGACACTGTTATTACCATAAGCTCAACAGACAATGCTGATGTCATCAGCTATATCAGATTATTGCATGTGCAGTCATCCCACCAGAGCATGGTCAGACAGTGACCTGGAGCTCAGGCAGATGTCACCTTAGGTTCATAGGTTTACAGGAGGTTACTAGGCAATTGGCCCTATGTGGGTTAGGGTGCGCACTGGTGGGCACCATAATTGCAAGATGGTAAGCAATGCACAACAGTGGCAAACACCACAATTTCAAGATTATTTAGTATACAGACACTTGTGTAAATATGCTAGTCAAATAGACAATGTGTACAGTTCTCCTACACTTACAGCTATTGCCACAAGAATGTTGAGAAAGCAGTTGTGTATGTTGCACATCATTGTTATAGTCTGCAATCTCACAACAGTTAAACAAAATTTGCACAACTTGTACTAGAACCCCAGACCATCTGTATTCCATACCTACAGTTAACACCTGCTGCCACAGGACTAATGACATAATATGCCCTCTCTTAGTATTCATTGTAAAGTTCTTACTGTTAATCACAGAGCAATGTCGCTTACCATGTTTGTGCGATGACCAACAGTATTAATTGAATGCATCCAGTGTATGTTTGTGGTTATCTGGGTCCTGTGTGCAACCTAGGTGGTCCATTCCTCAAGTTCAAGACCTTCATGCAAACTAGATGAGCACACAGCCAAACTCATTTGTGCTAAGTTGTGTATTGTGCAAACACTGGCCTCAAAAAAAAAAAATGGAGACATAGTTAAAATGAATAAAAACAATCTATGACAGTACCCCAAACAAATTTTAATAAAGAAAACCCAAGTAAGGGGAAAGCAATTGCTATGCTGCCAACAACCTTACACAGAAATGCTATCTGCATCATACCTCCCAATTGTCCAGAATTCTTCAAAATGTCCAGATGTGTGCATCATATTTTTAGGCTGTGCCTTGTAAAATGTGTGGTTTTCTGCAAAATCACTGAAGACTGAAGTCAATACATAATGACATACATTTCAGTTTCGTACTTCATATCCTTCAGAAAATGCATGCCAACACAAATCCTATTATTCTACCTACCTACTTTCTATGTTTATAAGAACACTATGGTAAATCTGTCCCTATTTTTGGGACTTTGTCCCCTATTATTTTAGTCTTTGTCCAGATTTCTTGCACTAAAATGTTTGGTGGTATGCTCTGCATTCATATTACAGGTTTTGTGGCCAGCAACACTGGTGTGAGCCTCAAAACCTTACTTATACTCACCACACATCATTAATATGCATGGTACAATGTTGCACATTGAGTAATATTCTGTACCCGAAAGCACTCTCTGTAGGCTCTAAGCAGAAACTACTCAGAGTCCATTGAATCCAGGGGTTTATCTTTTTTTGTGCATTAACATATGAATGATTATCAGTGCAAACTTACCCTCTGTATTTCAGTATTGCCTTAAAGTGAGCTTTTTTTTTTTTTTTTTTTTTTTTTTGGAGATCTCATGTTCAACATTTCAGTGTGTTTCCAGAATTCATACTTTTTTATTACACAGGTCTTGCATTAATTCAGGATGTCTGATGGGGCAGCATGGGTTCCCTACTGATCCTCCCTCTGTTGACTTCCATTTTCCAAGGGTAGACAGGTATTTTTAAACCTCTCCAAACTGTTGGTTTGAGACCACTCACTTGTAAGGGTTTTTAATAGTATGGGGAGTGAAGTGGACCAGAGAATCATTACTGCTGTACATGTCAGTTTGCATCCCTTCTAGGGTTATACCCCTAATCCCAAATACTTACTGTGGTGCACCAATGAAGGTTCCCTGGTCAAGTTTGGCCCTGAGCCTTGGGTAGACACATTCCCAGAGCTGCTCTCTCCCCCCAGTCTGGCTGTTGCTTCATCCTCTAAGATTTTTTTTTGGACCATGACAGATAACACATACAATCAATGTAATTCCACCATTCCAGAAAAGGCACACCTAGGCAAGCTAACTTTTGATTAATGCATAGGAGATCAAATGGTAGATCATCATACAAATGTGGTCAAACAGCCTACTTAGCAACCACTAAATATGTCGACTTCAGAACACTGAAAAATAAAAGAAACAGGCACCTTATGTTATAACCAACTAGAATTAAAATAAGAGCTAAATAAAGATCTGTATGTCAACACATCACCAGTTATCAACAGGGATTGCTAATAGAACAACAGATAAATAATTAAATAATTACATAGCTGTATGCAACAACAGCCCTAATATGTAGTACAAAGTTAGTTCAGCAGCACAAAGTCAAAATTCAATGTCCTGATACCACAATCATATTATCAAATGGGTCCATGGCTCCAAAAAGAGAAAAACAAACTTTTTAATGTAGTTTTGAGAGTCTCAAACGACTGACACTGGCTTTCAAATTCTACCACTTAAACCATTACACCAATGAGCAGTTCACTGGCAGTGGCTACAAAAGTCTTTCTTAACCTGTGCTAGTATAGTAGTCACACTCTGTTGCCACCTTGCTCTCTTTTAAGAGATTACTTTTTAATTTTAAGATTCACCATTTCACCTGCAGTGTTCTGTAGTCAGTATCTTTATTGATTGCTGAGCAGGATGTTTGACTGCGTTTGTATGATGATCTGTCGATCAACTTCCTATGACTTGATTAGATGTTAGGAAGCTGTACAACCATCCTCCCCTGCAAAAACCTCAGAAACCTGATTCACTAAAGGAACCCAGGTCTTCTGGGTCAAACCAGTAAATAAAGCAGCACAAACTTACACTGCAAAATAAGAACCAAAAGTATAATGAGTCCCACAGCTCACAATAATATTTAGTAGCCTTAGCATTTTTGCAGGAGTCTGAAGTTGTGGATACTTTTCAAAAAATAAAGGAGTCATTTCCTGTTGAAGGATGAGAATTATTAAGATATTTTTCAGATTGATATATTCATGGCAGGCCCCAAAAGTTTACAACTAGGATGTGCACTCTCTCTCCTCTCTTCCCAGTCTCATTCTGGGATATAGCTGAACTAAATGAACTGCACTTGCCACATACACAAAATTCTGTTGAGGCCTGGCACAGGCATTTAAAATGTTTATTAGGAACCCGTGCCACTGATTTGAATATTCTTATGCATGCCTTATCAAGAGAGCAGAACAGAGTGGATGAGCTGCATGTGTTGACGGCTACTGGTTTCCCTCTGTCACCGAACAAATGGAGGTTATTGCAAAGACATGAACAATTCTTGACTGTACTTAGCAGTAGAGGAGTACAGTAGAGTACAGTTTGTACATAGTATGGCTCGGTTATTGAAAAATGTGATAGTGTTGTTATACGTATGGGGGTCATGGGCTCTGTCTGACTAATATGTTTTTAACATATTGCACAGTTTGCTGGTGTGGAAGATTGCAATGTTTATTTGTCACTGTTGATTGATTTGGCACTTATTCTGGTGAGGACGTATAGTGCTCTTTGAAGTGCTGTAGTGTTTTGCTTCTATTATAGCACACATTAAACATCATATTTCCTGCTTTTATGACTTTCAGGGTGTAGTCTTTATAATTTTCTGTTGCACCATATGCAGGAAAAGGTATAATATGCCTTCATGGACTATGGTTATTCGGAATGATAGCGGGATAGAATCCTGGAGTTGGGGAGTATGTGTGGATAGTGTTTGTTGTTGGTATGGGAGTTGGATTATTCATTGTTGGTGAAGTGCACGTCAGGTATTGGCTACTTGAGATAATGCGTTGTCGGTAATATGGGGTTGGTCTGCTGATAGTCGGTGAATCTGATGTTCTGGCAACTAAAGTAGATCTATATATATATATATATATATATATATATATATATATATATATATATATATATATATATATATATATATATATATATACACACACATATATATATTATATATAACTTTGAATAACAACTTCAAAATAATTAATGTAGACACTCACCCCATCCTTTTTCTAGTTCTTTATAGGTACTAATTTTCTGAAGGTATATTGATGATGTTTATCTCGTAAAATTAAAGAATGGGATGGGGAAAGATAGTAGCAGTGGTATCATGGTACACAGGGCTGTATACATATGGATATTTTACTGTATTGATGTATCTATAATGAAACTCAATATAAAAAGAAACAATGTAAAAGAAGGCATTTTATTTATAATGAACACACATGCACGTTAGTGAAGCTCACACAGTTTATATATATATATATATATATATATATATATATATATATATATATATATAAAAAATATATATATATATATATATATATATATATATATATATATATACATAAAGAGGAAACTAGAAAAGAAATAGCAAAAAGTGAACAAGAGAACAAGCGTTAATCACTAGACAGTTTTAATAAGGTAGATCCTTGTCAAGGATAATAACTTTAGGTAATATTATCAGGCAAGTTTAACTGCTGGGACAAGTCTTGTTTACAGTTTGACATAGGCAATAGATCTTTCTGCAGTTTTTCTATAGGTAAATAGTAAGATGGTATTGCTAATCCTCTTCCTGAGAGGATCAAGGGTACTAACAAAATAGTCTACTAATTTCAAGGCTTTAAATTATAGTCAGATTTTTTTTCTTTTCTTCTTTTCTGCCTACTAACATGCTTTTTTTTCTTTTCTGTTTCACAAGCACTAAAATTTCAGTGAATCATGTTGACTTCAGAGTTAGACAATATTTTCAGTGAACTGGAATCAGAAAAAAGTCAAGGAGTGTCTGGGATTAAAAAAAGTGCAGAGTTTTATGAACCCAGAGGACACACCAGGAACTAAGGCATCTTCATAGAAAACAAGGCACAGACACTAAAAAGTTAATAAAGGATTTCTGATACTAATGTAAATATGACATTACCACCTGAAATGACTACACAAGAAGAGTAAGACGTAATGAACTTGTGGGGGTATTACAAAGTATTATAGAAGAAGAGGTATTGGGCAGCCACGGTGGTGCAGCAGTTAGCATTGCCGCCTCACAGCAAGAGGTTCTCCAGTTCAATTCTTGGCTGGGGTGCCTTCTGTGGGGAGTCTGCATGTCCTCCCTGTGGTCATGTGGGTTTCCTCCAGCTGCTCCGGTTTCCTCCCACATCCCAAAGACAGAAGTAGGTGGATTGGACCCACTAAATTGGCATGAGTGTGTGTGTGTGTGTGTGTGTGTGTGTGTGTGTGTGTGTGTGTGTGTGTGTGTGTGTGTGTGTGTGTGTGTGCCTTCTGTGGAAGGTTGGGTTCCAGGCTGGCAATTCGACACTGTAAAACTCCACTGCCAATCATGAGTGGACGGTGATCCACTGTGGCAACTCCTAACCAGGAAAAGCCAGAAGAAGAGGTATTAGAGAGACAGTCTTAATGTGAATACTTAGATACATTCATTTAGTTTCTCCCAGAAGCAGGTGATGACAGGCTTTTTTGATTTGGTGCTCAAGAAGGGTTTTGGGTCAGCAACTTTTCAGGAATCATAAGCAGCACCTAACACTTAACAGGATGTTAATACGTCTTTACACAAGGGTACAGATGTAGATTCTAGGTCACTTGGGGAGAATAGGTGTGAAATAACACTGCATTTTCAAGAAACAGACTGTAGGACAGAGCATTTTTAGAGCCAATGGCTGCCTCTATACCTAAAAAAATAAGTACATCAAACACATAAGAACCCTGGGGCTCATGTCACTGCTCATATACCAAAGTTAAAGAAAAAAATGATATGTGGATAGTACATAGAGGTTTTTGATTTGACAGACATGGATGGCATTGAGAGCTATCAGAAGCCAAAACAACCTGGGTCCATGGAATTAATGGCAGCCTTGGCAGGCTTAGAGAAAAAGCTTACAAGTAAGGCAGTACAAAAAAAATTGGGATGACTGGACAACAATCATTGAAAGAGACCCTCAGCAGGCCTTGCCTGTGCTGGTATATTTTATGACCGTCTGTGAGGCACATCACATGCACAGAGGTATTGCATGGTTAATTTATGACCAACATTTTAGGAAGCTAAAAGACACAGATAAATCAATGAAGTGGGAAATAAGCCACCCTGAGTCCTTGATAAACACCATATTTGATAGACCAATAAGCTCTAATGTTATGGCACAAATCAAAGCTTGCCTGGTGTATAACAGTGGTAAGTGTACCTGACCTTCCTGCCATTTTTATCACACCTGTTCACACTATGGGAAAAATCATTCTTCCAGTATCTGCTGGCAAAAAAAAAAAAACAGTGAAAATTTGCAAGGGAGTGCATACAACAAATTTGAATTGATGCTACTACCCCTGACAGGAATCAGTCAGTTGAGGCAGAGGCTCCTTTCATGCCAACAAAGGTATTAGTACCTCCTGTAGTACTCTCCATGCTTAAGATAGACTATACCTATATCAAAGTCACCATATAAGCTCAGGAATTTAGAGAATACAATAATCCTCAAACAGCATTTTTC
The DNA here is from genome assembly GCF_019279795.1 of Protopterus annectens. Classification (NCBI taxonomy): domain Eukaryota; kingdom Metazoa; phylum Chordata; order Ceratodontiformes; family Protopteridae; genus Protopterus; species Protopterus annectens. The sequence goes on from NC_056731.1 coordinate 686,562,887, forward strand.
TTATTACAGGGTTTTCATACATCTTCCCTATAAAATCATCAATTCCCTCAGGAAATCCATTTGTAAAAAGCCTAAAGTCCATCATAGGTAAAGTGGAAATAGTGCAAAGGATCTTAAAGACTGAAACTGATGAAGGCAGAATGGCTGGTATTTTTCATACACCTTAATAGACACATTTTAGAGTATCACCCATTTGCTTAGTACCTAAGACAAAAGAAGATGACTTTTGGCTCATCCATCACCTTTCCTTTCCTCCTGGGTCATCAGGGTATGATTTTGCCAATATGGAGGATGCTAACTTACAGTATGCAACACTGGATGATGTGGCTACCACCATAACAGAATTCTCTGATCCCCGGCTCAGCAAGAAAGACATTGAATCTGCCTTTAGGCCGATCAATGCATGAAGAGGACCAGTTTATGGCTTACCCTAAGGATCTATTTCCAAGGCCTATTTTACTTTGATAAATCTATGGCAATGGACTGCCATGCACCATGTTAAATTTTTGAAACATTCAGTACAATCCTCCAGTGGTTTCTGCAAAGAAAGGCACCACACCAGGTGGCAAGCCATTATCTTGATGATGTTCTTATCATAGGAGAGGGTGGACAAGTTGTGAAAGAAGTGATGGACATTTGTACTGCACTTTTGCAAAATGATAGGGATCCCTTTGGTAGCAGATAAAATACAACAGCCTAGCAGTTACATCACATTTCTACTGCTTCAGATTGAAGTCATTAGTGTGGCTTTCAGACTGGTGGATAAAAAACTCCAACATTTGAAGAAATACAATGAAGAATTTCTACAAAGTAGAAAAGCCAAAGTCTGATGGGTGATGGAATTCGATTAGTTACTAATTTTTACCTGTAGGAAAATTTCACCCAACAGGACATTCATCACATCTTTAGTGAACTTGCTAAAAGGGAGCGAGCTGAAGCATCACTGGGTACAGATCACTAACAGAATTGTGAAGGATCTTCACCTTTTGCAGCTTTTTCTATAACAATACAGTGATATTTCACTTTGGCACTCTGAATAGGTGTCTTTGGAAGTGTTGCAACTATACATGGATGCATCAGCTAGCCAGAGAATGGGGATTACTTGGAAGGTAATTTGTTTTCCTACTCCTATATCTCTTCTTGGTCACAACCCAACAGGAGGGATGTTATATTCCTTGAAATTATACTGATTTGGGTGTTTATTTACATTTGGCAAGACTTTATCAGGGAAAGAAGGATCATTTTACACTCAAACAATTAGGCAATAATGAAGGCTTTGCTGAAAACTTTTTTTCTATCCAATTCATCCCAGGGGAATGGAATGCCATAGCTGACAGACTGTCACATTTTCAGTTTTCTAGGTTTCCAGGACTAGCTCCAGATGCCCACCATTTTCCCGCTCCAGTCTGTCCTCAGATTTGACGAATTGGAGGGGAATGATGACAGTTCTATTGATTAATTCATGGCCAATTAATATGAAAAGAGCACTTGCAGGAGTCTCAGAAAAATTTAAGATCTTTCACCTACATTTACTGAGGGAGAAGAAGCAGTAGTCACATGAGCTTATCATTTAGTGCATGACACATAGGTGTTTAGAACGAACTTCAAAAACAAAAAAAGATGATGATAGTTTCAACAAACACGTTTATTGTTAGTGCTTTCGTCTACTATAATCAGTAAACTTCTTCAGACATCAAACATTCATTCACACACGTTTAAATAGCATGTATAACCATGACATCACCTAGTTGTAGACAAAAGCACTAACAATAAATGTGTTTTTTGGAACTATCATCATCTTTTTTTTGTTTTTGAAGTTTATTTTTGCTTTTGACATAGGTGTTTAGCCCAAGATTCTGAGTTCTATATGAATACAGGGGACAGCACAGGATTGGATCACCAGATTTTTGTGTTTAACTTTACAGACTACTGATTGGTTAGCAAGTTATTGAAAGGTTGGGTTCAGCTGAAAGGAGTGGGCAGAGACGTGGAAACCTGTTGGGATTTTTTGCTGTACTTCTTGATTATGTGAGTAAAACTTGTGATAGAAGATTTACTGATTTATGTTATGGTCAGACCTTATTCACCTGGCTTTATGCTGAGCCTTTCCTGGTCAGTAAGCTCCTGCAGTCCATGCGCAAAGCAGATATTGTTTTTTCTAAAAAGTAACTGTGGTTTAGTTGTTAAAGTCCATAAGTGACTAACCAGCTTCAGACAAAAAAGCAGTTAGATGAAATAGGGATTTATGCAATATACCCAGTACATTGGGCAATGGCTTTAAAGCACATCTGCACTTCAGCAATGCCTGCAAGATTTTGTATTTATATTCCCATCATAGCAGCTTATTTCCATGGTGAACACAAATGTCATGCTATGAACAGCGCTGGCCAGGCAAGTTATTGTACATCAGGAATTTAGCTCACACTCTTTTAGAGTATCTAGTGCCACTGACTTGGCCAGGGAAAGTCAGTCAGTTGAAATTTTAAAATGTACTGCAGGTGGGTGTCCAAGATCTTTTTATCTTACATCAGATGCAGCACACATGATTTTATTTATCTTTTCTTGGTAGAGGGCAGCTGTTGATCACTGGCCACTCCAACATTCACAGATTGTTTTTTAGAGCAACAGTTTGAACAAAGGTTTTAACTTAAGCCTGGACACAGTGGCATGGGCAGTCTCCTGCAATGGGAATCTAGGTCTATCCTGACAACTACTTTTTACAGTACTAGATAGGGTGCTTTCTAAAGGTCCTTTTCAAGAAGTTTTTGTACTAAACCTGGGCGGGAATGATTTAGGTCATATTCCAAAAAACATTTTGTTGGTCAACATGTTATCTGATTTTTGTTAACTATGAAAAATTATCTGGACTCAATCACTTGCTTGTCTTCCATATCTCCATGTTTTCACTGGTGGGATGCAGTGAGACTATCTCCCTTTGAGCTTACCAGAAGATAACTATCAACCACTGCATTGCCAAGGCTGTCCTCCAACTGGATTCTGAGTTACAGAGAACTCATATTTAGTCAAGACTGTCACAGACTTTTATCGTAGAGACTAGGGTGTCATTTGAATGTTTATGGTTTAGTTTTAACATTAATTTTGTATTGTTTTTACAATCAATTCAGTAAGAAAAAAAATGTGGTCAACATTTAAATTTTCATTTCATAGTCATCCTTCACAAGAACCCTTATTTGTGGTCTATATGACTACACCGAAAGATCAGAACACCGAATGTATGTACATCGACACATTTACGTCGATGTACATACTGAGCGAAACACCTAAATGGCAAAAACCATAGATGTGTGGCAGCTCACAGTGACAAAGGTGGCACACATCAGTTAAACATCTTTGGAAGATGTGTATGGAAGAATATGAGGAAGGGTGCATTATACTCAGGTATTAGTGTGGCAAAGGCTTTGAACTACGACGGTATTATGGGCTGTCATGTGAATGTTCTGCACATACTCAGTAGTTGTGTTACATACAAGGGGGTACTCACCACCATGGACACATGCTGGTTGACATCCCACTTACCACATATCCCAGGGCACAAGCCAAATAACATCTGGTCTGCTGATAGGGTGTGATGTTTACATGATCCTTGGTTTGTGTATTTGTTTGCATAACAAAACAAATCCCCACATTTTTCTTTCATTTCATGTGTTGCCGTGGTGGTGCAGCAATCTTTGATGTGTGTTGATACTGTCTCTATTACACCAATATCACAGCTGGAGTCAATGACTGTCCACAATCTGTAGCCCACCAGACAGTTGTTGGGACACAGCATTTGTATGTCATTCTTGACATCTGTGATTTCAATCATGGACCTAGCAGACAGCCTGATGTACACACCTGATCACTGGACATGAGATATAGGTCATTTCGCACATTTCTACATATTTAGGTGCCACTTTTCTAACCATTTGGTGATATAGGTGATGATGGCCACATCTGTTATTGTGGAGTGAATACCTCAGTATGGACTCCTGCCAACTGCCTTGGGCTTTTCAAGTTTCACATGATGCTGCTCTTTGAGGACATCTGACAGATGTAACAGACATAGATGTAGCATCAAAAACTCACACATGTCTGTTGCACACAGCTGTGATATTACTAGTGTCCATTTAGAGAAGGTCCATGATGACATGCTTATCTACCTCACTGATTAGGAGAGACAGGATGTGTTTATACATGCATGCAGCAGAAGCTGTCCCCAGCTCACTCAGAAGGATGCATGTTAATGTGCACCCTTCTATGGGAAAATAGTTCATCTGGAGGGTATGTCGAAGTGTGTGTCATACCATGTCAGGTAGTCGTATATTCTGAGTCACACTATAGGTGATCTGTGATGTCGTCACAGCCCATTGTTTCTGTGTGGTAGGCCTGCATGAAGGTAACACAGTGCATCCTGCCTATCTTGATCTGTTCTAGGGTTTGGACACTATCCCCTACTCAGGTATCATTGAGAAACTCTACCAGCAGGGGATTATCACTTACATCACTAGATGGTTAATCGTTGTTCTTACCGACAAACCACATACTGTGAAAGTTGATAAATTAACCTCTACTATTGCAACAGTCACCACTGGTGAACCCCAAGGATTTGTACTGGGTCCTATACTGTTTGGAATCTATTTCCCAACAGTCCAGGCTACAAAATATGACATGTAACTTACCAAGTTTGCAGATTCATGCATATTGGTGCAATCACTGAGTCGTATAAAGATGTGACTATAGTACAAGAGGGGCTAACACACATAAATGATTAGTGCCAAAGCCACATGTTCCACTAATAAATACAGAATGCATCAGGATTTCTTCCTTATGCAAAGTGGAATTTCCTGGTAAATACACAATTGACAACACTCCCCCTGTGCTAAAACCAGTGGTGCAAGAACTGGAAATGCATGTAGATAGCAATCTGAACTTTGACCAAGTGTCCACAGTGGTATGGAAAGGCTACATTGTGCACCTAAGAAATCAGGCCATTGAATCTAGATTGGAGGAGGATATAACAGCACTGTACTCAAACCTCATCTGAATACTAATACAGTATAATGCTTCCTTTTGCATGTACCTCACCAGACAACAGCTAATGGATAGACCATGAGGGGGTTTCACACCAAGAAAATACAGGTCCTACAAACCACACCATGATGTACATGGATATACTGAAAGCCCTGTTCATGAAATCTGTATTGGAAAGGATGTGGTCACTTGTGGTTGGACTACATAGGTTCATAGGACAATACTAGGGTATTGGCCCATAGGCCCTTATAAGCCTAGAAAATAATTTCACCCATGTTCCCACAAAGTCAGCACCTGCTTCCCCTGTCCAGCAGGGACACAGGTGGGATCCTAGGGATGCATTTTCTGTTTCCCATTCAGTCGTCCAGGTTCCTCCTAAAGAGGGCTAGTGAGATACTCTGTTTGACATGTAGAAGGAGTCTGTTACACAAATGGAGGAGTCTTTGAGACACACATCTATCATGTCAAAAAGTTCTATTAATGTCATAGACCATGGTGAGGCCTTGTGTGTGGGTTGCACTAGTGAAGATTGACTTATGGATATGCAACAACTCCATCAAGGCTGGGTCTGAGATGGCCTTATATGCCAGACATGGGTCACCTCTGAGCAGTCTGTATGAGACTGATTAGAGAGACAGGGCTTTTAGTCTATCTGTATAGGATAGGTGATGAAACCCTGGATTTTTCTGGTCAGGAAACTCTGTGGTCTCTCCAGCTGCTGCATGTACAGTACATCTCTGAACATGCCCTGATATGTACATTGCACATCTGCAAATGAACAGAGTCTGTTGAGAGGAAGATGGCAAAAGCAATAACACACATACTGTTGTAAAATGCTTTTTCTACTGTCAAGCAAGTGCACAAGCACACACATCCAACTGACAGCAGTGAGAATAGAGCCCCTACTGCCTACTTAGGTAAACAGACTACAGAATCCAGTACTTTACACAAGTACCACAACTCAAGTCCAACTTGGAGTGTTTCAGACAACCCTGTATAACTGATAACATCAGCAGTGTCTGTTGAGGAACATATAACAGTGTCCTACATGCTGGAGTAAAATGCTCTCTGTAATGTCAACCAGCAACTGACACACACAGTTGACTACAGTGAGAACAGAACTCCTATTTATCTAAGTACACAGACCTCTGAACACAGTACTTTATGCAAGCACCATGGCACAAGTCTGATTTTTATATGGCTGCAGATAACTTACAGTGAATGGCCTTGGTAGTGCATGTTGTACAGAAGAAGTTGGGAGGCCTGCATGAATTGATCTGTTGGCGTGTGCAAGTATCAAAATACAGTCAATTCATGGGATCAAAGTGATACCTACAGGACACAAACTTCTCCTCTACTGGCTAAACATATATATATATATATATATATATATATATATATATATATATATATATGTATACAGTTGAATGCAGTGAGAACAGAACCCAGACCTAAGTACACAGATTACATAACTCAGTATGTTACTGAAGCACTATGGCACAAGACTGACTTTTACAAGACTGCAAGTGAACTTATAGTAGATGACATCAGCAGGCCATGTTAGAGACAAAATGTTAAGGCTCAAAGCTTCATATGTGCACAGAAGGCTACTAGCCTAATGGTCCTACAGTGTTTAGAAGGCTAGCTCTGTAAAAACACAATACCCTTATTGAGCATAGTTTGATGGTCATTGTTAGCAGAGCAATTTTGTGAGCAGCACTAACTGGCCCTGTCCATGAGGGGCATAGGAGCCACCCCAGAAGTGACTTTGCAATCACCCAACCAGTAGTCAAGATTGCACTTGAACAGGGTCATTGAGGAGCATTGATTCACATGCAGTGGGAGCCTATTACAGAGAAGTGTGAGTTGTTGATGGATATATCTGTCTCCCCAGCATGTTCTGTTTATGTAACAGGCTAGGTTGAAATCCCTGAGCCAAGTTATTCTTATCCCATTTGATTTGCAGATGTGCAGTTTTTCCACTGGGCAGGATCTGAAAATGCTCTGTAAGGCAGGCATAGGTCACATCTCAGCATCCTGCATGATACTGAGTACACTGACAGGTCTTTCAATCTTCCATGTATTTCATATTTGGAGGCCCTGGAGGCTCCCAGGCCCAACCTTGTATTTTCTTCAATTGCTGCAGGCATCTGGTGAGGCACAAGCAGAAGGGAGTATTGTACTCAAATAGTGGTCTGATAAGGGTAGAGTATAGCAGAGATATGACCACCCTGGTCTTCCATGTGATTTCAATATGTATGATGTGCACAATTCAGAATGTTTGAGTCACTACTGTGGTCACATAGTGATGAAACTGTAGATTATCAGGATGTGTTCCCAAGTCTCACAGCACTGTGTTTGAGCTTTGGGGTGCTATGTATATCATAATCAGCAGGGGTATTTCATTGTCAAAGGGGATAATGAGCCATTGTATGCTTTAAGGTACAGTCCGTGAGTTTGGCACCAATCATTTGTGTGTGGCAGATCCTTCCATAATATGTTACCATTATTTGAAGACTGTATATTATTGCATCCAGTTACCAGCCATCTGCAAACTTGGCAAACCACAGGCCATCTACCATTACCTGTGCTTTATGGAAGTAGTTTGTAAACATTTGAGGGCCCAGCACAGATCATTGTGGTATTCTAATGGTAATTGGCTATGGGTGGAGGTGCATTCCCCAACTTTGAGAGTATGTATTATGTCAATGAGGCAGTTGCCTATCCCTGTACTACCGTATGGCTTAATTCCTACATGGGAGATATTCACTAAGACACATGCATGGAGGATAGTGTGATAGGCCTTGGATAAGTCAACATAGGTGGTATGTCCTATTATCCCTCATCCAAGTCTGCGGGGTCATCGTATCAGTATCATCAGTATCCAATAAGTCCACAAGACTCAATAAGCAAGATGTATCCTTAACAAAACAAAATGGGTAGGGTCAAGTGTGTTGAAGGTCACCTATGTCCCTGTGTATATGGTCTATGCTGATTCCTTCCCTAGCCTTGCAGATAAGTGTTTTAGTAATATGGATCAATAGATGTAGTTCTGCATGTTACTAGACTGATGTGCATTGCCAAGCACACAACATTTGCTACTACATTTTGTACTGTGGTTGATATACTTGTGTAGAAAGTACTGAGACACCAGGGTTGCAGTGCTTGGGGGGGTGGCAACAGATTGCTGTACTGTAAATATGTGACATATTGTTAGATAGGGCCCTCAGTTTGTAATGTTTACACATGTAATTTCATGTCATACACAGGAAATGGACATTAAACAGCAGTAATACAGCATAATATAAATATTTCCATAGAGTGGTGAGCAGCAGGTTTGTGCAATGGTTAACAACATGCATGCGCATGTGAGATACACGTTTGCACATAAGTAAGCAGTGCACAATGTGAGCCAGTTTGCTAAAATCTGACAGTTTGTACCAAGTCTATGAAATATGCCTGCTGCTTATCTGACTCTGTGGCAGCATGTGTTAATGCATTGATTCATAGGTTCATAGGTTCATGGATAGGTACAAGGCTATTGGTCCTAGGGCCTATATAAGCCTAGCCAAAGATACCCTGGCTTTTGCCACCCAAGAAAATTATTTTCCAGTGCCCTTGTTGAGCAGAGCCACAGAAGTGATCCCCGGGGTGAATTTCCTATCTCACATCCAATAATCAAGATTTTTCTTGAAGAGTGCTAATGAGGATCTTTGTTTGCTATAGATAGGTAGTTTTTTCCAGAGTACGGGAAGTTTCTGGGACAGGAATCTATCCCTCCAGCATGTTTTGTTTATTGCAGTGACAAGGTTTAGGTCCATAGAGAATGTAGCTGAGAGGGATTGGGATTTCTTTAAGTGGAGCATTCCAACAGCTCTGGGTTTGACATAGCTTTGTATGTTAGGCAGAGATCGCCTCTGAGTAGGCGATATGTGATGGAGTATAGCTGGAGTATTTTGAGGCGGTCTAGGTAGGGCATCTGTTTGAGGCCAGTAATCCTATTTGTGAGGTATTTCTGCAGCCTTTTCAGTTGTTGTAGACATCTTGTGAGGTACATACCAAAAGGGGCATTGTACTCTATAATGGGTCTAATGAGTGATGAGTAGAGGGGAACAATTACCTCTTTTTTCCTGGATGAGAAACCTTTTGTGATGAGGCGTGCCACATAGAAGGATTTCCTGACTACTGTGGCAATGTCATTATCAAAGGAGAGACTACTGTCCACCTGTGTCCCAAGGTCTCTTTTTACATTGTCAGTGTTAAGTAGACTACCACCTATGTGGTAGTTTATGGGTACAGAGTTTTTACCAAAAGGCATGACAATGCACTTTTTGGCATTGAGCTTGAGGCCATAGTTTTGACACCAGGCATCTGTCTCAGTGAGGCCCTTTTGTAGGCTGTCCACATCGTTAGGAGTTTTGATTATGGCTCTGAGTTTGCAGTCATCTGCGGAATTCATTAGCCAAGGACCTTCTGTGTTAGCCTGTACTTCAGAGAAGTAGATACCAAACAGGAGAGGACCCAGGACTGAACCCTGTGGTACCCCACTTGTCAGTGGTCGGAAGTTGGATTTGGAGTCTGCTACTTTCACAGTGTGGGTTCTGTCAGTGAGCCAGTTGGCAACCCATCTTGTAACATAGAGATTTTTACCTAGTTTAATGAGTTTATCTATAATTCCATACTGGGGGATGGTGTTGAAAGCCTTGGCGAGATCTAGATAGGCAGTGTGAACCACCTTACCCTCACCTACAGCTTTGGTGACCGCCTCAAAAAAGTCTATCAGGTTTAGGAGACATGATCTGCATTTTACAAACCCAAACTGGGTGGGGTCCAGAGTTTGGAGATTACCAATGTCATTGTTTATAAGTTCCATGGTGATACGTTCCATAGCCTTGCAGACCAGGCTCATCAGGCTAATGGGGCAGTAATTCCTGGGGTCTGTGGTGGCTCCCCCTTTGTGGAGTGGGTTAACCATTGCTATGTACCATTCAGTGGGCACAAAGCTTGAGGTGAGGCAGTGATTAAAAATGGTACTTAGGTGTGGTGCCAGTTCATTATGTAGTTTGTGTAAAACACAGCCTGGGATGTTGTCAGGTCCCATGGATGCTGTGTTCTTGGCTTTAGAGAGTGTGTTTTTTACCTGTGCAGCCGTGAGTAAAGGAACTTTGCATTCTTCCAGTATAGAGATGAGCCCTTTAGGGGATGAGAGGGGGGTAAAGTTAGCATTGAACCTATCTGCCAGGATGTTGGCAATATCAGTTGGTTCTGTATATTTAGTGCCATAGTGCTGTATCTCAGAGCAGATCTGAGTGTTGCTTTTGAGATTCTTGACATAGTTATAGAATGCTTTGTGGTTGTCTTTAGAAGCAGTGGCGATTTTGTTTTCGTAACTAGCTTTGGATGATTTTAAAAGGGATTTTAGCTTCTTACTGAGGCTGGCCAGGGAGTTCCTCCAATCATGGGATTTTACTCTTTTTTGCAACAGTTTCTTTCTTCTGTTGTAGAGTTTGTTTATGGCAGGGGACCATCAGATTGGCTTCCATTTTTTGGAGGATAGCATCTTGGTTCTGTTAGGGATTGCATGATCCATGCACTTGTGTAAGTGCTTATAAAGTGCACTTGTGTAGAATTCAGCACTCATACCTCTATTGTCCATCAGCATGGGTGTCATGAAGTTTGCCACTTCTGTCTTAGGAAGTGTGAAGTTGGCTTTGGAGAAATTTTTTTACAGTGGTTTCCCTAATGGGGGGGGGGGGGCAGGATGTGGATGTCTAGGGTGATTAGCTTGTGGATGGATCTGACCAATGAGGAGTTGACCTCTGGTGTGGAACACTGTTTCCTCGTGTTAATAATGACCAGGTCTAGGATATTGCAGCTCCCGGTGGGGATATCGATAAGTTGATCCAAGGTGTTGGAATTTATGAATTCCAGAAAACGTTGAGCACAAGAGTTGGTACATGAGTAGTTTTCTCAGTTAATGGTGGGGTAGTTGAAATCACCCATTATTAGGGTGTTAGGTTGTACCTGAATGTTTTCCAGTGTATCAAGAAATGAGGAGTGTAAATCCTTTGGCATGGTGGGGGATCTGTAGCAAGCTACAGTTTGGATTGCAGTCTTGCCCAAAGTTAGATGCATTATGCTGAGCAACTAGCCTAGATACATTTCTTTTTTGGCCAGATGGTACTGGATTTCGAATGCAGGTGTATCTACTACATTAAAATACTTTTTCTGGCAGAGTGATAATGCAATGATGTGAATTGTTTATACAAGATGTGTTGCTGCATTTTACCACCGCTCACTGTCACTACACATTGATGTGTGATGCACACATCCTTGCAAACATGGAGCCCAAAAAGTGAAGGGAGCCATTGCTTTTTCTGCTACTTATGTGTGTTGTGTGTGATTCTATTTTTTACCAGAATAAAGGTGATAAAATGGGTAGATAGGAAAGTGGTGAAATGGGGAGCAAGTAGGGGGAAGAACAAAGTCTGACAGTTAGTATTTAGCCTATGGAATACACCTGCTACTTAGAAGCATGTGTTAATGCAGTTAATTCAGTGATGCATTCCTTTTTAGGGCCAGTTGGTACTGGGATTGAATACAGCTGTATGTAATATTTTTAACTATTTCACATTACCGTTGCTGCACGTTGATGCATAATGCACACCTTCTGACAATAATGCATAAAAGAAAAGAAATGGGGAAGATTGGACTTTGGTGAAATGGGGATTAAGCAGAGGGAAGAACAAAGGGAAAGCAGGACAGGAATGTGCAGGAGGGAGGTAGGAAAGAACCATATCTATCCATTTGTTTAACAGTGTAAAGTGAACATATCTGCCAAATATTAACTGAATTTGGGCTGTCACCTCAAGAGAAAGGGGTGACAATAACACAATCCTGTTGTATAGCCAATTGGATCGAATCAAGTGTCTCAAGAAAACACGTGCACAAAATTGAGTGCTATATATGGGACAATTTTTTTGTGGGACAGGTGCCCATTTTTTTTTTTTTTTGAGAGAGTGAGAGAGAGAGAGAGAGAGGGGAATGCTGGGGAAGGGGTGTAAGAATGTCTAGGTCAGATAAGTTGGGTAGTTGAGGAAGCAATTGCAGACAGACAAGGCAAACAAGACAAGAGACAGGGATGGTGATGGACACAAAAGGTTAGGGGATGCCATGCTTGGGGTGAGGTTGGGGACATCACAAACCCCTGGTCATGAAGCTGGGTAACAGTGATAATTGAGTTGTCACCCATTGGACTGTCATCACTGTCTTCTTTCTCTGCCACTAGCTGGAGTACCCAATGTCTGGATCACCTTCTCCTGGTATTACATAAAATGAGGGAGAGCAGCCTCTCCAAACGGCATAGGCATGCACCAGCACTGTGGTGCACAACACTATACACCATCACTGGCAATTCAGCGCTAGTGATAAAATCACCAGCTTCATCACTGCTCCCAGAGGATACCACTGGACCAGCCTTTGGGGCAGGAATACCTTCATCACTGCTCCCAGAGGATACCACTGTACCAGCCTTTGGGGCAGAAATACCTGAGTGTGCAGGTAGTGCAGGAGTAGCAGAGGCAGTGCTGCCAGGTTTGGTTCCAGACATTCTTCGCAATGGTGCTGGGGCTGGTGCAGGTAGGGCAGGCGGATCCTGTGGGGCAGACCTACACCACTGTGCTGTGGATCATTTACTGATATGGTACACATGGATGACATGGCAACATTTTGATGACATATAATAAAAAATAAATAAAGGGAAGATAAGGGTTGGGGTGAGAGAAAAAAAAGAGATAAGATTAGAACCATCATATGTAACATACAATGCAGTGATACAATTAATTGACTCTATTATCTTATCTTTTACTTTTAAGACTACCAACTCCTAACAGATTCACACTGTGCTACAGTTTGCAGCAAGTACTCATTGACATGTGCATATATTGCACATATGCATGTTCCAATTATAAAGATTACAGTTCATAACAGGGCTTGTGTGCCACTGGTATAGAGCTTTTACTTTATACCTTTAAATTACAATTAATTGAAAAATTAACAGTATTGTATAGTCAGGAAGTGTGGTCTTTGAACCTACAACCTCCGACTAAAGTCTAACATTGGACTCTTGGTTTCTGCTACAGATGAATGCATGCATACTTGCTTTTATGGTTGAGATATGCATGCACTATTTGCTGCAACTCTACAAAATACCAAAAAAGCTATCTTTAACTTTTAATGCTAGAGTAACACTACTATTCATCTGCATACATACCATATGCCACCCACATCCTCGCCAATTTAGCCCCACACTTTCGTACATTGACCCCATGGTCCCTGGCAGCTGTAGAAAAAAAACAGAACAGAATACCATTATGAATACCAGACTTGCCTACATTCAGCTTTTAAGTCTTACAAGCACTCTCTGTAGTTGATACTTAACACATGTGTGGGATATCCACAGTCCTAAATTCACCAATCCAACAGACAAGGGTGTCCCTCTTCCTCCTCCAGAGGCATTGTTCAATGTCTACATTGTTAACCAGTGCAAGGATACCAGTGGTGCTGGTTACAGCCCAGGCTAAACTATCCCAAGCTTCTGACTTATACTAGGAGCCAGAATTGTCCCCCAGCAAAAGCCTGGCACTGTGGTTCTTAACTAGGAGTCCAGTAAACATCTTGGACTCCTGGACACCCGATTTCTGTGCCCTAAACCTGACACCTTCCCCACAAACAACTGCTATCTCTGCCACTGATCTAGAGCAATAGGGAATAATGCTTTCCCACCAATTACAGTCATCATGTTTACTGGGAGTGCACAATGTCTGAAAATGCTGTGCTTTGCTTGCCATCCCACAAACACAGTGCTCGGTAGTGTGCACCTCTGAGCACCATGTTTGCTTGATGGTAAGTGAAGTGCAATAATAGCAAGCAAAGCAAATTCGAGGTTGTTAGATGTACAGGCAGTTGTGTATGTGCATTAGACAAATGTGAAGGCTATGGCAGTCCAGATAGCAGAAATATACTCATAGGAATATAGTACACAATATACCCACAGTCATACATTTGAGAATAAATGTGATAATACATGGATAAATGAATACATAACTGACACAGTAGTGGTGCCTCAGATCTCAAACATATAATTAATATCAGCTACACCATGTCAAGTGTTATTAGTGTGAGTCACTATAATGGGAAGAGGAACAGCAGTAAAAGTGTGTGGAATATGCTGTATTCGAATCCAAGACCAAGTATATGGCAGTCCTACACTTACACCTGTTGTCTCAAGAAGGTTAAGAAAGCATTTTGTTGCTATAAACTGCAATGTCTCAACAGTAAAGCAAATGTTGCACACCCTAAACTAGAACTCAGGACCATCTGTACTCCAGCCTTGCACTTTTACCTTCTCCCACAGGACCAGTTAGAAGATGTTCCCTATTTTACTAATCATTCTTAAGGTATTACTGTTAACTATCATGCAATGTCACTTAGCAATACACAGTAGAATTAATTGACTACATACAGTTTCTGTTTTTGGCTGGCTGGGTCCTGTTTGGACAGTTGTCCAGTTTACTCACTGCTGCACTTCGCACAAACAAGATAAGCACAACCAAACCTGACAATCATTTTTTTTCCTCTGGGTTGCTGTGTACGAGCTAAGCTGCACATTGCATAAACAGTGCCCCCTCCCAAAAAAAAAAAAAAAACAGAAAAAGGGAGAAATAGTTGAAATGAGGAAAAGTATCATATGTCATACAAACTAGAAGATGATAGTACATATGAGAGATTAGTACGTAGGTCTGGATTAGAACTCTCATTCCCTTGCACCTTTAGAACACTGGATGGGTGCCTTATTCCTGTTTGCCACACAAACAGCTTTGCAGCAAATACCTTAACTTAATGGTTACACATTTAACTGCAAAAGCATCTACAGTGATATTAAACAATATAAGTATTATTTGTACATTTAGTAGTTTTGGATGCAGTTTACACAACCTGTCATGATTATTGCTTGCAAATACACATCTCTGTCTTACATTTCTTGTTTGTTGGCCATTCTTCATTTATCTGAGCAGTAATCTGAGACATGCAGTGTGTAAGCCATCCTATATCACTGGCCTTAAAATGTGTGAGGACATTAAGTGAAAATAATATCATATGCATTTGGAAAAAATGAAAGGCAGGTTGGATGTGAAGGAACACAACCTGTGACTTATGTGCTACTTACTTACATTACATTACATTTCCAGCCTTACATCTAACACTTTGTAGATGTGCCTGATACATCCACTGGAAGTAAGGCAGCCTGCAGTGCTCTTGTGTTTTCCTTCTTCCAACCACTAATCAGTCACAGTTGCAAGCCATTAAAAACAAACACTGAGGGAGTGGCTGCTCTATATTTATATCCCTACATGGATCCATTTTTTTAGGATTAAGCGATTTTAATGAGTTTACACTTCATTTGCATCTTCACCATGCTAACAGCACTGAATCTACACCATATAAAAAGGCAATCATTTAGCTAGGTAAACCAATGGTGAGAAGATGTGTTTATGTGGAGAAGAGTGAAGATACACCATGACTTTGGGATATATCTGCACAGACGAGTATTGAACTTCAGAAGGTAGGCTTACATTTGTTCAGCTACATACTGCATACACTGGAATGTATTTAAGAAAATTCTGAAGCAAAGGATTTTACACTTTTATCTGTATTCATTAGTTAGAAGTGTACTGATAGCATGGGCATGTTTGCCAAGAAATTTCAGAGGTATACATGATTGCCAATACACGTAAATTGAATGCGTTGTGATATATATATATATATATATATATATATATATATATATATATATATATATATATATATATATGTACAAATGTTTCAAGGACACTTCCTTTGATAGCACTTTTAGCATTTCAAAGATGGTTTGGGGGGGGCAAAGCTGAGTTACTGTTATGGCACAAACAAGGATAGACTGTTCTTTTGTGGGTTGGGAGCAAAGGTGAGTTACTGTTATGGCACAGACAAGGATGGACTGTTCTTTTGTGGGGGGCAAAGGTGAATTACTGTTATAGCATAAACAATGACAGACTGTTGTTTTGGGGGAGCATAGATAAGTTGCTGTAATAGCACAAACAAGGATGGACTGTTCTTCTGGGGGATTGCAAAAGTGAGTTACTGTTATGGCACAAACAAGGATATGTTTCTCTTGTTACTCTCCTTGTTTTGCATCCTGCCTGTTGTTAGTATTTTACATTTGTAGGCTATTTTATGTTTCTCCAATGGATAATACTGAGTGGTTACCTTATCTTGTTTATTTGGAAACAGTTATTTTGTAGTTATATGATACTTATGTGTATTATTCTTCTGTTGTCTTTTAGAACACCTAGGAGAATGCCACCCAGACTTGTCAGTCACTGTGACTCCCCCTTTTACTGATGCTGAGAATCAAGTGATTGTAGTTGACTTTAGGCAACATGGTGCTTTTCTGTTGGAAAGGGGACAGGGAGATATGACACATAGGATACAAATATGGCAGCAGATAGTAGATGATGTCAATGCCATAGAGGACCACTGCAGGACATATGGGCAGGTGCATCACAGGGCTACTGACATGATTACATCTGCACAGAGGAGAACAACTGCAGTGGGTAGTGACCAGATAGTTACCATGGTAGGGCCTGCCAAAGAACCACCACTAACTGCCAATGAAGAAATCCTGGCCAATATCAGAGATCCGGACAGCTCCCAGGAGAGTGCAGTATAGCATGTCTTACATGACATCACAATAGTTTCCAAGACACAAACACGTACCAGGAGGAGCTTTCAGGTATGCTTTGCTACCTGAACAGTTGAATATTGTTGTACAGTAAAACAATTAAAACCAAAATAAGTTAATTCTGTGTCACATGTCTGTTTTGGGGGGATTGAAAATTGCTACAGTTACAAGCTTATGTTGGAGATGTCAGCCACGTTCTTATTGAAATTATGGTTAATGGACATATAAAGGGGTAAAAGTATTACACCGTGTGTTACTGTTAATTGTGATAATGTTTCCTTACCTCTTGCTTAACATCATCCAGGACCATCTGGACTACACAGGAGCATTTCATCTGTAGAGGGTAAGGCAAACATTTTTATATCAGTACTGCTGAACAATTTAATGAAATATTCTAGTGTGTGATGTTGATCTCAGTCCTGCTGTGTGTATTGCTGTATTGTCTATAACAGTGGCAGCACTGTTGATTTGTTAGCATATATTGCACTATAGTAGTGCAGGTATTAATTTATTCCTGTGTTTCTTGCTTTTTTATCGCAGATGATCATGACAGTGGAAGTGTGGCCCTATGCAGAGGTTGAATCTGACATGGAGGTTGCTATACACTGCATTTCTGTTGGACACAGACAGTAGGCCTATGCCAACCCAGTTCAGTGAGTCCGTAGACATTGGCTAGGTGGAGGTGGAGGACATTGATCAGGGAAGTGTGGCTACTGTGGCTTCAGTGCCTATTGAGTCTGGCTGTAGTGAAAGTGTGGGCTAGGTTCCACACAGGAGGATTGATAGAGTTGCTCAGAGGAGGCCTGCTGTCCCTCCTCCACCTGTTGCAGGTGTCTCTTCCCATACCACTCAGCATATTTTTAGGACCATCATGGAGGTACAAGCATGTTCTCACAGGTGCTTCAGAAAAATCCTCAGGGTTGTGGATGTAGCACAGTTAGACATGCATGACTGCCTCCACTGTGTTGCTAATTCACTGGATCAGATGAATAATACATTGGAACAAGGGGTGTCTGTGATGGACTGATGGGGTGTCTGCATTGGAATGAGTAGTGTCTGTGATGGAACATCTGCTGGGAGCAGAACGGCATCTTAATAGGGGAAGGTCAGCCACATCATCTGCTATCAGCCAATGTGGCCGTACCCGATCATGCTCCCATAGTGGCAGTACTTCCACTGCTCCATTAGTGATTGTGCTGTCCACACCTAGATGTGGCAGGCCATGGGGATGTAGTCCTGGGTGTCTCTGTGAAGACAGGTTATCCAGCAGACATCAGTTATGTTCAGCTAGCAGCACTGCATCTGACCTTGGGTGTACACATGCCAGTGCAACTCATGGCAGAGCCAGTTCTTGTGGTCAGGGACATGAACAATGAACAGCCACGTCTACCATGCAGAGCTCACATCTGTCCAAAATATCAACATGTAGAACCAGCACAGAACTTGGCTGTATTCATGCAGATACTCACTCACCAATTTCCCCTGGAGGATCCCTATAGGCACACACAACAGTTAATCATATTGTCTCACTGGCCATTTTTTGGTTTATCACTTCTGCCTTCTTCTCTTTCTTACTCACACACACTCACTGACCTTTTGTGTCAGCCTAGGCTTCCTTCCCCCCACACAACACACTGTGCAAGTGATGATAACTGTGCCACATCCCTGTTTTCTATCTTTGGTATGCAAGGATACAAAAGCTTTCTGTCTGATGCTCAGGGTACATAGCTAACTTATTGCTTAATATATCTGCATGTGAGGTGTTGATAGCATCAGCATTTCCCAACTTTATAGTGAATGATCTTGTGAGGGTTGTAAAGTCAAAAACTGTAATGTGTATTATTACTTTTTAATTTCTCTGTAAAATAATTTTCCAGTACAAACATATGGTGCTAAACTGAGGGCGTGCAGTGATCATCAGAACTTTTAAGAGGCATGACTGCTTGAATCTTTGATGCCTGAGCACTACTGCTTAGTAATGGACACACAATTCAAACACATCTCTGCTGTCACATGTTAAGCTAGTTCTGTACAGATCTCACACCTTTTACTAGCTTACTGGACCAAGTAATGAAATACAAGGATATGCCACACAGTCATATTAGTAAACAGTATACTCCAGGTTCAGGACATGGGCGGCCACGGTGGTGCAGTGGTTAGCATTGCCACCTCACAGCAAGAGGTTCTCCGGTTCGATCCTCGGTTGGGGTGCCTTCTGTGCGGAGTCTGCATGTCCTCCCTGTGGTCGCGTGGGTTTCCTCCGGGTGCTCCGGTTTCCTCCCACATCCCAAAGACATGCTGCAGGTGGATTGGACACTCTAAATTGGCCCTAGGTGTGCGTATGAGTGTGCCTTCTGTGGAAGGTTGGGCGCCGGGCTGGCAACTCGACACCGTAAAACTCCACTGCCATTCAATGTGCGGACAGGTGATCCGCTGTGGCGACCCCTAACCGGGATAAAGCCGAAAGAAGAAGAAGAAGAAGAAGATACTCCAGGTTCAGGACATAACTTGTAAATGCAGCAGTTGTCACAGTTTTAGTTCAGGGCTGATTCTGTCTGATGTAAGCAGGATACAGCAAATACATGGGGAGGTAAAGGTTGTGCAAGTTACCTGGCATCAATGTAAGTATATGTATGCGAGTAGGAGGAAGGTTTTAGTCCCTTAGGTGGTGAGTGTGCTATGCATTGCCTCTTAGAAAATGCAAATACATACTGAGCATGCCTACATTTGCCTACATCCACAGCAGCTGATGGTACCTCCTGTGACTCCTCATCTGCCTGTTGCTGTGGTGACCAAGGCCTTGGTGGTGGGATGAGTACCCCTTCCCCTTGCTGATCCTGATGAAGCTGTTTTCTCAGGATTATGATGTGCAGCATGGCACATACTGTGAATTTCTATACATGTCTGTGGATTGTACTGCAGGTTTCCCCCAGATGTGTTAAGGAACCAGAACTGTGATTTTTGCAGCTCAAACACATGTTTTGTTATATTTCGTGTTTGAGCATGTTCCTCGTTATGGCATTCTTCCATGTGTGTGTGTGCATTTCTGATAGGTGTCATCAGCCATGGTTCCAGTGCATAGCCTACATCCCCCAGTAAATGCCCCTATGGCATAGCCCCCCTAGCAAACATCTGATACAGTTGGGAGGTGTGCCAGATATGTGAGTGGTAGTAACTGCCAGGTTTGCCAGCACACATGTTCAAGATTATTCCTTTGGCATTACACATGACTTGGCAGTTAATAGTGTGGTAGCCCTTTCTGTTAATGTAGAGCCTACCCTGTTCCCCAGGTGGTGCCTTAATTCCTACATGTGAAATCTATGGCACTCAGTACTTCAGGGTAGTGTGTTACATGGTAGAACTCCTGCATAGTTCTGGCCCCGTCCTCAGAACTATAGGGAAAATATATGTAGTCATTGGCATATTGGAGTATAGCATTCAGGAATTTATTTATTTATTTAACATTTGTTTGCCAGGATAGTCTGAATGGACAACGTGTCCATTTTCAGTGGAGTCCTGGGGAGAAAAACTCCATACGTTTACAGACAGAAAAAAATTTTACAAAAGAGACATTACAGAGTAGTAGCATACAGATTGTAGACTTTACAGCCATTAGTATACAATACGTGGCTATACCCCCTGTTGGTTAAAAATACAAGTGTACAGAATATACAATGAGAGTAGATAAGGAACCTGATAGAGCATTGCAAGATATTTCACAACTGAATAAGAGTATATAAATGTTTAATTTTTCCATATATACATTCAAGCAAATATACATGTAAGAGTATACATACATATATATGCATATACATACATACATACACATATAATATACATACATACACATATACATATATATATATATATATATATATATATATATATATATATATATATATATATATATACACACACATACACACACACACACACACACACACACACACACGTATATATATATATATATATATATATATATATATATATATATATATATATATACATACATATATATACACACACACACACACACACACACACACACACACACACACACACACACACACACACACACACACACACACACACACACACACACTCACACACGTACATACACTCATATATAGGTTATTGCTCACATATGGATAGGTATAATTAGATGGTGTTGTTTGTGTTATCCAGGACAGATGGGGTGCAGAAATAATAAGTTGACGAGGCTTCAGGGGGTCAATTACAGGTGCATAGATGGTTGGTGAAGAAGTATGTTTTAAGTAGAATTGGTGGAGGATCCTGGATGCTGATGCCTGTG
The DNA here is from genome assembly GCF_019279795.1 of Protopterus annectens. Lineage (NCBI taxonomy): Eukaryota > Metazoa > Chordata > Ceratodontiformes > Protopteridae > Protopterus > Protopterus annectens. Next base: position 686,584,012 of record NC_056731.1, read on the forward strand.
ACAGTCCCAGCATATCCCCTGTTGGACTCTGAAAGGTACCTGTAGCTAAAATTCTAAGGGCTACACATATCTTTGTCTCTACTGGGATAGGTTCCCTTCGGGAGTCTATATCATTTGATTGAATGCTTAATTGCATGAATTGCTATTTGTTGAACTGAATTAAGTGAAAGCTGAATTAAGCAAATGCTCAGTTAAGCAAATTTTTTCCCAGGGAAAGGATGTGGTTGGCCCTCATCTGATATTTGCCCTTTCCCCCACGGCCCACTGTACTGAGGTCTTGGAGTTGGTATATTTTATTTGAGGGGTGTGGGGGCACAGTCACCCACATTGGGATGGTGGTGGTGCAAAGCCTCCCACTTTGCAGAGTTTTAAATTTTGTTTTGTTTGTTCTGATCGGTGGGCAGGCAGCTGTTTTTTTTCTTCCCCTGGGAAACTTTTCGCTTAACAGAGCATTTGCTTAATTGAGCTTTCACTTAATTCAGTTCGACAAATAGTGATTCCCTCAATTAAGCATGATCTCAAATGATATAGCCCCTCTCTTTGGTTGGCCCTGGCTCTGAGTTGAGGATGGCAGAAGTCTCAAAGTTCCTGTAGTGTGTCCCTGTCCACCCTGTAGTGCTCCATAATTTCCATATCACTTAGATTGTGAAAAGTTAAACGGGGCATGAAAATTCTTCTCCTTCTCAGTCTGGGCCTATTAGCAACAGCAGCAGCATTGGCTTCAGCCAATTAATTCATTGAATTAAAGCAGCAGCAGCCCCTAACTTTCGGTCTGTGTAGTCTCCTTTCTGTGTCTGATTCCAAAAGTTTTACAATCTGCAGAAAAAAACAGAACAGAGTCTACTTGGATGTTCTATAGCTTGTTGAATAGCTAAACCATGTTGGATTGGTTAATTACCATGCAATTCAGCTGCTTATGCGGTAATTAGCATACCTCCATGTTTACTTTGCTTGCATGGTGGTGCGCACCACTACACAGTGCTTACTAAATCTAAAACTTTCTGCGGCTGTGTAGGCATCATGCTGTGTCACACACATATGGTGAAAAATGACAGTGTAGGCTTTATTGAATCCCCTTGTATGTATTGTGATACATCCTACTGTATCAGAATGATTCAATTATGCTCTACAGAACATGTTTTTTGTCCAGTGCATAGAACAGACACAGTCCTCTTACAATTCCCCAACTTCTTCTTCTTCTTTCGGCTTTTTCCCGGTTAGGGGTCGCCACAGCGGATCACCTTGTCCGCACATTGAATGGCAGTGGAGTTTTACGGTGTCGAGTTGCCAGCCCGGCGCCCAACCTTCCACAGAAGGCACACTCACACGCACACCTAGGGCCAATTTAGAGTGTCCAATCCACCTGCAGCATGTCTTTGGGATGTGGGAGGAAACCGGAGCACCCGGAGGAAACCCACGCGACCACAGGGAGGACATGCAGACTCCGCACAGAAGGCACCCCAGCCGAGGATCGAACCGGTGAACCTCTTGCTGTGAGGCGGCAATGCTAACCACTGCACCACCGTGGCCGCCCCTCTTACAATTCCCCAACATATACCAAAAAAGAAACCTAGTAAGAATTGTAAACCTCATTCTTTCATGATTTGTCTAAAGCTTTTGACATTATATTAAATCAACTTCTATGCTATGGATTACCTTATGTTGCTAGGAGCATCAGCACCCAAATTACTTTAATAGCTGTCTTTCACTGAAGATTACGAGATCATCCAAGAGGGCCTAACAAATACAAACCTGTTGTGCCAGAACCGTGATCTAAACTTCAAAATTAAAGAGTATAGCATCATGTTCTTTAAAAACCATGATCACTCATGCATCGATCACATAAATGACAACCCTTTTTTAAACAGACACAGTTTTAGGGAAATAGTAACTTTTGTTGACAATAAAACTCTCCTTTGACTACCACATATCTAATAGTCATTAGGAAATCCTTCTACTTATCTCAGCTGATTATCAAAAGTAGCCCTTCTATGTGTAAAAATGTCATCTCTCTCTATTCCTCCCTTGTCATATCCAAAACAGAATACAGTGAACATGTCAGCATGCATTTGTCGAACCACATGATCCAACATGATTAACACCAGAATTTTATCATGATGAAAATCAAGGGCCTAAGTTCCATGAGATACACAGAATGCCTTAAAGCTCTATTTCTACTTTATCATCTCTTAAAGACTCCTACAGGTTAACCTCTCCTTAGCTTGCATGATCTGCAGTGACCCAGTTCCTTGTGACCTCTTTCACATTTACAACACCTGTAACACAATGAACATGCAGAAGAGAGATCAAAACATGCATCTTCCACAACAAAATCAAATCCTTCTGAGAATATATATATATATACACACACATATATATGTATGTAGATATATATATAGGTTCACTTTATAATCCCAAAATATCAAATTTCAGAATTTTGAGATCATAAAGCCGAAAACTTACAATCCCGAAACCCCAGAACCGCGAATTTTAAAATCACGAATCCTATACTAACCATACACCACACACATACACATACACACACCTTCCCCCCACACATAAACACACAAACCTGCACTACATACAAGCAGGGGGGCAAGCCCCCCTGTACCCCCCATGGGGGGCTGCACCCTCCACACCCAACCTACTTAAATATGCTAACTCCAAGGTCGCACTACACAGACAAACACACAATGCTACCACACACCTACATTCCCCTCGCACACACACACCACAGTCACAACATACACTGACACTCATTAAAGCCCCTAGCCAACACCCTTAAACATAAATACTTACCTAAATTTCCACCTATCCATTCACACACCGCAACACCAGAAGCGCTACTTCAACATTACCGAACTTCGTGATTTTGAAATTCATGCTTCTGGGGTTTTAGTATTTGGAGCTTTCTGCTTTATAATCTCGGGGTTCTGAAATTCTATGTTTCAGAATTTTGGGATTATAAAGTGTTCTTATATATATATATATATATATATATATATATATATATATATATATATATATATATATATATATATATATCAAATAATTCATCTCCTTTAAAATTGGCTTCCATTTTTTATTAAACTAAGTAGCTTCCCAATCATCTTCAGACACAACTTAGATAAGTGGATGAACAGCTGTAAATTTACACCAGTTGTGGCCCTTAATTGCCTTATAGAAAACAGCAAGTAATAAGATTTGCAGTACCTAGGCTACAAATGATGCTACTGACCACCTACCTAGTAATATGAACATATGGATATAGAAACCAGTGAACCTATCACAACTCTTACAGTGTGTAAGATGGCAGGACACACACTTTATCTTTCTATCCATTACAGTAGGACTTCAGTGATCTATTCTAGACCCATTACTGTTCACTGTATTTGTCAATGAAATACACAGGACTACACAGTCAGCTACAATAATATATTATACACATGACTCCATGCTTATATATTCAGTATCTATACTAAATTAATTCTACACTATCAGACAATAATTCTTCATTAATTTAGAATAATGACCAAGCAATTGATATTAATTCTAACTGAAAAAAAACTCTTTATGCCTGAAAGAATTTATTAAAATATCACTACCACTAAATATTACATCATTATATAACACTCCTATAGAGCAGATCTCCCACACAAAACTACCAGGAGTAATTATAGACCAAAATCTTAAATACAGCCTTCACATAAATCATGCATCAGCAGTGTGTGTGTGTGTGTGTGTGTGTGTGTGTGTGTGTGTGTGTGTGTGTGTGTGTGTGTGTGTGTGTGTGCGTGTGCGTGTGTGTGCCAGGGGTTATATCTATGAATGCATATGTGTGTTTGTTTGTGTGTGTGCATGTTTGTGAGTGTGGGAGACCACAATAACTCTCAACTCCACCTAGACAAACAAGTATTTGTTGTATTATGGGGGAACACTAGACACCAGGAAACACTTTTTTAAAATAGCAATTATCCTCAGTGAAAAGATAATAGAGAAACAGATATTGCAACAAGAAGTTTCAAATGAGTAAAACAATATGAAATTCTAGTGTGGCCCTTATTGAGTGCCTAGATTTGTTTTTGTCAGGAACATAGATTATAATTTACAAAGTCTTGGCCATTCTCTGAAACCAATGATAATTAAAAGGTAATGGATGTGTCCATGTTTGTGCGTGTATGTCATGGTGGAAGGAATAATGGTGTGACTGTGCCAACGCAATGCTTGGCCCACCAACAGTGACTACCATAGCAAAGTGATTGTTAGTGCTTCTGGCAATCACAGTGCAATTCTGAGCAATGAATATTAGTTTCTAATAATGGATTTCCTAATTGTGGCTAATTTGTCACTAAATCACTGGTTTCCATTTCATACTAAAAGACCCGTTTTTGCCACTGCCTTGCTACTCACTGCCAGCCCTGTTTCTGAATCTTTGCCTTCATTTTTTAATTAAAGTGTAATGATCACTTTCTGAAACAAGTTTAAGTAAGAAACCGTTAGTATTGAACATAAATAACCTCCTTACCAATTATTACACCAAATTATACAGTTTTTGATGTAGAACCATGATGTTTCTGCATAGGTATGGCTCCCTAAAACTATTCTTTGAATTAAAACTCCCTGCTGTGACATCATAAAAGACTGAACTCACAGTGCTTTACTAACCAAATTAGTGAATTTGTGGTTGTATTTCCATGCTAAATGTGTCAGTAGTTTCTTACTTGTTAGAAAGATGAGTTTTCAGCTAGTTTTTACTGATGGAACATCTAACATTGCAAATTAACACATATATGGTGTACTAGTAAAACCACAATTTACGTAAGATGTTCTTCTAAAGAAGTAAGCTGTTTTGTTTACCCATAATGCATTGTGGTTGCATGTATATCATTCTGTGAGTGTGGTTACAAAAAGCCTGAATAAACAATGAAAATAAAACTCCAACAATGCAATAATTTTTTTCTTTTACTAAATCACTTATAACTTTAATACAAGAAGTGGCCAATACACTTTAACCCAGTTTTCTCAATACAGCTCCATGAAGATCATTGTATTATAGTTACTTGCTAAAATCTGGTACTACTCTTATCCTTCACTGTTGTCCTTAATTGTCTTTTTAACATCCTTTACTACCATGCCATTACTTTAATAAGTAAAAATAATACTAATAAGTATTATGGTTACTTAAATAAATTGCATTCATTGTTCAAATGTGTACTTATTAGTGTTTGTTAAAATGTTGTTATGCTTTTTATTATCAAAACATCTAATTGAATTTTCAGATGTCACATATTATAATGTTATTGCTTGGGGAACTTCCTAGGACTTCATTAAAAAGGTGCCATGGATAGACAAAAGAAGTAAAAAAAAAATCAATCAATCAATCAGTGTCATTAACAATTAAACATACATCCATAAATTACAGCTAAAATTTTTCCTTCGGAATAAGGTGTGGTGACTGGACAATACATTTTTTTTCTTTTATTTCTAGGATGCAGTTTATCTCCTACTGTGTATGTATGGTAGGTGGCTTACTCATATTATTTTAAATTGTACTATTCAGTGCTTCTACATAAAGAGGAGTGATATTGAATTATTTCTCCTTATCTGAGAGGAAGTCAGTTTATTTTTATTTTGCCCCTTGATAGTAGAATTGAATATGATTAGCCTTTGTGTGGGAGTGGTATGAGGAGGGAAATATACAAGGTGGTATCTGTTTTATCTCATTTTGCTAGTAGTGTCTAATATATGTGTTATCTATTGGTATATTCATTTACAGTCACGTTTCACATTCTTTATGTATCCTGCATATGTTAACCTTAGTGCAATGTATTTTCATCTCTTGCTATGCCTACCTACAGTATATATGTTTCCAAATTATATAACACATTTTAATATTCATCATGCTTCTAGAATTTAATAACATCTAAGAACAAAGGCAGAGTAGCTATTAAAATACTGAGAAAAAAGAGTTTATAAAGCTGCAGAGGGAAAATTTGCATGCATGCATGTTAACATTTGGTATGGCAACTAGACACTGATTTCAAATGATTAAATTTGAAATGATGCAGGCTAATGATTTAGCAATATGTCCATTACAGCACCAGAATCATGTTAGATTTAAATGCCTCAATGGCAATTATTTAAACTAGGAAAGAAAGTCAAAAAAAGGAAAAAAAAAGAAGAATTTCTTATCATTCTTCTGGCAAAGTAGTCTGAGAATAAGAAGATTGTGAAAATGATACTAAATTGAAATGAAGTCCAAGTAAGATATACTTGTCCCTGAAAATGTGCAAAAGTAATGTTTGCAAATGTTGCAAATCTTGTAACTGACCAAGAGAATGTAATATTCTCAAATAATTTACAATTTCCCTGCATCATGGCAGTTAAAGGAACATGGGTGTCAGATAATCAGGAGAGGGGATGTGTGATGATGTGAGGTAGTTCCAGCTATGCCAAAGAGAGTAGGACAGTGTATATGTAACATAAGCCTGTATAACTAGCTGGTGTTTTGTAAAGAACATTAAGTAATTTGTATATCAAACTGATTTGTACAGTTGCTTGTGTTAAGAAGGCATTTGTAAAGTTGCTTGTGTTAAAACTCTATCAACAGGGGGTCCTGCTGGACAGAAAAGAAATATACATGTATTTCAGACTATATTGTATCTGATGAAATATATATATATGTTAACAGAGGATGCTGGAAGGGAAGGGGTTAAGCTCAGCCCAGCTAACCTTAAAAAAAATTGCCTAAAATTAAATGACTTGGTGTAGGTCATAAAATGTTCAACTCACAGGTGCAAATGCAGCTAGATATGCAATGTCTGGGCTGGGATACAGCTCTTATTGTCCTTAGCGGTGAACTAATTGCTACCCTGGGGTGCCAGAGAATGGCCAATTAGTCTCTGCAAGAAAGATGAATGGGTTGGAATGTTTTACAGTTTCCAGGTACTGAAATAAGCCTTAGCAAGGTTCTAGGTATGTATTAGGACACATCTGTGCCAGATCCTGACTCAGCTCCTCATCAGGGGGTAGTGTGAGAACTGCAGAATCAGGTGACCACGTGATGTCATTCTGTAGCCAGCAGTGAAATTGTATTTAGGTATTAGTGAGAGATGGGAGAAATAACACTCAGCACTATGTTTTGGAACTGACAAGACCACTTTCCCACTTCATCTTGCCTTGCTTTAGTAAGTGACTTAACTAGGGAACAGTAATTCTTCAGTCAGTTAGGAAAATACAGTGAGAGTTGCTAAGAGCATTGTTTTTTTCTGTATCTGTTTGAGTATTTCCATCTGTGATATTTTTTATATTTCCTGTGAACTGAAACTCTAATGTTTATTGTAAATATATATTCAGTATTCTCATGTTTTTTATTATTTATTATTAAATATATCTGAATCTTTCATTGTGGCTGGTCTTTTAGAAAATATTTTAGGCCTCGGGAGTACTTACATTTATTTAGTGGCACTGTAGCATCACACTCCTGAAAGTCTTGCTGATTGGTTAACACTACACTTTGTATAAGTATTAATTTTACTAAGAGTAATTGAGGACCCTAGTAAGAACCATAAAGCAGCTGGCTGGTGGCAGTGAATCTACTATAGTGTCTGGGTGGAGGTGGCATAGCGGGTAAATCTGTACCAGCTTCTCCCAAGTGTGTGTGTGTGTGTGTGTGTGTGTGTGTGTGTGTGTGTGTGTTTGTGTGTGAAAATCAAATCTCAAAGAGTGTGTATGTCAGCTACTTGGAACAGGGACACAGAGCACTGATTTCTGTAGAGAGAAAGGTGGAGTCTTATTTGGAGCCTGGAGATGAAATCCAACCCCAGGACTGGAGCGTGCTACCTGCGTGCTCTTAAGGGAGCATGTGCTTGGTGCAGAGAGATACATCTGAAAATACTGTGTGTATCTAATTTTGTTGTAAGTGAATGTTCCCTACCACTGTCAGTGGTGATGACTGAGGATCCTTGATCACTGGCCCAGAGGAGGTATGTCACAGGATGGAAGAATGTCAAGATACAAACTCTACAGGGAGACTTTAGTAACACTGCTATAAATGAAGGAGGTAATACCTATTTCTCTCTCTCTCATTCTCTCTCTCTCTCTCTCTCTCTCTCTCTCAGATTTCTAAGTCATCATCCAAGATAAGCAATGGGAAAGAGAGATCAATTTGTCACACAAGAATCTGAATTTCTATCCATTTTATTACATGATTTATATACAAGCCCTTATCCCATGGAAAGGGAATGGATAAAAAACATAAGAAGGTGCCATTAGTATGTCAGTGAAAGATGCTATTTGTTGAATGGATGCATGACTATGTTGCATGTTAACTTTATCACCTTTGTACAGTTACACATAAGCATTGGATCATGTTTTTTGTGTAGAAAAGATAGCATCCACTAATCTACTCTGTAGTTGATATTAGACCTCATTGAAAGGGAAGCAGTTTTATATATATATATATATATATATATATATATATATATATATATAGGTCTACTTCTGATTGTCAAAAACTCAATTTCTCGACAATCAGAAGATCAAACCCATTTAAGCGAAAGCGCACTAAATCAAAAGTGCACTTTTGCAAAATCCAGTTCTCTGAATCTCTGAAGTGCATTGCCGTGGGGATAAGGAACTATATCCTTTTCCCCACTGTAGTGCAATCTTGGAGTTAGTATATTTAAGTCGGGGGTGGAGGGGCACAGCCCTCCACATGGGGATGCAGGGGGGCTTGACCCCCTGCAAAATACTGTTTAAAGCAGTTCTGTTTTGTTTTTTTCTGGTTCAGAGAACTGGCTTTTGTGAAAGTGCACTTTCGATTTACTGCACTTTCGCTTTAATGGGTTTTGATGTTGCTTGATCGAGATTATGAGATTTCGATGAAGCGACATAGACCCATATATATATATATATATATATATATATATATATATATATATATATATATAAACATCCAATTCAAAAGGAAAAATCCTCACAAGGCTAAAATGGGTTTATAAAGCAGCACACATTAAATGGTCACTTTGTTCCCTTATGAATTAATGTCAGGGACAACCCAGTTAAAAAGAAGAGTACTTGCTTATTGCAATACATCCATAAGTCATGCAAGGTGAAAATTAAAAATACTGCATTTTTTTTTTAATCCAAAAAGCCTCCAAACACCATTCAGCATAACAATGTACAAATACTGCCAGAAATTAATTTGACCATCAAAATAAAACACCAAAAAAGTTTTGCAAAACAGAAATGTTAACAAGTAATTTAGTTCCATGGCACTTCCATTTAGATTAAGCTTTTTCCTTTTGCAGTCTCTACACACTGCTGCAGATTAAACCTAACTCTTCAGTTTCATCTTCTAATCAAGCTTCTGCACTAGAAAATAGTATTTATTAACTTACTGGTAAAATGTTTTCTACTTTCAAAACATTTTCTGTCTTTATCCACACAGTGATTGTTATTAAAACCCATATAAATATCTCCTTGTTCTGGTGCATATACATTCAGTGCATCTTTTTCTTGGCCTGCTGTGCAGCTTTGGGTAAACAGGCAGGCAACTCATAAGTTTCTATCACATGCAACAGCTCATATAAGTATGAACACATTAATAGGGACTGATCTTGTGTTAGTACAATAGAAATTAAACTACCAATAGATTTCTGAAAAAAAAATAATATCACACAAAGCCCGCTTATGATAACTGTTTGAAATGTCAGGACCCACTAGCATGAGTCCCAAAATATGGAGACTGAATGGCAAAAAAAACATATATCAAGTCTGAGATGACCATTTCCCAGAACATTCCCTTTTTAAAGTCATGGCAAACTCAGAGTTGGTATATATGTATGTTCAGTGGGTGTGAGGGGGCATGGCTTGGCCCCCACTTCAGAGAGAGAGATGCAGGGGGATTTGTGCTCCTGCAAAGAAGGAGTTTTAAAGAAGAAAGCAGATGTTCATGATTTGTTCTTTTCCTATAGTTTCAGTCTTTCATCTGCATTTCTGTACTCTGCATTATGAGTGCCGACATTTCAAAAGGGATTCTACACTTATTTTTAGACAGCTGCTGGTTGGGTGAGGGAGCTGACATCAGCAAACACTACATCTTGTCTTATATTTTCATTTTTTTCTCATAATACAGAAATAATTCCATTTTCTAAGTGCATCAATGTCTTCCAGCGTGGGTGTTGAAAGGAAATTACAGGGCTCTCAGGGGAGCAAATGTCATCCTTTTTTGTGTCAGGCCAACAACTCCTCTGGGTTGTTTGTTATTTCTAGGTAATTCCACCATTCTGAGTATTGATGCTTGCTTGCCATTTTCTACACAGATATCACTAGATATGTGCTCATAATCACCAGGACCAGCCAGTCAAAAGTGCTGTTTCACATTCAGGATTTGTCATTTTTACAAAATCAGATATTTTTAGCGATTGAGTTCTTCAATGTGCCCAAGCTATGAGTTTCAAACTGTCTCTCTCCTTCTCCCTCTCATTAGCCTTCTTATTAGGTGGTAGTGACGTCTATAAAGAAATATACAGGTTAATGGAAATATAAGACAAAGCAAAAGGGACAGGCCAGCAAGCACAGAGACAATCAAGTAAAAATATGCAGGGATGACAATCAGAATTGTAAATGTCCAGGCAAAAGTAAATGTTAATAAAATTGTTTAAGAAAGCTGAGAAAAGAAAACATGTTCGTAGTAATGATAGAGCAAAGGAAAAAAAAAATGGAACAATAGTGATGTTAATAAAGGAAAGCGCAAGAAATTTAAAATGTATTGTAGTGACTAATTTTCAATTCAAAATAGCTGCATAAAATGTATTTTGCACTTTGTGTGTCTTAGCTTGTGCAAATGAAAAAGAGTAATATGTACCTATTATATCTTATGAAAAAGACATGTGCCACTGATATATTCTAGAGATCTGGATTTATCTTCCAGAGAATTGCAAATTTACTTTTTCATCTAAATGCACTGGATAGCTATTTTCCTGGACAGGACACTGCATCATTCAAAATCATTCAATAACTGTATTTTGTATGCATATCCATTCAGTGAAATTTTTATAAGTTTAATATATGTCCAGTAGATGGCAGCCTTGTGTCACTTTTTAAAATTATATTATTCCCTTCTTGGTAAGCTTCCATCTATTTTGGTGAGACTTAAGAATTACTTAGTATTGTGGAGGAATGATTTTACTGCATTTCTCATGCTAGTCTATGTAATGTATGCAGTCATTAACCTAATGGACTGGTTAGTGTAAAAATATTGACTTGGTCTGTTATATTTTTCTTAATTTAATACTGGCAAAATGTTATTTTATTAATTTATTTTGAATTAGAATAGCTAATTATTTGTCCTATGAATGTTTACAACTTTTCTTCATTTATGACTATGTATTCCTTTGTTGCAGCTTCCGCAGTTTCAACATCTTAATTCAAACATTATTTTTGTTTGCCATTTCCAGAGAAGATGGCATATGAATAGTAAGCCGGGGTAGTAGCTAGCTTAAGGATCTACTTGGAATTGCATTTTGACCATAGCAGACAGGTGAATTGTTTAATTATATGTATTTTTTTAATTATAAAAACGTCAGTTTAATATACAAATATAGAAGACTCATTGTAAAAAATATCATGCCGATCTTTACTGTTTACCAAAGCATTCTAACATTTTCAGTAGCGCCAGTAGTAAAATGACTCAGATTTTAGCCAACACAAAAGGATTGCTTTTATTTTCTAGACAGACCAAAATTATTATTTTCTCATGCTTAACTGGGTCTTTCTAAATATAACAAACATGCAAGTAATGACATAATCTGCAAATAACGCTATCATGCTTTACTAGTTTTGTTTAATAATGGGTCTGCCAAATAGATTTACTTGACTTATTTTTAAATGTTCTTTGGAGTTCTGCAGTGTTGATAGATACCAGGATAATGTCTATGTTATTAACATATTTTTTATAATTTTTATTTTATGTAGTTTTTTTAAATATATTTGTGTGTTTTTATGCTTTTTCCAGTAGCACATTCCACTTTGTGTGAATCATTTAGGTTTATTTGGGTATGTAAAACTTTACTTTACATTTTATATATATTATATTAAATTGTAGCCTGCTTATATTTGTCATTGCCTGTGGTCTAAAACTTGGCTGAAAAGGATCATCAGAACAACCTACCTTGACAAATTATGAAATAAACAAAGAAACAATCATCCAAAATTACTTTTATATGTTAATTTTGGCAAGCAAGGTTTTGCTGTTATACTTTAATGCTTGTGTGTGTGTGTGTGTGTGTGTGTGTGTGTGTGTGTGTGTGTGTGTGTGTGTGTGTGTATGTGTGTGTGTGTGTTTGAAGATATGAATGCTATACAAGGACACACACACGTACACACGCACTCACTCAAAGAAGCACCTGTGTGTTTCTGGGTAGCTTATTTACTTCATAGAGAGATAAACACTGTGATCTTCCTCTATTCTCAGACAGTATAAGTTTTCATTACATTTACATCTGAATAAATTCATTCCAGATAGATAAACATTTTGCCTATATGCTGAGTTGTTTTATATCAAGTATAAAGTATTATGCAAGTTCAAAAAGAGGAAGAAAAAATATTAATCAGGTAAGCCCACTGGACACACAGCCCCTTTTTAGGTGATATATCTGTTTAAGTCAGAGTCACATAGCATTCAAAATGTGGGTGTGAGAATCAACCCAAGAACTGTTACACACTCATCATGTACTTGTACATAACATTTCACCTCTGTGCCAAGCTGCCAGAGTAAAATGGTTAAAGGTAATTGTTATTTACATAGACTGCACACCACTTGTACATTTTATCTCTGTAGTCTCCATTTTCAAAAATCTTCAAACTATATGCTTAGCAAAGATTCAAAGACACAGCAAGATGTGTAGCTGCTTTTGTTGATTTAACAATTATGGATGACTGTATATTTTCAGTTCACACTTTAATAAAGAATACATATCTTAATAAAGGAGCTAAATGACTGCAGGTTCCTGAGAATGTCTATCAACATCACAAAGTCATACTTTGTACTTTTCTCACTGATGTGAATCACTTATTTCATCACAATTGCCATTTGTTTATCTGCCTTTTATTTTTTATGGTTGTCTCTACACATACTTATTTCCTGTTTGCAAACTTAATCCACTTGTTTGCACACATTTTGAATCTTTCTTGGTACATCAATATTTCAGTCAAGCGTCTAACATAAACTCATGCATGTATTTAAGGTTGCAAAACAAATACACTTGACATTTTAGTGAATAGATAGTTTAACTTATTCTATGAAAATGGTATGGAAACATGCACACTAGATAACTATAGTTTAATTTGTGGTGCAAATTTTTCTTATTTTATGTTTGCATTTGAGTAGTATTTTTATATGTAGGTAGTTTAAAAAATTGCATTAAAGCAGAATACAATTGCCTTTGTCTGACTATGTGGCTCTTAAATTCAGGTCTCAAAATCAGCCTCATTTGTCTAAAGATACTCAGACTTAGTTCTGTGAAATATTTCATCCACCTGTAGTTTAAGCCACATCATAAAATTATGTATTGGCATCCAACTATCTTGACAGGTTTTCTAGTGCTGATTAAGAAAGCACTCAGTGCACAGAGTAAGAAAATGATATCCTTGCTGCCCGTTTCTCCCTAATTTGTTATGGTTCTGCTGCAAATAGATAGCAAGTTTTTCTAGGCCAAAACTATGCAGCGGGCTTACTGAGGTCTGTTTACTATGACATTGTTCATATTAGAACACAGAATGGAAAAAATGCAAAGTCAGATTTGGTACTAAAAAGAAAAATACTCTAATATGAGATGAGTCCCTTGTTGTTCACCAGCAAATAAAACATATGTACAATGCAACTATGCAATTTTCAAAACTTCAAGTAGAATTCCATAGTTATCTATGTGAGTAAGGTTCTATAGTCTGTAACACAGAAGAATGGTAATCTGTTGGCAACTTTATTTGGAAAAACAATCACCCCATAATCTTGCCCATGGAATAGATACAATTTTAAGGATAGTCATCCTTTCAGATAAGCATAGAATCTTTTTTACATCTTTTAAATTTTTGTGATTTAATTGCAGAGATATTGCCTGAACTGAGAAGAAAAACAATGACATTTCTGCAAGATAGTGTTGCCTTTGTATTTAATGGCTCTGCATAGTATTAATAATGTAGCTAGAATTTTACCTTTGGAGCTAGATGACACAAACAAAATAGTTTGTATTATAATTATATTTTTGCTGTGTGTACTTTATATAATTTTTACCATAATGTAATTCATAGTTTAATAATCAGAAGTATACATCAGTGAAACGATAAGCACCACCAATGTGGACATGAAGGTTAGTGTTTTAAGGCTACTGTTAAAAGGATTGCTGCAGCATTTTAAATCTTCCAAGTTTATCCTGAATTAATCTCTTCTATTATGAAGCTAAATTATGGCAAGGGTATAATCAAAACATTTACTTTGAGCACAGCATTACATTTCAAATATGCCTGTACTCTTTAATATGCGTTTGTTAACCATGAGAAGGAAAAAGTAACTAAATTCATAACTGCCAAGCCAGCAATAAATGGCAGAATACACAAAACCAAAGGAAAAAAAAGCGTTATTCCTAGTTTGTTTTAAACTGACAACCATTCAAAGTTATGCAGTGTAATTCTGTTCATGGTCTACAGTTGATACAGCATAGCAAGTAGAATGCACCATAAATCTCAGATCGCGATGTATAGATGCACTGAATGAGTACAAGTCCTTAATGTGAACTGCTAAGTTTAAAGCTATCACATTACAATCCTGTTCATCGGCATGTCAAATGTACTGCCCAGGAAAGGATGGCTACTAGTATAAAACATCCATTTTATCAGAATACGATCATGTGATTATAGCGCATTTGCAGTTCTGCTTTTCTTCTTTTTTTTTTTTTTTTCTTCCAAGGTGCACATCCTTGGAGTCATGACACAAACTAAGTAAAGAAAATTATTTTTCCATTGCCCTGAGTAACCTGTTTGAAAATGATAAAATATTAACTGAAGAGTTTTTAATGAGATACACTGTTATTTTAAAGGAGGACGTCCTGACATTTTCAGCTGTACAATCTCAGAATACTTTCTAAACAACATCCTCCTTGTCTTTAGAAAAATTAAACCGTAACATTTAAGTGGCATTGTAATATGCCAAACCTGAAAAAGTCCTTACATTTGCAGCTCAGTCTATCCAAATGTTATTATCACAAGAATTACAAACATCTCTCATCATGAGCATTTATGAGTGACCTTTAAGATCTACATGATGTCCAAAATTAGCTGCAGCTCTGTGTTCAGTGAAAGTAATTTGTGTAAATAGTGACACCTCATATAAGTACTCCTTTTTGTAATCTGTTTCAGGGAAATTAAAGAGATATAACCTAATAGAACTCTGCAATGCACATGACCAAGTTTATTCCTAATACTGTATATATATATATATATATATATATATATATAGTGCCTTTGGTAAAAGTACAGTAAGTATCTTTTCAATGCAAAGGACAGCATTTACAGAATGGAAGGCAGAAATAATTTACAAACTAAGTCTAAACGTTTTAACAGTTGTTGTGACCATGGTTTTGGTAAATATAAGTTTGGTGGAATAGGGAGCTTGCCCCTGTCATCTAGGATGCAGTTTAGGGCTTGTCTTCCAGCAAAAAAAAAAAAAAAACTTTAAAATTGTTTTTCGGCTGGTTTTATTGTAGGAATGCAGTTCAGGGATTCTAATCCTTGGCAAGCTGGGATTCGTCTACACATGGTGGAGACTTCCAATTGTTTTAATGTGTTTACGTACATTAAGAGAATGTGACAATCCCATTGAGAGCATTTAATAATGTTGATTTATTTATTATTTGCTTCAGTTTTAGTTTTATAGCCTATTTCAAGTATTCACTGAGAGTAAAGGCAAAATGTCTATAATGGAGAAGCCATGCTGCATCTGCTTATTATTTTATATGTGATGCTGTTAGAGTTGAATATGGTCTTAATTGAGCATATAGCATATTTTATGCGCATATAATTCATAATTTGTTTGACTTCTTTTTCTCAACCACTTTATAAAAATAATGTTCAGTGAGATACAGTTAGAGCTCATTGTTTTGATTTTATTGGAAAATGTAAGTAAAACTCATCTGGGAGTATAATAGATTCAGAAGAATACAGTATAATTATAATCTATATAGATGCAATGCAGAATTGACAAGGTCCATCAGTGTTACAATAATCAGAGGCAACAAGTAACAGCAGTGTCAGGCAGTTAAGGAAATGTATGTATTGACAGCAGGGGAGAAACACAGAGATGACTGAGCCTAGCAAATATTTAATGACTTATACATGAATGACCATACAGGAGTGTTAGATACACAGTAGTCAAGCACCATTAAGATGCTAAATAAAGTACCTTGGTATCATACTTAAGTGTATACTTAAGTGTAACAAGCAGAAGTGAGGTATAGTTTAGGATAAAGCATATTGGTGACAGTTATATAGAATTTAAGGGAAGGGACCAACTATCTAAAGGCATCACTTAGTCATAGAAATAAGGTCTAAAGCCTATGTTCCCTGTATTTCTTTGGGGCAGGGCACTGCATTTTGTTGACTAGGAGTTAAGCTGCTTGATTGTTAATTTACTTATTTCAGAGATGCTACTTATGACAGAATATATGGTTTGTGTAGAGGATGGCAAGCTAGCTACCACTTTCTAATATTCCTAATGGAAATTAATTCACTTTATTCAGAGACAACCCTCTCCTCTTACCCCCCAACACAGATATGCAAATATACTGGCGAACAGATTCATTGCTAAATTTACCCCCCCCCAAAGGACCAATCACAATACCAGTAGAATGCCAGGCACCCAGTATTACTGCTGCACAGGTTAAAACAGAACTGTCCAAGGCCAAGAATAAAGCTTCTATGGGACCTGACAGTATCCCTGGCTGTGTTCTACATGAACTACAGAGTGAACTTGCACCTCACCTGTGTACGCTGTTCAGTCACACCCTCACCTCAGGCTTTGTCCCCACCGAATGGCACACTGCTACAGTCATCCCTCTCCACAAAGGAGTAATGACTACAGACCCTGGGAACTATCGCCCCATTAGCCTGACGAGTCTGATATGTAAAGCTATGGAATACATCATTATGGACCTAATAAACAAGGATATAGGGAATCTCCATACTCTGGCTCCTACACAGTTTGATTTTGTGAAGGGTAGACCATGCCTGCTCAACTTGCTTGACTTCTTTGAGTCAGTCACTACAGCTGTGGATGAAGGTAAGGTGGTTCATACAGCCTACTTTGATATGGCCAAGGCCTTTGATACCATTCCCAACTCAGGAATCATAGAAAAGCTTACTAAGCTAGACAACAACCCCTATATCACTAGGTGGGTTGCAAACTGGCTCACAGATAGAACCCACAGCTGATTCCAAGTCAGACTACCAACCGCTCATGAGTTGAGTCCCAGAGGGTTCAGTCCTGGGTCCTCTCCTGTTTGGTATCAACTTCTCTGAAGTCCAGGCCAACACGAAGGGACTCTGGCTGACAAAGTTTGCAGATGATTGCAAGTTGGGAGCTATTATTAACTCCCCAAGTGATGTTGACATCCTCCAGAAAGGCCTCAATGAGACTAACGACTGGTGTCAGAACTATGGCCTTAAGCTCAATGCCAAAAAATGTGTCTTCATCCCCTTTGGGAAAAACCTGGTTCCCTTGAATTACCACATCGATGGTAGACCACTGAACACAGAAAGCATTATAAGAGATCTGGGAACACAGGTTAACAGCAACCTCTCTTTTGACCACCATGTTGCACAGTGGTCAGAAAGTCCTTCTATGTGGCACATCTCATTACTAAGGGTTTTGCATCCAGGAAGAAAGAGGTCATTGTCTACCTATACTCTTCCCTCATTAGGCCAATCATCGAGTACAACACCCCTTTTGGCATGTACCTCACTAGACACCTGCAACAACTGGAGAGGCCACAAAAGTACCTCACAAAGAGGATCCTAGGCCTTAAACACTTGTCCTATATGGACAGACTCAAAAAAACTCCAACTATTCTCTGTCTCATATCGCCTAATTAGAGGCCATCCCTGCTTGACTTACAAAGCCATGTCTGACCCAGCTCTATTAGAAATGCTACATCTAAAGAAATCACAATCTCTCCGCACCACACACTCCAGAGACTTCAACCTCACTACCACAATCAACAGACCATGCTGGAGGGACAGGTTCATAACCTAGAGACTGCCCATGCTATGGAATAGACTTCCCATATATGTCAAGCAGAGCACCTCACTGGCCCTATTCAAGAGAAACCTTGATGATTGGATGGGCAATAGAAAATTCACCCCGGGGGTCTCTCCAGTGGCTCTACTCGACAGAAACACTAGGAAGTAAGGTTGGGTAGCACAATGCCAGTGTAATCCTATGGGCTAGGCATGTAAAGGCTCCAGGGCCATTAGCCTAGTACACAGCTATGAACCTAAGACAAATGGGCAGATTGTTGCCAGTTGCTAAATCCTTCTATATGCCTCAATTGGAAAAAAAGGCCAGTATAAAAAAGTGGTCCAGTTGATGCAGGAACATTAATTCCCATTTATCATTACTGTAGGGATGTATATTGACTCCTGTTCTTGATTTCTTGTTTACTTGGATAGCTGTTTTATCAGATATGTAACCTTACATGGAGGATAGCTCACAGTTTAATATATGCTGGTCATGTTCTGATGCAGCATTATTTTACAACTGCTTTCATTTTTATTCATAGTCTTCATTTTAATGTAGAAAGTAATTTTGTAAGTACAAGGGACATTACAGTTTGCTGTTTATTTGCTTTTTAGTTTCGCTGTTTACTCTTACTTTCTTGACAGCCATGCTCACAACATGTCACTATAGGTACTTAATGATTTGCATAATCTGCAAAGCATTGTGAGTAAGAAAACAACTTGCATCTTTAGAATAGCAGCTTCTTACAATGTGGTGTAACTACTATATTATCGTGCTATTTCTCGATTTAAGGTGTTCCACTTGCAAGATCTAATTAAAAACATATCTTTCTAGGAAGCAAATAACTCCTGATGCATTTAACATGGAAATATAGTAGCTTATGCATTCATTTAGGTAATGATTAATTGTGACTTCAGTCTTTTTTGATGTCATGGAAGGGATTTTCATTTACAAGAACAATTTCAGCAGGCTGTCCATATCAACAAAACAGAATGCAAAAACAACATACTTCTTGCAATAAAAATGCATAATTTAGCACTGACTATAAGTAAGGAAGCTGTACCCATTGGGCTGTTACTTATATTTACCACAGAATGCAACCAATATACTTTAAGCTGTGCATAACAATGATGGTAGTTTATTTTTTTGAACAGGTATTTTATGAGAAGTAGATATTAGAGACAGCTCCAGTCCTTTATGTGAATAACCTGTTTGGAAATCCCCAAGTAGATTTCTGTGACAGTATCCCTTTTCTTGAAAAATCTTGTTTCAGTAGTATTTGAAGTTGTTCTGTCCCATTAGAAGAAATATCTCTCAGTCAATGTGTAGGATCTGATGTTGTATAATGATAAACATCATTTATATTAGAAGTTTCAGATCATAATGGAAAGATTACTAAATTATTAATAAACAGAAAAAAATCAAAATTACTTTACATTCAGAAAAATTGATCTGCTAAAGTAGAGTTCCTATGGCATTAAGCTTTGGAACCTAAATATAAAGTGCAAAGTGTCATTGACAATATGCAACTAGTTATAAATCTTTCCAGAAAACTGTCCTGCTCTTTCAAATTGGACAAAGGTCTGTTCATGTGGATAGAGAAAAGAGATTATCCCTGGATTCAATAAACTCCTTTTAGGCTTTGCGGAGAGCCTACACGGAGTTTACTTGTTTGCGCAATGGTGCATGGCAGTGTGCAATGCATATTAATGAGGTCTGGCATGCCTAAGCTACATTTTGCGGCTCTCAACAGTGTTGCTGGCAGCGAAACCTCATAAGCGAACATGGATAACAATTTCATGTAAAGGAGAGCATCTACCATGTGCAGATATGCACAGAATGCCACAATGATCACCAGGGTTTTGCATATAGTGAAACCTTGTCAGCTAACTCAGATAGGAATCCTGTGTAAGGAAGAACACATATGGTGCACAAATTTGTGTGCAATGCCACAATGATCACCAGAGATTTTACAGCTAGCTGTCATTGTGTTAGTTCAACACATCTGCACAGAGGCCAACTTAATGTCATGTAGAATTGTGTTAGAATATAACACTCACAACCTCTTAGGGTAACAAATGTGGACAAAGCCATACTAATAGGGGATAAAGGGCCAGAAATAAGGACAGATTGTAATATTGCACTGACAAACATAAGAAGTTGATAGAATATATAGATTATACATTAGCACAAACGTTTAGAAGAGCATCAAGTTTGAAACCCAAATGTCAGTCATCAGTTTCTGACTGCCCTCTGCAATGACATGCCAGTGATTTGCCAGGAAAAAATGCTATGAGGAAAAGATCACAAATATGAGACAACAACTGGACATTCTGCACAGATCAGGACACCCCCAGTGATATGGCAGGAAGCCACATATTTGTTAAGAAAAACATCTGCACATCTTGGGAATATCTCAACAGTTGACAGGTATGAATGTGAAATATATGGTTTAAACAAAGCACAGGACAGTACACCTACAGTTCAGAGCATTGTGATATCCCATTTCTGGCATTCTGTACTGTAGCTGTGTAAATTATCTGTAACACGACATTGGACTGCCATGCAAAATGATCACACAGGGGAAGCTTGTGTATTGAATAGGGACACACAGATGAATTGTAGGAATGAACACAGGGAAAGAGTACAGGTAAAACTCCTGCATGTACAGCAGAGAAGGGCATGTCAGTGGAATATAGTTGCAGCAACAATACCAAGCACATACCTATATGGTACAGTATGGACTGTATAGTGAACATTTTTTCCTGTGACTGTCACACAAGGGGAAATAACAATGGTGAGGATGTCTGTGTGAGATATGCATTCTTACCTGAATGTGGACATCTACAGGGATCTGACATACAGTTGGGGTAGGGTACAAACTGGGAAACTGTGCAAAATAATATACCTGACTATGAGTAGCAGTGGTATTCAGCAAGGTGGACACAGGTAAATGATCATGGAAAACATTACAAGAACCAGCCACAATCACTGACAATATCAGAATAATGCCACCACTAATCCCATGCCTTTGATGCAACATATGTGATGTGGAGTGATAACAGATGAGCATACACACACACACACACACACACACACACACACACACACACACACACACACACACACACACACATTTGACAGCAACTATGATGCATCCACACTCTAGGAGGGAAACTATGCACACTGTCCTTGTACTGTAATGTCTGCATGATGTGTTAGGAGGGACACTACTATACCTGTATGTGACAATATGTTCAATACAGGCTACTGGCCTTGTGTGCATGGCATCTCTCTCTCTCTCTCTCTCTCTATATATATATATATATATATATATATATATATATATATATATATATATATAGCACAGTCCACACTGTTGCGGATGATATGCATGCTATTAATGTTATCAAACAGCTATGTATGCAGTGTGTGCATAGGCTGAACAGGTAGCACACATTCATCTGGTGTAACAACTCAATAAGGCCAAGAACACTGCATCAATGGGCCCAGACAATATTCCAGGATGCCATCTAAATAGCATGAAACATGACCCATCAGGTCCTCTGGAATTGCTATTTACCTGTAGCCTCCAAACAGGCTTCATGCCTCATGAATGGAGAACAGCAACAGTCATCTCTCTGCACAAAGGTAGCCCATCTACAAACCCTGGAAACTACAGACCCATAATTCTCACTAGGTTTATATGTAAAGCCATGGAAAGAATTATCATGGAAATGATCAATAGTGATATAGCAAACCTACAGACATTGGACCCAACCCAGTTTGGTTTCATCAAGGGTAGGACATACCTACTCATCCTGGTGGAGTTCTTTGAGAAGATCACCAAAGTGATGGATGAGGACAAAATGGATCACACTACTTACCTTCACCTGGCCAAGACATTTGACACAATACCCAACTTGGGCATTGTTGACAAACTGAAGAGGTTAGGTACAAACTTATATATGACCTAGTGGATAGCCAACTTTCTCAAAGACAGAACCCATAAAGTTAGAATCAGGGAGTCTACCTCTACAAAGAGGTCAGTCACAACTGGAGTCCGTCAAGGGTTCTGCCCTTGGACCACTCCTTTTTGGCACTTACTTCTCTGAAGTCAATGCCAATGTCAATGGTTTCTGGCTGACTGCATTTGCAGATGATTACAAATTAGGAGCTGTCATTCAATCCCACACTGACACAAATGCTCTCCAGAAAGGGCTGACACAGATGAGCAACTGGTGTCAGAGCCACTGACTAAAACTAAATGACACAAAATGCTTAAGTGTATCCATCAGGAAATCATCCACCCCAGTAACTATCATATTGAAAACACAGCCCTTAGATTTAAACCGGTAGTTATGAGCATACATACAGAGTAATCTAGCCTTTAAAAATCACAAGGCTATAGCAGTGAGGAAATCATTCTATGTTGTGCAACTTATAAACAAAGGTATGGCATCTAGGTCCAAGGAAGTCATTGTTCTACTGTATTCTACATTCATTAGATGTATCATTAAGTACAGTGCCCCCTTTGGTAAGTGCATAACCAAGCATATCCAATAATTGGAACATCCACAGAAGTTCCTCACTAAAACAATACAGGACGTAAGTAACATATCTTGTGCGGACCTCCTCAAGACCCAATCCCTGTATTCAGTCTCCTACAGGCTTTTGAGGGGAGATCTATGCCTGGCATACAGGGCACTGACAAACCCCACTGTGATGGACCTCCTGCATATCCACAAAACAAACAGCACCAGAATTACCCATTCAAAAGACTTAAACCTTGCCTGTGATATAAATATGACCTGTTGGAGAGACAAGTATGTTTCTCAGAGACTACCCCGTCTATGGAACAGGCTTGCCATCCATGTGAAGCAGAGGTCCCCCTAATTCAATTAATGTGCAACTTAGACAATTGGATTTGGAACAAGTAATTCACCCCTGGTTTAGCACCTATATCTCTAATGGACACAGGCAACCTTCAAATGCGTCATCTCCCAGGCCCCTTCTTGTAAATGTTTCATCTCCCAAGACCCTGCTTACACTTATCAAGGGTATCAGAACTTGTCAGAGATTTGGGATGCATGGCTATGCTTAAAAAGTTCCTTGTGGTCATTAGCCTAGTAAACACCTATGAACATATTGTTGTTCCACACCATCAGACAGTCATGTGTATTCCCCAGAAAGAATACCTAAGTATGGCCAATAAGCTGTGTGACAGCGCATTGTGACAAAGGTGGTACACTTCAGTTACACATCACTGGAAGATGGTTAGGGAGGAAGATGAAGAAAGGTGTATCATTCACAGTTATTAGTGTGATGAAATCTGGGAACCATGAAGTTATTATGGCCTCTGTTGTGCATGTTCTTCACATACCCAGTACTTGTGTTACATTTAAGGGAGTAGTCAGCACTGTGGACACTTGCTGTTGTAAGTACCACTAACCCTCTATCCCAGAACCAGGTCACATACTTATTGGTCCAATTATAGGGTATGATGTCCACATTATACTTGATGGTGTGTCTGTTTCCTGATTCAACAAATCCCTCCATGTGTCTTGTTAATGCAGGTGTTGCCATGCCTGTGGCAGCAGTCTGTGGTATGTGTTGATACTGTCTGTATTATAATAATAATAATATCATAGCTGGCGTCAGTGTGTGCACACAAGCTGCATTCCTTCAGGTAGCTGTTTGGACACAGCATGTGTATGTCATCTGTGATGTCTGTCACTGAACTAATGGGCAGGAAAGAGCCTAGCAGACACTCCTGATGTACCAACCGGATCACTGGACCTGACATATATGTCACATCATACATTTCAACATAGTGAGATGCCATGTAAATCATTACACTGGTCTACGCATTTGGTGATATAGCTGTTTATGGCCACATATGACCATGCTGACTAAATACCTCACTGTGGATTTTTGTCAAATGCCTTGATCTGTTCAAGTTCCACAGGATGATATTGTTGTCACCATGCATGCCCTTTATGGCTTCTTTGAGGATATCATATGTAACAGACCTGATTTAGCAGTAACAACTCAAACAGGTCTGTTGAACACACCTGGAATATTACTAGTGTACATGTAGATGAGGTCCATGATGACAGATGTTACCATATTGAACCTGGTCATCACCAACATGGGTGACAGATTTTCTGTACCGGAGGTCAGTCTGTCACTGGTTAGATCAGACCATAAACTAATCACCCTGGATGTCCACACACCACCACCACCCCCAACCAAGGAAATCCTGGATGTCCACACCCCACCACCACTCCAAACCAAGGAAACCACAGTGAAAAACATTTCTAAAGCAAACTTCACCTTACTTAAGGCAGAGGTAGTAAGTTTCACAGCCCCCACGCTAAAGGATAACACTGCCCAAGATGCAGAATTCTTTACAATTGCACTCTATGAGCACCTACAAAGATGCATGGATTATGCCACCCCTAGCAAAACAAAGACTCACTCCCCTAAGGGAAGGAAACCAGTCTGGTGGACCCCTGCCATAAACAGGTTATACAACAAAAGGAGGAAACTAGTTCAGGAAAAAAGCAAATCACAAGAAGGAAAGACATCCCTGATCAGTATCAGTAAGAAACTAAGGTCCCTCATAAAATCATCCAAGGCTAACTTCGAAAGAAAAATAGCCAAGGATTCCAAAGATAACCACAAAGCCTTCTTTAGATATGTCAAGAATCTAAGTGGCAACTCGCAGATATGCTCTGAGCTAGTGCAAAATAGCACAAAATATACTGAACCTACTGATATTGCCAACATCCTGGCAGATAGATTCAGTGCAAACTTCACCTCCCTCTCACCTTCAAAAGGGCCCACAACAATACTGGAAAAGTGTAGTGTCCCAGAAATCACAGAAGCACAGGGGAAAACAGCCCTTTCAAAAGCCAAAAACACAGCATCATGGGGCCAGATGGTGTCCCAGGCTGCGTCTTGCATGAACTGCAGAACGAACTAACCCCCCACCTAAACACACTGTTCAACCTCAGCCTCTCCACAGGCTATGCACCCATAGAATGGTGCACAGCAACGGTTATTCCGCACCACAAATGAGGGGCCACAACTGACCCTGGTAACTATCGCCCCATAAGCCTGACTTGCCTGGTCTACAAGGCTATGGAGCGCATCATCATGGAACTCATTAACAAAGACATTGGGAAACTCCAAACACTTGAACCGACCCAGTTCGGCTTTGTTAAGGGCAGATCATGCCTACTAAATGTGGTTGACTTCTTTGAGACAGTCACCAAGGCCATAGACAAAGGAAAGGTGGTTCACACAGCCTACCTTGATCTCGCCAAGGCATCCAACATCATTCCTCACTCGGGTATTATAGAAAAACTCACCAACCTGAACATATACCTCTACATCACAAGATGGGTTGCCAACTGGCTTACAGACAGAACTCACACGGTAAGAATAGCGGGCTCCAGGTCCGACTCTAAACCAGTCACAAATGGTGTTCCGCAAGGCACGGTTCTGGGACCCCTACTGTTTGGCATATATTTCTCAGAAGTACAGGCAAACACAGGAGGACTATGGCTAACCAAGTCCGCTGATGACTGCAAACTGGGAGCCATAATTGACACTCTGGCTGACACGGACATCCTTCAAAAAGGCCTTACTGAGACAGACACCTGGTGTCAAAGTCATGGCCTCAAGCTAAATGCCAAAAAATGCATAGTCATCCCATTTGGGAAAAACAAAACACCCACAAATTACCACATAGGTGGCAGCCCCTTAATACAGAAGGGGTAATAAGAGATCTGGGGACCCAGGTAGATAGTAATCTCTCGTTTGACAACCATATTGCCAAAGTAGTTAGAAAATCCTTCTATGTGGCCCATCTAATTACTAAGGGGTTCGCATCTAGAGATAAAGAGGTTATAGTGCCCCTCTACTCATCACTCATCAGACCCATCATAGAGTACAATGCCCATTTGGGATGTACCTCAAAAGACACTTCCAACAGCTGGAAAGACCACAAAAGCACCTCAGCAAGAGGATTACTGGCCTCAAACATATGTCCTATGCAGCCCAACTGATAAAACTCTGGCTGTACTCAGTGACATATCACTTACTCAGAGGTGATCTTTGCATGACTTACAAAGCCATGCCCAACTCAGAATTGATGGACATTTTCCACCTAAAGAAATCCAAGTCGCTGTGAGCCACGTGCTCTAGTGAGCTAAACCTCGCCACAACAATAAATAGAACATGCTGGAGGGGGAGATTCCTGTCACAGAGACTCCCCATGCTTTGGACAAAATTCCTAACTACGTTATGCATAGCCCCTCACTAACACTCTTCAAGAGAAGCCTTGACGAGGGGATGGGTAACAGAAAATACACCCCTGGGATCACTTCATTGGCTCTGCTTAACAGAGGCTCAGTTAATTAATCAATGGGGCAGCAAAAGCCGACACACTCTGGCTAGGCTTATAAATGCCCTTGGGCAGATAGCCTAGTACCTACATATGAACATGTTGGTCTACCTCGCAGTAGAGGAGAGTCAGGATGTCTCTATACATGCATGCTTCAGGTGCCGTCCCCCTAACTCTGGTAGATGCATGTTGATGTACACCCTTGTATGGGAACATAGGCAACGTGGAGGGTGTGTTGAACTGTGTATTCAGCTGTATCAGGAAGGCATATTTGCTGGTTCATAGTACATTGATTCTTTGTGATAGGCTTGGATGAAAGTAAGACAGTGGATGCTGCCTATTGTGATCTGGCCTAGGGTTTTGACATAATCACACATGCAGGTATCATTGAGAAACCTCCCAGGCCAGGGATTAAACCATTTGTCAGGTGATGCGTAAACTATTGGTTCAGTGACAGAACACATCATGTGAATGTTGGTGAATCAACCTGTACCAGTAAAGCTATCACAACTAGCAAACCCCAGGGATCTGTGCTTGGCCCTTCACTGTTTGAATTGTATTTCTTGACAGTTCAGGCTAAAGTACATGACCTTTGCCTTACCAAGTTTTCTGATTCTTGCATATTATGTGCAATCACTAAGTTCACCAATGGTGACAGCATAGTACAGGAGGCGCTAACACACACAGCTGAATGGTGAAACAGGCACATGATTTACAAATAAATGCAGAAATGTGTATTTGTTATGCTGTCTGTCTGAAAAGTGGAGTTCAGTGTTAATCACAGCATTCACAACAGTCTTGCTCTGCAGAAACCCAGTGATGCAAGCACTGGGAACACATTTAGATAGCAAGCTGAACTTTGACCATCAACTGTCCACTACTGAAAGCCTATGCTGTGCATATGCTAAGTCACACCATCATATTGATATCTTCGGATTGTATAAGAGTACTGTAGTCAAATCTCATTACAGCACTAATAGAGTATAATGTTTCTTCTTACATGTACCTCTCCAGACACATGTAGCAGCTGGAGATACCACAGGGCTTTCTCAGCAAGATATCACAAGGCCTACACACCACACCATGATGTATGTGGATAGATGAAAGCCATGTCACTGTAAACTTTACTGTATAGGATGAAGTGACTTTTGCCTGACCTTGCCCTAGTGGGAGTACTGCATATCTAAAAATGTGATAAAGCTGATGACATCACCAGTGTCAGTTGAGGAGAAAATGAGAGTGTCCCACATGCTGGTGTAAAATGCTCTCTGTAATGTCACACAACAGCTCATACACCCATACACAGTTGAATGCAGTGAGAATAGAACCCCTGCCTATTTAAGTACACAGACTACAGAACACAGTACTTTACGCAAGTGCCACAGTTCAAAGTTGATGTTGAGTGTGTCAGACAACACTTTATAGCTGATGATATCAGCATTGTCTGTTGAGGAGAAGATAACAGTGTTCCGTGTGCTGGTGTAAAATGCTTTCTGTAATGTCAAGCAACAGCTCTCACACACACAGTTGACTGCAGTGAGGATAGAACTTCTTCCAAGTACACGGACTACAGAACACAGTACATTAGGCAAGCAACTCAGCACAAGTCTGATTTTTTAAGAGTTCAGGTGAACTTATAGTAGATGATAGCAGGCCTTGTGGGAGATAAGAGGTTGGGAGACCTGTATGAAATGGATGTGTAGCCTGCAAGTATCAAAATATTGGCAATCTACGCAATTGGGGAAGTAACTGTAGGATGCACACATCTACTCTGCTGCCTAGACACACAAACACACACACACACACACACACACACACACACACACACACACACACACACACACACACACAGTCAACTGCAGTGAGAACAGCACTCCCTACCTAAGTACATAGACTACAGAGCAAGGTACTTAATGCAGCCACCACAGCTAAAGTCTGATTTGTACAGGTGTGTGGGTGAACTTATATTAGATGACATCATCAAGCCATGTGGAAGAGAAGAGGTTGGGAGCCCTGTATGAAACAGATGTGCAGGCATGAGAATGTATCAAAACACTAGCAATCAATGTAATTGGAGAAGTAACTGTAGGATACACACATCTGCTCTGCTGTCTAGACACACACACACAATTGACTGCAGTGAGAACAAAACCCCTACCTACGTACAGATACAAGAGAACACAGTACTTAATGCAAGTTCCACAGTGGTCAAGTCTGATTTATATAGGAGTGCAGGTAAACTTGTAGTAGACAACATCAGCAAGCCATGTGGGAGACAAGTGGTTGGGAGGCTAGTATGAAATGAATGTGTAGCCTTGAGCAGATATCAAAGTACTTGCAATCTATGTAATTGGAGAAATAACTATTGATGCACATGTATGCTCTGCATCTAGACACACACAAACACATGCCCAGCCAACTGCAGTGAGAACAGAACACCTACCTATCTAGGTACATAAATACAAAACACAGTACTTAACACAAGTGCCACAGCTCAAGTCTGGTCTGTACAGGAGTGCAGGTGAACTCATAGTAGTGGGAGAGAAAAGTCTGGGAGGTCTGTATGAAATGGATGTGCAGGCTTGAGCAAATATCAAAATACTGACAATCCATGTAACTGGACAAGTAATTGTAGGATGCGCACATCTGGCCTGCTGTCTACACACACACACACACACACACACACACACAGTCAAGTGCAGTGAGAACAGAACCCCTACTTATCTAATGTACTTAACCCAAGCACCAAAGCTCAATTCTCGTTTATAGAGGAGTGCAGGTGAGCTTATAGTAGATGACATCAGCAGGCCATGTGGGAGAGAAGAGATTGGGAGGCCTGCATGAAATGGATGTGTAGCCTTGAGAGCAAGTATCAAAATGTTGACAATCTATATAATGGGTGAAATAACTGTAAGATACACATGCACATGTCAACTCTGCAGTCTAGACAGACAGACACACACACACACACACACACACACACACACACACACACACACACACACACACACACACACACACACACACACACACACTTGACTTCAATGAGAAAAGATCCCCTTTCAAAGTACACAAGCTACAGAACACAATACTTATTGCAAGTGCCACTAATCAAGTCTGATTCATATGGGAGTGCAGGTGAACTTATAGCAGCTGACATTAGCAGGCCATGTGGGAGACAAGAAGTTGGGAGACCTGTAAGAAATGCATGTGTAGGTGTAAGCAAGTATCAAAATACTGGCAATCCATGTCATTGGAGAAGTAACTGTAGGATATACACATCTGCTCTGCTGTCTACACACACACGCACACACACACACACACACACACACACACACACACACACACACATGACTTCAGTGAGAACAGAACTCCTACCTAAGTACACATACTACAGAGCACAGTACATTTAAAAGTGCCACAGCACAAGGCTGTTTTATACAAGAGTGCAGGTGAGCTGAAAGTAGATGACATCAGTAGGCCATGTGGCTGACAACAGGTTGTGAGGCCTGCATAGGCACATAGCTTCATATCTTCATATCAGGCTACTAGCCTAATAGCACTAGGGCCTTTAGAAGCCTAGCTGTGTAAAACTACAAGTACCACTATTGAGCATAGTCGGATGGTCATTTTTAGCAGAGTGTGTTTATCAGCAGCACCAACTGGCCCTGTCCATGAGGGCATAGGTGCAAGCCCAGAGGTGACTTTACAATCACCCAACCAGTAGTCAAGGTTTTGCTTGAACAGGGTCATACAGGATCACTGCTTCACATGCAATGGCAGCCTATCACAGAGGAGTGTGAATTGTTGGATATATCTGTCTCCCCAGCATGTCCTGCGTATGTCACAGACTATGTTGAGAACCCTGGGGCAAATTTTAGATGTCCCATTTGAATTGCAGATGTCCATAATTTACAGAGGGCCAGGGTCTGAAACTGCTCTGCAGGGCAGCCATAGGTCACCTCTCAGTAGCCTGCATGATACAGAGTACAGTGACAGGTATGTCAGTCTTTACATGTTCTCTCCAATGGCTACAGGTGTCTGGTGAGGTACAGGGAGATGTGAGCATTGTACTCCATTATTAGTGTGATAGGGGTAGACTACAGCAGAGGTATGAATACCCTGGGCTTGGATATGATGTCCATATGTATGATGTGCACAGTGGAGATTGTGTGTGTCATTACTATGGTCACATAGTGATGAAAGTGTCGATTGCTATCAACATGTGTTCCTAAGTCTCAAAACACTGTGTTTGAACTTAGGGACATACTATGTATATTATAATTAGCAGGGGTACTTCAGTAACAAAGGTGACAAAGAGCCACTGTATGCTTAAAGTTCAGTCCATGAATTTGTCAACAATCATCAGTCTGTGTTAGTCACTACTGTAATATGTTACCAACATTGAGGGACTCTATGAGTGCATCTAGATAACAATCATCTGCAAACTTGGTAAACCACAGGCAATCTATTGTTGCCTGTGCTTCAGGAAGGCATTTTCCAAACAGTTTAGGGCCCAGCACAGATCCTTGTTTCAGAAGTGAGTGGGCTTGGGTGGAGGTGCAGTCCCCAACTTTGAGAGTGTGCTTTCTGTTGTTGAGCCAATTGACACTCCATCTAATACTGTATGGCCTAGTTCCCAGATGTGAGATCTTTACTATGGGACATGAATGGGGGATAGTGCCAAGGGCCTTGGATAACTCAATATAACCAGTATGTCCTTTTATCCCTCATTCAGGTCTTTGGGGTCAGTATCCAAAATGGTCAGTAAGCAAGATCTACCCTGGCCAAACCCAAAATGTGCAGGATCAAGTGTGTTCAAGGCCATCTCTGTCCCTGTGAATATGGCCCATGCTGATTCCTGCAGTAGCCATGCAGATAAGGCTTTTTAGGTGAATGGGTCAGTAGTTGTAGTTCTGCATGTTACCAGATTGATGTGCATTGCATAGCCACAACATCTGATATTACATTTGATTGTGTGGTTGATATATGTGTGGAAAAAATATTGAAACCTGGGGTTGTAGTGCTTGGGGGCGGGGCTGCCAACACATGGATGTATTTTAAATATATGGCCTACAGTTAGATAGGGCCCTCAATTTGTAATGCTTCTACATGTACTTTCGTGACCTACAAAGGAAGTGGACAGTAAACAACAGACACACAGCACAATATATGCATGTCCATAGCTTGTGGAGCAGTGGGTTTGCACAATGGTTATCAAAGTGTATACTCATGTGAGATGCACATGTTTGCAGATTGCCGCACTGAGCAAATGTGAGCAGCATTGCTAAAGGTTGACAGTTAGTACTGAGTCTGTGGAATACACCTGATACTTAACTGACTCTGTGGCAGCAGGTATTAGTGCAATAATATGTTCCTTTTTGGGGCCTGATGATGTTGGGTTTAAATACAACTATATCTAATACTTCTAACTACTTTTGCTGTACTGTTGGTGCATGTTGGGAGATAGGAAAGTGGTGAAATGGGGATGCTAAAGTCAGACAGTTAGTACTGAGTCTCTGGAATACATCTGCTACTTAAATGACTCTGTGGTGGCATGTGTTAATGCAGCTAATGCAGTAATACATTCCTTTTTGGGGCCAGATGCCTCTGAGTTTGAATACAACTGAATCTAACATTTTTAAGTAATTTTGTATTACTGTTGATGTGTGTTTGTGAGTGATGCAGACCATCACTCAGTAATGGGTTAAAGAAAAGAAATGGGGAAGATAGGACAGTGGTGAAATGTGGAGGAAGCAGGAGGAAGAACAAATGGAAAGCAAAACAGGAATGTGCAGGAGGAAGGTAGGAAAGAACCATAGCTATCCATTTCAACAGTAAAAGCTGATAATATATGCAAAATATTAGTTGAATTTGGACTGGGTTGGTGGTGCTGCGGTAGCGTTGTCGCCGCACAGTAAGACATTGTCATGTTCGATTCTCAGCTAAAGCGTCTTCGGTGTGGAGACATGTGTGATTGGGCATACCTTCCTTGAAGGTTGTGCATCAGGGCTGGCAACTCGGTATGTAAAAATCTACTGCCAATCATTAGTGGACCGGAGTTCCTCTGTGGTGACCCCTAACCAGGAAAAGCCAAAAGATACAACAACAACCTCCAGAAAGAGAAGGGCGAGCACAACACAATCATGTTGTATATGCAACTGGACCAAATTAAGTGTGTCAAGAAGACGTGTGCAAAATGCAATGCTATGTATGAGATGATATTTTTTTTGTGGGTCAGGTGCTCATTTTTTTTTTTTTTTTTTGAGAGAGAGAGAGGAATGTTGGGGAAGGGATATAAGTATGTCTGGGTCTGGTAAGACAGGTAGTTGAGGAAGCAGTTGCAGACAGACAAGCCAAACAAGGCAAGACACAGGGATCGTGATGGACAAAATGGATGGGGTGAGGGTGGAGACATCCAGGACCCATGGACATCAAGCTGGTTGACAGTGAGAATCAAGTCCTCACCCACAAGGCTGTCAATACTGTCACCTCCCTCCTCCACTGGCTGGAGTGCTCGATGTCTCCTCCTCCTACTGATCCTATGTAAAATGAGGGAGAACAGCCCCTCCCTCCTGTGTAGGTGTGCACCAACAGTGTGGTACACAACCTTATGCACCATCCCTGGCAGTTCAGTGGGGGTAATAAACTCACCATCCCTGCCACTGCTCCTGGAGGGAAGCACTGTCCTTTCCTCTGGGGCAGAACTACCTGAGGGGGCAGGTAGTGCAGGGACAGCAGAGGTGGTGCTGCCAGGTCAGCTCCCAGATGTGCTGGACAACAGTGCCAGTTGAGTGGGGGCAGGTGAATGCCGTGGAGTAGACCTACTCTGTTGTGCTGTGAAGCATTTATAATGTGGTACACATGGTTGATTTGGGCACATTTTGATGACACATAAAATAAAATAAAAAAAAAGAGAGATAGTTTATAGTGAGAGAAAAAAAAGAGATAAGATTAGTACCTTCATATGTAACATACAATGCATTAATACAATTATTTAACTGTATTATCTTAGCCTTACATCTTAAGACCACCACCCCCTAACAGATGACTTATTAGTTTTATGACTAGTAGCTCCTAACAAATGCACACTATACTACAGACTACAGCAAGTACTCCTTTACATATGCATATATTGCATATATGCATGTTCCAGTTATCCAGATTACAGTATACAGCAGGGCATGTGTGCCACTGGTATAGAACTTTTACATTAAACCTTTAAGTTACACATAATTGCAAAATTAACAGTTATTGTATAGTTGGGAAGTGTGGTATTTGAACCCTCCTCCTTTGACTAAAGTCTAATATTGTACTCTTGGCTTGTGTTACAGACTAATAAATGCATACTTGCTTTTACAGTTGGAATATGCATGCCCAATTTGATACAATTGTATAAAATTCCAAACAAGCTATCTTTGTGCTGCAGACTAATGCATGAGTACTTGATTTTATAGCTGAGCTGTACATGCTCAATTTGATACAACTGTATAAAATACAAAAAAAGCTATCTTTAACTTTTACTGCTAACATAAAACTACTCTTCTGCTGCATACATACCACATGCCTCCCTCTTCTTCACCAGTCTAGTGGCATGGGTCCTAACATTGCACTCTCTCTCTCCATGGCAGCTGTTGAAAAAAAGAAACAGAACAGAATACCATTATGAATACCAGTCTTGCCCATATTCAACTTTTAGTCTTACAAGTACTCACTGTAGCTGATACTTACACATGTATGGAATGTCCTCCATCCTAAATTCTTCAATCCAAGCACTGAGGGTACCCCTCTTCCTCCAAAGTAGATAACTAAAGTGCTGCCTGCATTGGTCACCAGTGCAGGCATAATGGTGGTACTGCTCACAGCCTGGGTTAAACTATCCCAAGCCTCTGACTTATACTGGGACCCAGAATAGTGCCACTGCAACAACTTGGCACTGTGGTGTTTCACTAGGAGTCCAACAAAAATGTTGAAATCCTGGACTCCCCGTCTCTGAGCCATAAATCTCAAATCCTCTACATAAAAACCTGCCATGTCTATCATAGATCAAGAGCAATGGAGACTGATGGTTTCCTGCCAATTCCGGTTATCACATTTACTTGGAATGTGCACACTGCTTGCAAATGTTGTACACTGTACACCATTGGGCAAACATGGTGCTCTGGGGTGCATGATGGTAAGCAGTGTGCAACAGTTGCAAGCAATGCAATTTCTGGGTTATTCGATGTACAGGCAGTTGTGTAAGTGTGTTAGTCAAATGTGAAGGCCATGCCAGTCCAGAGAGCAGAAATATACTTACTGGAACATAGTATACCTACAGTCATACATTTGATAATAAATGTGATAACACATAGATAAATAAAGAGACCACTGACACAATATTGGTGTCTCAGCCCTCATACATATAATTAATTTCAGCAATACTATGTCAAGTGTTATAAGTGAGAGTGATTATAATGGGAAGTGGCACGACAGTTAAAGTGCATAGAATATGCTGTATTTGAACCCATGACCATGTGCACAGCAGTATAACATTCCTATACTTACACCTGTTGCCACAACAACTTTAGAAAAACACGTGTCTATGTTACAGTTCATTGCTATAAACTGCTATGTCACAACAGTAAAACAAAGGTTATAAACCAGTACCAAGGACCATCTGTACTGCAGCCCTAAACTTACAGCTGCTGCCACAGGATTAGTTACATGGCATTGCCTATTTTATTATTCATTCTGTGAGATAGAGCCTTCAGTTTTTTTTTTTTTTAATTTTTAATTTTCCCACATGTAATGTCATTTCACACACAAGAAATGGACAATAAACAACAGTAATACTTAATAAGATGTAGTTTTCCATTGTGCAGAAATTAGCAAAGTGTATGCACATGCAAGACACACCTGTTGAAACATTGCTTAGCAGTGTGAATATGAGAGCAGCATTGCTTAAGTCTGACAGTTACTATTGAATCCATGAAAAACACCTACTTAACTGACTCTGTGGTATAATATCTTAATGCATTGACACTTTCCTTTTTGGAGCTAGATGGTACTGGGTTCAAATCCTTTTTCCCTCTTTTTTTTATGTTTTTAATGTTTTTTTCCTTTTCCCATGTTTGTGAGCTGCAGCACTCAGCCCAAACACGGGAAATTGAGGAAAATGAATGTCAAGTTTGGC
This sequence comes from Protopterus annectens, assembly GCF_019279795.1. NCBI lineage: Eukaryota > Metazoa > Chordata > Ceratodontiformes > Protopteridae > Protopterus > Protopterus annectens. The sequence continues at coordinate 686,619,892 of NC_056731.1, forward strand.
TGTGTTTATCTGGAGTGAGCAAAATGCAGCAGTGCTCAAACTGGATCCCAGAGCCGACAGGACTCAGACAGCCAAAAATAGAAACCTGCTGCATTCAATTAATACTATATCGTGCAAACTCGCTAAGTGATACTGAGTGACAGTTAACAGTGAGGCCATAAGAATGATATACATAGTACTTCTCTCAGCTCAAACACAATGTTATGAGACTTATGAACACATGTTCACAGCAATATACAGTTTCATCACTATGTGTCCATAGTGACGAGACACACATTCAGCATTCTGCACATTACAGATATGGACATCATATCCAGAACCAGGGAGGTCATAGCTCTATTGTACTCCACCCTTATCAGACCACTAATTGAGTACAAGGCTCAGTTCTGTCTGTACCTCACCAGACAACTGCAGCAATTGGAGAAAAAAATAGAGGTTTGTGACTGGGAGAATGCAGGTCCTCCAAAAATCACATACATGAAAAGACTACAAGACCTGTCACTGTACTCAGTTTCCTGCACGCTGCTGACAGGTGACCCATGCCTGACCTACAGAAAAGTCTCAGACCCGGACTACTGGAAATGCTGGACATCTGCAAATCAGATTGGACAGGAATAACTTGGGCCAGAGTTTTCAACTTAGCCTGTGACATAAACAGAACATGCAGGGGAGATAGATATATCCCCCAGTGACTCACACTCCTCTGTTCTGCACTCCCACTGCATGTGAGGCAGTGCTCCTTAATGACCCTGTTCAAGCACAACCCATGCTACTGATTGGGTGATTGTAAAGTCACCTCTGAGCTGGCACCTATGTCCCTCAGAGACAGGCTCAGTTATTGCTGCTCACAAAATCACTCTGGAAGCAAAGACCATCTAAATATGCTTAATAAAGGTACCTGTTGTTTGCAAACCTAGGCTTCTATTGCCTCATGCATACTGACAACCATGTACTCATAAGAATTACAAATATAACATGTGAGAGATGCAACTATACAATGAATCTGGAATAAATGCTGTCTTTCTTAGGTAACAACAAACCAGATGTCAAACAGGTGGTCAACACACATATTTCACCACCTCAACTGACCAAGTGCACAACACATAATCCTACATACACAGAGATAGTCATTAGAAGCTTACCAAAAGAGTAGGGACCTTGCAAATGCACACTTTTTGCTCACATTGCAGTCCCAATGGAATGCACTACACATTAAAACAAATGTATCAGTGTATCGGCCCTTAAGGCAAAACACCTGAAAACCAATGTCTTGGTCATAGGTGAACACACACAGATGTCTCCCTCATCAGACTGTAAAAAGAGAAAGTGACGGTCAGCTGCCTGCCAGGTGCCAGGATCTATAAAGTCATGCACGCACTCAAGTCTCTCAACAACAAAGCACAGTTACATGTCTGCCGTACTCCATGTTGGAGTTAATGACTTGAAACATACTTCACAGGAGTATATGAAGAGAGATATGACTGTGCTCTCAGATTATCTGTCCCACACAGGTATGCCCATAACCCTAAGCAGCATTCTGCCTTCACCCAGGATGATGTCTAAATACAAACAAAATAATTATCGACTTCACCAATTGGCTTAGCTACTGGAGTCAATCCAGGGGAATCCAGTGTGTCAGCTTGGGATGATATGGTTGACGAAACATGCTGCTTTACCAGGGATGGTCTTCATCTGTCATTTCCTGCCTTTCAGTTACTGGCCAAGGTATGTGCCTCCCCAGTAATGGCTTTTTTAGGCAATGTCATAAGAACAAAATTCCTGACTTAAAAAAATATCCTCAAAAAAACAAACTCGGGTTACGCTGCTTAATGTTAGGAGTTTAAATCAGAAATGACACTGAATGGAAGCACTACTTACTTGGGAAGATGTAGATGTTTGAGAAGTCACAGAGACATGGTTTAGCGTCACAGAGAGTACTTCAGCCATGAAAGGCTATAAAGCCTTCCCCACATTCAGGCCACAAAATGGATGTGAAAGAAACAAATGAGGAGGTATATCCATCTTCATGAAATACAAATACACCTCAAAGACTGGTTACGAAACACCCCCCCCGTCCACATCATTGTTAGCTAGAGGTCCATCAACATGAACCATGAAAACCACACAGTACCTTCCTGGACCTACTTAAGTCACTCATAATACAGCCAAACACCTTAGGCATGGGTGACTTTAACTATTCTTCCATCGATTGGGATACATGTATGAGCTCATAAAAACTTGCCCTAAGGTTCATGCACTTTGTAAACACAAATGCTTTGGAACAGTTAACCCCACAAGGGGTGGCATGTCCTTGACCTACTACTGACCCACATGGGAGATCGCTGCACCACCCCATGTGTGAGACCTCTCTGGTAAGGTATGACCATAAATCAGTCACATTCAATGTAGCAATCTTACCTGACCCCCCTGGATTCAAAAGGTTGAAAACTTTCTCCGAAACAAACTATAGCCTCCTAAGTGATGACATACATAGATTCAAACCTCCTGCCACCTCAGGCAGTAAAGACTCCTACACTGAGGTGTACACAAATGCCCTGTATAAACAGCTTTACAAGTGTATAGCTTAGCCATACCAGAACAGATCAAAACTTGTTCACAAAAAACAAGCTGCCCAGGTAGACAGCTACCATAAATAGATTATACAACATAAGAAAGAAACTAATGTCCAAGAATTAGAGGGAACAGTCTGAGACATCTTGTAAAATCCTTTAAAGCTAATTACAAAAATAAATCAGCATCCATAGCTAAGGATGATCACAAGGTATTCTTTAGCTTTAGCTATGTTTGTAATGTAAAAGGGAAGGCCCAGCTTTGCACCAAATTCATAGTGAATGGTTCCAGTCATGCTGAACTTGAGGATATCGCCAACCAACTAGCAGACAGGTGTGGCAAAAATTTCACACCCGTCTCCAGCAATCATACCCCAAAGCATACCTGTCACCAGTTTTCTACCTATTATCTCCAAAGAACAGGTCATAACCGCACTTGCCAAGGACAGAAATACAGCCTCTGTGGGACCAGATAACATCCCAGGCTGCTTACTAAACAGTGTAAAGTAAGAGTTAGCAGATCCACTGGGTACTTTCTTCAACTACAATCTAAGTACTGGCTTTGCCCTGGCATAGTGGAAAACAGCAACTGTACCTCCCTTTGTACAGAGGGATTTCCCTCAACTGACCCAGGGAACTATAGACCCATAGACCTGACCAGCCATGTCTGTAAGGCTAAGGAGAGAATCATCTTGGATCTTATCAACAAGGACATTGGTGACCTTCAAACTCTTGACACGACCCAGTTTGTCTGCGTTAAGGATAGATCATGCTTCTTAAACCTAGAGGAATTCTTCAAGAATGCCACCAAAGCCCTGGATGAAGGCAGATCAGGACATATTGCCTATCTTGACTTGGCTAAGGCTTTGACACAATCCTACACTCAGGCATCCATGATAAACACACCCAGCTGGGTATTAACCTTACGTCATTAGATGGGTATCCAACTGGCTCTCCAACAGAGCACATACAGTCATACGTGGGGATTCTACCTCTACAAGCAGATCTATTACCAGTGGTGCTCCACAAGGGTCTATGCTGGGCCTCCTACTGTTTTTAATCTATTTCTCAGAAATTCAGGTGATAACAGATGGCCTGTGGCTCACTAAGTTCGCTGATGACTACAAATTGTGTGCAATCATTGAATCCCCAAACGATGTAAGCATACTACAAAATGGGCTTACATACATAAATGATTGTTGCCAAAGACACAGACAAAGACACGGACTTAAACTTAACTGAAAAAAACATGCACTATTATCTCTTTTGGCAAAGGAGAGGTACATGCAAATTACACTATTAATAATACCCCCGCCAAGTTCCAACACAATGTTGAGAGATTTGGAAAGGCAAATTGCTAGGAAGATCAGCTTTGTCATCATGTGTCTACAGTGATAAGGAAGGCCTTTTACATTACACACCTCATAAGTAAGGGCATAGTATCCAAAACTAAGGATTTTATCAATCCACTGGACTTGTCCCTCATAAGACCAATAATAGACTACAATTCTCCCTTTTGAATGTACTTCACCAGACACATGCAGCAGCTGGAGAAACTCAAGAGGTTTCTCACTGAGAAAATCCAGGGACTTCAACACGTAACCTATATGGGCAGACTGAAGGCCCTTTCTCTGTAGTCTGTATCATATAGACTGCTGAGAGACAACTTGAGCCTGGCCTACAGAGCACTCTCAAACTTTGCCTTAATGGAAATGCTGCACCTCCACAAATCAAATGGGACAAGACTCACTTGCTGTAGGGACTGTAACCTAGCCTGAGACAACAACAAGACATGCTGGAGAAACAGATAAGTCGCTCAGAGATTGCCACTGCTATGGAACAAACTCCCAATTCATGTGAAACTGAGCCTATAAATAACCCTATTTTAGCTTAACTTGAACAATTGGATGGGAAATTATAAAATTTCCCAGGGGGTTTCACCTATGTCACTCTTAGACAGGGGCAACCAGTGTTGATCATGGATTTGCAAATATGGGCTACATATCTTGATCTATAATGGGAATAATGGTACAAATTCACTAGGCTTGAAAAGGACCTAGGGCTATTAGCCTAGTAACCTCCAATGACCCTGTGAACCTAGGGCAATTATGGTAGTAGCCTCATATGAACCTATGAAGACATTAACCTATGCCGGCCTGCCAGCTTCCTGTCTCACATGAGTCCTGCTGATTTCAAGTACTATAATTTCAGCTGCCATCATGCAAAAGCAGACTTGTATGTGGCACATGGATTAAGTACTGTATTCTGTAGTATGTGTATTTAGACAGGTAGGGATTCTATTCTCATGTGTGTGTGTGTGTGTGTGTGTGTGTGTGTGTGTGTGTGTGTGTGTGTGTGTGTGTGTGTGTGAGTGTGTGTGGGCGTGTGGGCGTGTGTTTGTGAGTGTGTGTGCACATTGTGTGTGTGTGTGTGTGTGTGTGTGTATGTCTGTGTGTGTGCACTTGCTTGACAGTACAGAGAGCCTTTTACCACAGCATGTGGGACACTGTTATTACCATATTCTCAACAGGCACTGCTAATGTCCTCAGCTAGATCACATGTTTGGATAGCAGTCATCCCACCAGGAAGCCAGGCAGATGTCACCTCATCCTATACATGACAAATTACAGTGACATGGCTTTCAATCTATCCACATACATCATGGCATGGTTTGCAGGCCCTGCGTTATCTTGCTGAAAAAAAACATGTGGTCTCGCCAAGTGCTGCATGTGTCTGTTGAGGTACATGCAAAAGAGAGCATTATACTGTATTACTGTTCTGATGAGGTTTGACTTCAGTGTTGTCATACAAGCCTAAGATCTGAATATGATGGCATGACTTATGATGTGCACCATACATTTGTCCTGGAAAAATCATTAAAGAGTGAAGTTAGAAAGTAATGATACACATTGCAGTTTCTGACTTCACAACCCTTACAAGAGCATGCACTATACACTTGTGAAATTTTGATGCTATCAACTGTCTAACTTTCCAAGGCCAATATAAGTCAAATGTACAATAAGCAGTTCAACAACACAAAAAAGCAGATATACTAAGCATTAAAAGTTAGATACACACCCTGAGCATCAGACACAACTTTTGTATCCCTGAATCCAAAAGACAGAAAACAGGGATATGGCACAGTTATCACCACTTGCACAAGGTGTTGACACATTACAGTTTCTAACTTCACAACCCTTGCAAGAGCATTCACTATACAGTTGTGAAATGTTGGTGCTATCAACTATCTAACTCTCCAAGGCCAATATAAGTCAAAGGTACAATGAACAGTTCAACAACACAAATACAGATATATTAAGCACTAAGTTAGCTGTGTACCCTGAGCATCAGTCACAGTTCTTGCATCCCTGAATCCAAAAGAAAGAAAACAGGGATATGGCACAGTTACCACCATTTGCACAGGGTGTTGTGTGGGAGGTGGGCAGGAAGACTAGGCTGACAGAAAAGGTTGGTGAGTGTGTGTGAGTGAGTAAGAAGGAGAAGAAGGCAGACATTGGGATAAAACAACAAATGGCCATTGAGACAAAATGAATAACTCGTGTGTGTGTGTGTGTGTGTGTGTGTGTGTGTGTGTGTGTGTGTGTGTGTGTGTGTGTGTGTGTGTGTGTGTCTGTAGGGGTACTCCCAGTGAAATTGGTGTGTGAGTGTCTGCATGAACATAGCCAAGCTCTGTGCTAGCTCTACATCTTGGTCTGTCAGACATGAGTGAGCCATACATGGTAGATGTTACAGTTCATTGTTGTTGTCTGCCATCACAAGACCTGGCTCTGCCAGGAGTTGCACTGGCACCTCCACTCCCATGGTCAGATGGAGTGATGGTACCTGAGTAAGAACGATGTCTGCTGGATGAGCTCCCTTCATGGGGATGCATAGGGCCACTATCCCATGGTCTGCCATGTCTGGGTATGGACAGCATACTCACTAATGGAGTAGTGGAAGTACTTCAACTATGGGACCATGATTGGGCATGGCCATGTTGGATGACAGCAAATGATGTGGCTGATCTATACCCACAAGGATGCTGTTCCATCACATACACTGCTCATTCCATGACAGCCACCCCTCAGTCCATCACAGGCACCCCTCATTCCAATGTGTCATTCATCCAATCCAGTAAATCGGCAACACAGTGGAGGCAGTCATGCATGTCAGACTGTGCCACATCCATAAACCTGAGCATTTATCTGGAGCACCTATGGGAACATGTCTGTGCCTCCATGATGACCCTAAATATACATTTTGTAGCATGGAAAGTGACACCTCCACCAGGTGGAGGAGACAGGAGGCCCCCTCTGAGCACCCCTATCAATCCTGCTGCATAGCACCTATCCCATACTTTGGCTATGGCTAGACTCAGACACTGAAGCCACAGTAGCCAAACTTCCCTGATCAATGTCCTCACTCTCCAACTGTCCAATATCTGTAGGCTCACTGGACTGGGTAGGCTTAGGCCTACTGGCTGCATCTGATGGAACTGCAGGAGACAGCTGTATGTCAACTTCAGTGTCAGATTCAACCTCTGCACCCCCCGACTGTGCCTCACATTGGCAAACATCATCATCAGAGTCTCCTGATACACTGATATCAGGTGGAACAGGGCCCACACCCACACTGTCATGATCACCTATGATAAAAAGCAAGAAACACAAGAATAAATTAATACCTGCACTACTATAGTGCAATATATGCTAACAAACTAACAGTGCTGCCAGTTATTACAGACAGTACAGCAATACACACAACAGGCCTGAGATCAACATCACAAATTACAATATTTCTTTAAACTGCTCAGCAGTACTGACAATAAAATGTTTGCCTTACCATCTGCAGATGAGATACTCCTTTGTAGTCAGATGGTCCTGGAAGAAGTTAAGCAAGAGGTAAGAGCAACATCATCACAATTAACAGTAACACAAGGGGTAATACTTACCCCTTTATATGTGCATTAAGTTTAATGTCAACAGAATGTGGCTGACGGCTCTAATCTAAGCTTGTAATTGTAGCAATCTTCAATCACCCTCCGCACAAGAAAAAGACATGTGACACAGAATTAACTTATTCATTTCAATTGTTTTACGATACAACTGTATTCAAATGTTCAGATAAAAAAGCCTACCTGGAAGCTCCTCCTGGGATGTGCTTGCTGTCTCGGAAGGTGTTGTGCCCACATCCAGTAAATGCTGTCCTGCACACTCCTGGTAGCTGTCTGGATCTCTTATTTTGGCCAGGAAATGTTCATTGGGAGGTAGTGGAGGTTCCCTAGCAGGCCCTTCTCTGGTAGCTTTTTGGTCATGGCCAAGTGAAGCTGCTCACCTGCATGCAGTAGTGATCATGTCAGTGGTCCTGTGGCACACCTGTTTGTATGTTCTGCCATGGCCACCTGTGGCATTCACATTCTGCACGATTTTCTGTCATATTTGCATCCAGCCTGCAATATCTCTCCATCCCCTTTGCAGGAGAAAAGCACCATGTTGACAAAACCCATCGGTGATTACTTGATTTTTCCCCATTGGTGAAGGGGGGGGGGTGTTCTACGTGGATTGACACCCCTAAGTGGCATACCTGTAGCTGTCCTAAAAGACAACATAAGTATAATACACATAAGTATCACATGACTACAAGATAACTGTTTCCAGATAAAACAGTATTACCCACTGGAGAAACATAAAAGAGTGTACACATGTGTAATACTAACAACAGGCCGGATGCAAAACAAGGAGAGTAACAGTAGCAACATGTCCTCGTTTATGCCACAACAGTAACTCACCTTTGCTTCCACCCCCCCCCACCGCAAAAAGAACAGTCCATTCTTGTTTGTGCCATAACAGTAACTCATCTTTGCCCATGCCACAAAAGAACAGGCAAATGACCCATTTTGCTAACAAAACATCTTTGAAATACTAAAATACTATCAAATTACCTGCCCCTGAAATAGTTGTACATATTTATCACACAGCAACCCCCCCCCCCCCACACACACACACACACACACAAAAGAACAGGCAAATGACCCATTTTGCTAATAAAAAAAAATCTTTGAAATGCTAAAGGTTCTGTCAGAGGACCTGTCTTTGAAACATTTGTACTTATTTATGAAACAGCATTCTATTTTCATGTATTGTCAATGATACATACCTCTGAAATGGCTTGACCAACATGCCCATGCCATCAGTACATGTCTAACTAATGCACACAGATAAAACTGTAAAAGCCTTTGCTTCACATTATTTTAAATACATTCCAGCATATGCAGTATGTAGGTGACAAAATAGGAGCATACCTGCTGAAGTTCAATACTCCTCTGTACAGATATATCTGGAATAAAAAGCATTTTTGCAGTCTTCCAAGCATTATACAACTCTCCTCAACATCAGTTTGGTTAACTACACTTTTACCTTTTTATAATTGTGTAAATTATTAATGATGGATTGCATCTGTCTTTATCTGTGTTTCATAAATGCTAATTACAGCATAAGCAGCTGAATTGCATGCTAATCAACCATTCCAACACTGTGGAGTTATTCAACAAGTTATAAAGCATCCATGTAGACTCCATGCTGTTTTTTCCTGCAGATGTCAAAACTTTTGGAGTCCAGACATGGAAATTTTACAGAGCTAGAATGTTAGGGGCTGCTGCTGCTTTAATCCATTTGAATGTGCTAGAGGCTGAAGTCAATGCTGCTGCTGCCAATAGGCCTAGGCCAAGAAGAAGAGTTTTCAGGCCACGTTTAACTTATCACAACTTACATGATGTGGAAATTGTAGAGCACTACAGGGTAGACAGGGACACACTACAGGAATGCTACCAACTCTGCTGCCCTCAACTCACAGCCAGAGTCAATTGAGGATAACATATCCCAGTGGAAACTAAGGTATGTGTAGCCCTTAGAATCTTAGCTACAAGTGGCTTTCAAAGACCAACAGTGGACATGTTGAGGGTGTCATAGGCATCAGCAACCAGGATCATCCACCAATTGCTGGATGCTATGCTTCAAAATACCAGTGAGTACATACATTATTCCCATAGCTCTGAGGAAATGTTCAGAAATATGCAACAGTTCTTCCAGATAGTACACTACCCTGAAGTATTGGATGCCATAGATTGCACTTGTGTAGAAATTAATGCACCATCTGGTGAGCAGGGTAGGCTCTACATTAACAGAAAGGGCTACCACTCTATGCACTGCCAAGTCATGTGTAATGCCAAGGGTATCATCTTGAATGTGTGAGATGGCAACCCTGGCAGTTACCAGAACTCACATATCTGGCACACTTCCCAACTGTACCATATGTTTGCTAGGGGGGATATCCCACAGGGTCATTTACTGAAGATACAGGCATTATGGACTGCAACCATGGCTGATGATACCCATCAGAAATACACATTGACCCACAGAAGAATGCCATAATGAGGTACACGCTCAAACCAGAAATATCATAGAGCATGTGCTTGGGCTGCTGAAGTCTCAGTTCCTTTGCCTAGATACATCTAGGGGAGTCCTGCAGTACAATCCATGGACATGTATAGAAATTTTCACAGTATGTACCATGCTGCACAACATAATCCTGAGGAAACAGATGCAGCAGGATCAGCAAAGAGAAGGGGCACACATCTCTCCACTAATGGCAAGGTCACCACAGACATAGGCACATGAGGAGTCAGAGGGGGAATCGCCAGATTTGGGTGTAGGCAGACATAGATGTGCACATTATGCCCTTGCATTGGCTAATAGACAACACATAGCACACTCACTCACCAGCTAGGGGCCTAAAACCTTCCTCATACTCACATACATATATAAGCATTGATGCCAAGCAAGTCACACAACCTTTATCTCCCCATGATTGGCTCTGTATTGCTTGCATCAGACAAAGTCAGCCCTGAAGTAACACTGTGGTAACTGCTGCATTTAAATGGTAAGTCCTGAACTTGGAGTGTATTGTTTAATAATATTATGATATATCCCTGTATTTCATCATCAGGTACAGTAAGCAAGTAATAGGTGGGAGATTTGTACAGAAATTGCCTAACCATTCGAAACCAGAGACTTACTTGACTTATATGTATTCATTAGTAAGTAGAAGGCCTCAGGCATGAAATATTCACACAGTCATACTTCTCAGAGGTATTTATGATCACTGCATGCCCTCAGTTTAGCACCATACATTTGTAATGAAAAAGTATTAAACAGACAAGTTAGAAAGTAATGATGCACATTGTGTTTTTTTTTTACTTCAGAACCCTCACAAGATCAAACAACAGGCAGAATGGAAATGAAAGAGAGTAACAAGAAAAACATATCCTTGTTTGTGCCACAGCGGTAACTTACCTTTGCTCCCCCTGAAAAAAGAACAGTCCATTTTTGTTTGTGCCATAATATTAACTCACCTTTGCTCACCCCAAAACAACAGTCTATGCTTGTTTGTGCCACAACAGTAACTCGGATTTGTTTTCTCCAAAAGGAACAGTGTACCCTTGTATGTGCCATAACAGTAACTCACCTTTGCTCCCCCCAAAAGAGCATTTTCTGTTTGTTTGCGACATCCAACCTGCCCTTCAGTTGTTGGCAACTGCATATCATATTATTCCCAGTTAATATCCTCACACATTTTAAGGTCAATGATATAAAATGGCTTACACATTGCATGTGCCAGAGTACAGGTCAGATAACTGATGAATGACCATGAAACACAGACTGGTAAGACAGGGCTGTATGTTTGCAAGCAATAATCATAGCAGGTTGGGTGATCACTAGGTGTAGTACATCCAAGTATAATAAATTTAAGAAAATGTACAAATAACAGTTTATGGTTTGATATCTGTTGTAGCTGGTTGTGTGAAAAATGACTTCAGTTTCTTGCTGCAAAGCTGTTTATGTGAAAAAGAGGGATAAGGCACCCATCCTGTTTTCTAAAGATGCATTCAAGTGAGAGTCCAGATAGATCTAGAAATATCTCAAGTTTACTAACATTTTCTACTGTGTATGTCATACATTGCTTTTCCTCATTTCAAGTATTTCTCCCATTTTTTACTGGATAAGTAGGCCACCAAGAAAGAAGACAGCAAAAAATAGAAAACAGATACATTCAATCAATGCTATTGCTTGTGGCAGCAGGTATAAGTATAGGGCTGGAATACGGGTAGTCCTGGGATCTAGTACAGCATGGACAACCTTTGTTTTACTGTTGTGACATTGGTGTTTATAGCAATGAACTGAAATATGAACAGCTGTAATTTCAAATGTCTTGTGGCAACAGATGTTAGTGTAGGACTCTCATGCACATGGTTCTGGGTTCAAATACAACATATTCCATGCACGATAATGTAGGGCTGTCATGCACATGGTCCTGAGTTCAAATGCAGCATAGTCCATGCACTTTTTAATGTTGTTCCACTTTCCATTATAGTCACTCTCACTTGTAACACTTAACATAGTGTAGCTGACAATTATGTCTATGAGGACTGAGAGACTAATATTGTGTCACTTATTTCTTTATTTATCTAGTATTATCAAATTTATTATCAAATGTATGACTGTGGGTATACTAATATTGTGTCACTTATTTCTTTATTTATCTAGTATTATCAAATTTATTATCAAACATATGACTGGGAGTCTACTGAATGCTATATTCCTGTAAGGATATTTCTGTTCTCTGGACTGCCACAACCTTCACATTTCTCAAACAGATATAAACAACTGCCTGTACATCAAATAAACTTGAAATTGCTTAACTAGCCACTGTTGCACACGGCTTACCATTGCACACCCCGTAACACCATGTTTGCTCAATGATGTGCGGCATGTAACATTTTCAAACTGGATGCACATTCACAGTAAATGCAATAAATGGAATTGGTGAGAAACTATCAGTCTCCATTTCTCTTGATTTTTGATAGACATGACAAGCGTTCGTGAAGATGGTGTGAGAGTTAGGGCTCAGAGATGAGGTGCCCAGGAGTCCAACATTTTTGTCAGACTCCTAGTGAGACATTACAGTGCCAGGTTGCTGCAGGAGGACTATTCTGGTTCCCAGTATAAGTCAGAGGTTTGGAATAGTTTGGACCAGGTTGTGACCAGTGCCACTGGTATAAACCACATTGCTGAACAATTTAGGCAGCCCTACAAATAACGCTGGTGGAGGAAGAGGGGCACTGTTTATGCTTGGATCAAAAAATTTAGTAAGGAGGACATCCCATGCATGTGTAAGTATCAACTACAGAGAGTACTTGTAAGGCTTAAAGGCTGAATATAGACAAGATTGATATTCATAATTCTATTCTGTTCTTTTCAGTTTTTTTCTCAACTGCTATGGAGAGAGTGCAATGTTAGTACCCATGGCACTAGACTGGCAAGGATGAGGGAGGCATGTGGTATGCATGCAACAGAAGAGTAATGTTATTGTAGCATTAAAAGTTAAAGATAGCTTTTTTGCTATTTTATACAGCTGTATCAAATTGAGCATGCATATCTCAAATGTAAAGCAGGTATACATGCATTAGTCTGTAGCACAAACAAAGATAGCGTGTTTGGTATTTTATACAATTTTATCAAACTTAACATGCATATTCCAACTGTAAAAGCAAGTATGCATGCATGAGTCTGTAGCCAAACCAAGAGTACAATATTAGACTTCAGCCAGAGGAGGTGGTCTCTAATACTGCACTTCCCAACTATAAAATAACTGTTAATTCTTCAATTATGTGTAACTTAAAGGTTTAAAGTAAAAGCTCTATACCAGTTTCACACATGCCCATATGTAAACTGTAATCTGGATAATTGGGACATATAATATACACACATGTAAATGAGTACTTGCTTCCATTTGTAGTATAGTGTGCAACTGTTAGGAGCTGCTAGTCATAAAAGTAATGTTATTTGTTAGGGGATGGAAGTCTAAAGAATAAAGCTTAAAATAATAGTCAAATAATTTTATTAATGCATTGTATGATACATATGAAGATAATAATCTTATATCCTTTTTTCCTCTCGCCTATTAATGCATTGTATGTTACATATGAAGGTACTAACATAATGTCTTTTTTTTTCTCTCACCTCAACCCTTATCTCTTCTTTTCACTTTTGTTTTGTTTTATTTTATTATGTGTCATCAAAATGTGTCCATGTCATCCAGGTGTACCACATCACAAAATGCTCCACAGCACAGAAGTGTGGGCCTGTCCCACAGGATCCACCTGTCCCCATCCACCAGCCTCTGCACCATTCCCCAGCATGTCTGGGAGCTGACCTGGCAGCACTACCTTTGGTGCCCCTGCACTACCTCTCACACAGTTAATTCTGCCCTGGAGGATAAGTCAGTGATTCCCTCTGGGAGCAGTGGGAGAGGTGGTGAGTTTACCATCCAAGCTGAACTGCCAGGAATGGTGCATAGTGTTGTGTGCCTCACTGTTGGTGCATGCCTACACCAGATGGAGTTGCTGCTGTCTCATTTTACGTAGGTCCAGTAGGAGGAGGAGACATTGAGCACTCCAGCCAGTGAGAGAGGTGACAGTGGTTACAGTCATGTGGGTGAGGACTCAATTCTCACTGTCAACCAGCTCTACATCCGTGGTTCCTGGATTTCTCCACCCTCACCTCATCCATGGTGTCGACCGACTTTTTGTGTCAATCACCATCCCTGTGTCTTTTTTTGTTTGTCTTGTTTGTCTGCAATTACTTCCTCACTTACCCAATTTAACAGACATAGACATACCTATGTCCCTTCCCCAACATTCCTCTATCTCACTCCAAACTAAAAAAGGGGCATAAATTGTCCCATACATAGCTTTCTATTTCACTTGTCTTTCTGACACACTGATTTGCTCCAATTGGCTATACAACATGATTGTGTTGTGGTCACTCCTCTCTATGGAGATGACAGTCCAAATTCAGTTAATATTCTGCATGTATTACCAGTTTTTACTGTTGAAAAAATGGATAGCTAAGGTTATTGCCTACCTCCCTCCTGCATAATCCTGTATGGCTTTCCATTTGTCCTTCCCCCTGCTTGCTTCCCATTTCACCACTGTCCTATCTTCTCCATTTATTTTCTTTAATGCCTTATTGCACAGTGGTATGCATTGCACACCAATGGTAAAGCAAACGTAGTTAAAAGTATTAGATGAAGATGTATTCCAACCCAGTACCATCTGGTCCCAAAAAGGAACATATCACTGCATTAACACCTGCTGCCACAGAGTCAGTTACATAGCAGGTGTATTCCACAGACTCAGTACTAGACTTTAGTGATGCTCTCTTGAAGAGTTACATGACATTCCCTTATGTACTAGTCATTCTTAAGGTTTCCCTTTTGCAATTCACACAATGCTGCACAAAAAAGATAAGCATAGCCAAACCTTCCATTTATTCCTCCATCACCCGTGATTGAGCTTAGTGCCACATCTCACAAACAATGGCCAAAAAATAATAAAATAATAATAAAAAACTGACAGAAAAAAACACAATTTGCACACAAATGAAGAGGAGGTTGGATGTTAAACAGAACCTGTGAATTCTATTCTTCTTACTTGTATTTCCAACCTTGACAGACATATATGTAACACTTGACATGTCTAACCTGACACACCCACCTGATACAAGCATTCATAGTTGCCATCCATTAAACACAAACATGAGTGCCTGCACTTTATTTGCATCCCTACATGGATTCAATTTTTTGGGATTCAGCAATTCTAATGAGTTTAGACCTAATTTGCATCTTCACTGTGCTGACAGCCCTGAATCTACACAAGAAGGCAACAGTGTAGTTGGGGAAACTAAAGGAGAGCTGAATTGTTTATGTGTTGAACACTGAGAAGTACTGATTTTAAGATGATATGCCTGCATTTCATCAGTTACATATTGCATATGCTGACATGTAACTATGAATAGTCTGGTTAATTATTATTATTATTTTTTTATAATTATTTTGATTAGCACACACTTTTACACTTCTGTCTGCATTACTTGCAAGTGTAGTCTTCATTTAGGGATGGGGGAGCAAAACTGCATTACATTTTACTTTTTATTATGTTTGTGTAGACTCCTTTCCTTGGTCGTATTCCAAAACTTTTGGAATTTTTATTTTATTTATTTATTTATTTTACATTTGTTGACCGGGCTAGTCTAGCTGGATATATGTCCATTTTCAGTAGAGGCCCGGGGAGATAAACTCCAAAGTTAAAGTAAATTTACATTAAAGAAATGCATGAAAATAGAGTAAAAGAAAGCATTATAACTGGTGACATGGTTATAAAGTGTAAAAATGCAGTAAGTAGAACATAAATGGTAAAAATATTGTTACGAAAATATTGTTACGAGTGACATTCTGAGAGAATACTAGTGTAATGTACAGTAATTGTGGATAAAGGAAAGTAAGAAGAAAATAGCAGTTATGTGAGTACATCTAGTGGTATAACATGTGGAAAGAAAAAATAAAAAATTAAAAAAAACACTTTTTTTGTTTTATATATATATATATATATATATATATATATATATATAGTAAGAAGGAGAAATAGATCAGTGGATGTAAATATGAAGTAGATTTAGGGTTCTAAAGGTCTAGAATTTAGTCAGGTGTCAAGAGTTAGAGTTAGTCAGGATTAGTACAGGGGCACAACCATTGTGATTTGAGGTAGAGCTTAAGTTTCTTTTTAAAGAGAGATTTTGAGGGAATAGTAGAAAGTTCAGAGGGAAGCAGGTTCCAGTGTTTTCCAACAGTGTTAGAAAAAAGGGAATCTCCAGCCTTGTTGTTTGCTTTGTCAATATTTACAAGAAGTTTGTGTGCAGATCTTAGGGACTTTAGGTTATGGTAGGGGTAAATAAGAGTAGATAGTATAGGTGTTTTGTCAGGTTGATATAGAATTTGATGGGCTATGGCTAGTTGATTAATTTTTAGTTGCTGCTGAAATTCAAGCCAGCCTAGTTGCTTTAGATTAGTAGTGGTGGGTTCTGAAAGGGTTACCTGTAGCAAATCTGGCTATGTTGTGGTAGGAGTTTTCTAATTTCAAAAGATTCTTTTTTGACAAGTTAGTAAATATGGGTGAGGCATAGAGAAGGGGAGAGATAAGGTGGGAGTGGGCAATAGTTATTCTAGATTCTGGAGTGAGGAAAGGTTTGATTCTGTAAAGACAGCCTATTTTTTATTAATAGTTTTCAAAGTGTTGCTTATATGGGTATCGAAGTTAAGGTTGTTGTCAATGGTAATGCCTAGTAGTTTCATAGTAGGATCTTGTGATATAGGTGTGCCATTTTTAGATGTTATTGTAAAATCTATATGGGGAGATTTACTGGAAGGTGTGAAGAGAAGGAGTTTATTTTTTTGGGGGGGTTAAGTAGGAGACAGCATTGTGAAAACCATTCTTTTACAGAATTAAATATGAGCTGTGTAAGGGAGTGAAGATCTGATACAGATGTGGCTGAGCAAATTAGTGTAGAATCGTCTGTGTATTGTATGCATGTAGCTTGGGGAACTACTTGGTGGAGGTCATTGATAAATAAAGAAAACAGGAGAAGACCCAGTATGGACCCTTGAGGGACACCAATGTTAACAGGTAGCTGGAAGATAAAGTGGGGTTCCAGAGTACTGCTTGATGTCTGTTATTTAAGTAGGATTTGAACCAGTTAATAGGTTGGATGTCAAGTGACAAAGATTGAAGAATGTGTATGAGTATTTGGTGGTTGACCATGTCAAAAGCCTTGGACAGATCTAAGAAAAGTGCAGAGGAAAGGGTGTCAAGGTTACGATTTTTGTTGATTGTATCTGTAAAGCAGAGGAGGGCAGTGGTGGTACTGTGGGAAGGTCTGAAACCATGTTGGGTATTAGAGAGCAAGTTATTTTGGAGAAGATGGCCAAGCAGTTGCTTGTGTATACACCTTTCCATAATCTTAGATAAGGGAGAGAGTAGGGTTATAGGGCGGTAGTTTGAGACTTCAGTAGAATTTCCACCCTTATGAAGTGGAATAATATGGGAGACTTTCCAAAGTTTAGGGACATATCCCTCAGTGATGGTTCTGTTGATCAGTATGGAAATTGGGTAGGCTATGGATCTGGCTGCTAATTGTAAGTATTCTGCGGGTAGTAGGTCAGCAGAGGGAGTACATGGTTTGAGTTTTTTGATAAGGGAGAGAATGTAAGTTGTTGGGACAGGCTGGGAATGAAATGGGGTAGATGGGTTTAAGTTGCAGTTAGATATAGCTGAGTTTTTGCTAGAGAGTTGACTGGCTAGAGTTTGAATTGTTTTGGTGAAAAAGGAATTAAAGTCATTAGCAATTTGGTTGGGATTCTTTATGTCAGAGCCTTGTGGGTTGGGTGTGATAGGTTTACTTGGCTGTAGTAATTAATTTATGTTTGCCCAGAACTTTTGTGGGTTATTTTGGCGAGTTTGCTGAGATTGCAGGTAATAGTTTTTTTTATCGGTCAATATTGCTTTTTTGGTCTCATTACTCAGTTGTTTGTAGTGTTGGTAATCCGTTGTGTTTTTAGTTAAGCGAGATTTGTTCCAGATTTTATTTCTGAGATGGATTTTTTGCTTAGTTTCTTTTGAGAGCCAAAGGGCAGACTTAGTTCTAATTCTAATAGAGTGAGTGGGGGCATGGTAGTTGAGTATGGCCAGAAACTTAGCATTAAAGAAATCGACAGCTTCATCAAGAGAAAGGTGTTTTAAGAGGGACCAGTTACATGCATTCAGTTCACTTTGAAATAGCTCCAAGTTGAATTTTTTTTTGGTTCTGATTGTTCTAGTTATGTTTTGGGTAGGTGGGTTGGCTTTGAGCCTGATAATGTAAGTTAATAAGTGATCACTTATATCATCAGGGAGGGTTCCTGTTTCATAAGTATGGGGTTGATTGTTAGTGAGTATCCAATCTAAGGTACTTTCTTTTTTGTTAGTTTTATTTATTCTAGTGGGGGAAGTGATAGTTTGAGAAAACCCATAAAGATTAATATGGCTAGTAGGGTGCTTGTTGCTGCAAGATTACCAACAATGTTTAAATCACCTAGGATAATTGTTTCTTGGGGTAAGTTTAGAGATAGCCAACATAGGATGTTTTCGATGGTAAAAATATTATTTCCTGGGGGGACATAGATGCAGATAATAAAGATTGATTTGACTGAGTTTAGTTTAAGTTTGGTAATATGAATTTCAGCATTAGAGTCCTGAGGAGATTTTTGGTGGAAAGTGGTTATTTGAAGGCCAGATTTAAATAAGATAGCTACTCCACCACCTTTTTTGATACCCTGTCAAGATGCAAGATATTGTAGCCAGGAGGGATGACTTCAGTGTCTTTTGTTGAAGGTTTTAACCAGGTTTCTGTTAGACAAATAATATCAAAGGAATAGAGTTCTAAGATAGCATGGAGTTGTGTTGTTTTGTTATTAATGCTACGTATGTTGAGGTGAGCTATTGAGAGTGAGTTGTTAAGTTTTTTAAGTAGGGGGTTTGCAGTGGAGTTTTGGTTAAAGGTCTGATTTATAGAGGAGCTAATTGGACCTGGGTTTGGGTGAATATCGCCATCGTTTAGGGAGAGTAGTAAGGTTAGATATGCAGTGTTTATATATCTACTTTGAGGAAGGGGTAGCTTTCTAGGATTTAGGTGGATATATTTTATGTGGGTTGTCCTATGATATTTAGGTAAAAGATAGTTAGGTGTGGAAGTAATGTTGATGTGATGGTTTTGGTAGGTAGGAATTGAAGAGGTAGATTGTTTAGTTGGGTAGGGAAGGTGTGATAGTAGTGTGTGTTCGTAGGAGGTTATAAGGTGTGCTATTATTAAAGGAGGAAGAAGTGAGAGCATGAGTAAGGTATGTTGGGGTACTAGGGTGGCGAGTTTATACATTGCAAAGGTGGATATTAAGTTCTAGTTACAAGTACAAATGTAGTGGGTGTGGTACTGCAAGGCAAAGGTAATGGTGGTTGAGAAAGGGAGTGGTTAGAAAAGAAATATGGAGGGAAAGGAGAAGATTGGTTAATGGTGGTGAGGTTGTGAATGGTGGAAATGGTGAGGGGGTGTGGCTAGGTAGGTAGATATGTAGGGCTACTGGGGGTGGGTGGGATTTGGGGGTAGGGTAGGGGAGCGGAGTGAGCCCGCAGGGCGAACAAAGCGGGTAGAGACAAAGGAAGAGAAGTTAGCGAGGAAACAATCAGCAATGCAGGTAACTACAGGTTGGAAGGTAGGACATGAGTGGAGAGGTTTAAGATGGAGGGGGAGTCTAGGGAAAAAGACTGCTAGAGGAGTACAAACTGAAAAGGCACCAGGTAAGTATGAATAGGAACAGGCCAAAAGCTTAGTAAATAAAATGAGTTTACAAAAGTAGCACAGGGAGAGAGGGAGTGAAAGATGGATGGGAGAAGGGTGCCCCCTAGTGGGCAGTTATGGTATTGTAGGTGAGTTTGTAAGGGAGCTGAGTAGTGTAGGAGAGTGGAGGAAAAGAATCTATAGTGAGAGGGGGTGAAGGTAAGTGGAAGAGGTGCATAGGCTGTTAGGTAGATACAGAGTAGGGGTAAGGCAGCTGGCTGTTCAGGCTCCCAGCGAACTTTGGAGCCCTGAAACAGGTTGTGGATAGGGGTCTGCTTTACCAGAATTCATGGGGAACAACAGCATGGAGTCTACACTGTTGCTTTATAGCTTGTTGAATAGCTCTAATGTGTTGCCTTGGTTGACTAGCATGCAGTTCAGCTGCTTATGCAATAAATAGCATGTCATAGTGTTTACCTTGTTTGTGTGGGGTGTGCGATGCTACACAGTGCTTACTGAATTTAAAAGTTTCTGCATCCCACATTGCATTGTACCATGATGCGCACACAGTGGAAAACCACTGTGTAGGCTTTATTGCATCCCACAGTATATCTTTAAAAAAAAAGCAAATTGATATTAGTCACCCCTGAGGAGATTAGGGGATGGCTCACACTGTCTGTTACATCACACTCTAGGTCACAGGCACACAGGCAGTCCCAACAACTCTAGAGAGTTGAATGTAATAGGTGTAGATCTCTGTCATTTCCCGTAAGCATATGTTGAATCTAGGTTAGATGAGCCTTGTCTTTAAAATCAGGTATATTGTAGCACATTCAGTTAGGTATGTTATGCCACACCAAAGGCATTTAGAAATTGGCCAAAATTAACAAATAATTAAAAAACATTTTTGAATCAGGGTAAAAATAACATTTTGGCAAAGGATGAGTTATGTTTAATTAATGTAAATGCATAAAGCATAATGAAGAAGTTTGAATTCTTAAGAAGAAGTGCTTACCAAAATAATAATAATTCTATGATAGTTAGATAGAATAGTGTATATGAAGGCTGAAAAGAGACAACAAAATTTGTATGTTTAAAATAAAAGACGTGTAGGTTGCAAAACTCTAAGTTGTAGGTCTTAATTATAATATATTCTTTAATTTGTGAACTCAGGATGGGGAGAGATGAGTTTAATCAAGTTCCTACTGCCATTTCAATTCTTTGACTTCTAAAATGCAATCATGTTTACTTCTCCATTATTATGTAAAATTTGTTCAATGACAAAAAAATCTGTTGCTTTCACTTCAAGTAAGATTCCAAAAAGTGCTTGCACTCTACTACTGTTACTACTACTACAAGTAATGAAAGGGCAGTGTAACAAACAGAGTTCATCAGTAATATGTATATCAATTGAAACATTGACTGTGCAGATTTACAAGTAATGCACTAATGCTGTGTTTGTTGGTTTTGTTTACATTATGCTTACACACACACACACACACACACACACACACACACACACACACACACACACACACACACACACACACAAACACACACACACAGATATCCATGTCAACTTAATGAAAAGCAACATACTGAAAGTCATAATACTGAATATACAATACTGAAACATTAAAGTGCTGAAATTATAAAACGTTAACATCAAAATACCTACTCCCCTACGTGTGTAGAGAGCTGGATTGCCCCCCCCACCACCACCATAGGGCCCATGTTAATGTTTCTAAGCTTCATTAACACAAAAGTGACATTCTTTGCTGACTGGATTTGTTCTGACAGAGTGTACATATGTAGTATGTAAAGTTTCAACATTCTGAAATTGCAGGATTTAACATTCAGTACTTTGACTTTTAATATATCACCATTCAGTAAGTTCTCATGCACCCATATATACATACATATCTATATATATATATATATATATCTTTATCTATATCTATATATGTATCTATATATATATATATATATATATGTGTGTATATATATATATATATATATATATATATATATATATATATATATAAAGTAATAAAACTAAACTGTGATAACTAACATAAATGAAGAACTGTACTAATAAAACAACAAACTTCTTTCTTATAAGCTAAAAGAAAGACACTCGAAGGCAAAACTGATGCTAAGCACGTTCATTTTTTAATGATATCTAGAATTTCTTCAGAGCTGATAAAATTAAAAAAATGTCAGGTATAAGTAAGGTGCACAATTTAGAAAAAAAGATGTAACCAAGACACTAGCATATAACTTCTGAGAACACAGTGAGGAAAAAAATTAACCAATCAGAATCTACACATTTTGTAAAGCTGTATATACATTAACAAATGTTAGTATAAAGTGGGAGTGTTCAGACTCCCCATCTCAATGCACATTTAGCATTCAGGTTTTCATTGAGTCCAGGAGGGGTCTCAGCATTAAGTAATAACTGCCATTGCAATTCTTTCAGTTCAAGCAAAGTCTCACAATCTCCAAAAAATTGGTTAACTTGTTCCAGTATGAGAAAGTTGAAACCAATAAACTTAGAGCAGCATAAACTGTGTCTTCCTACAGCGTTTTTTTTTCATCTTTATTTCTGATAGCTGTCAAATGTTGTTTTACTCTATCAGAAAGCTTTCTGATCATCTTACCAACATAAAATGCTTTGCAAGAATTACATAGGTTTGTAGGTTCATAGGGTGGCACTAGGCTATTGGCCCTAAGGCCTATACAAGCCTAGGCATAACAATTCCCTGGCTATTTCTTCCCACAATATTTACTTCCCTGGACCCCTGTCTAGCAGAGGGACTGACGTGATCCCCAGGGTTAATTCCTTATCTCCCATCCAGTCATCAAGGTTCCTTTTGAAGAGGGCCAAAGAGGCACTCTTCTTCACATGTATGGGCAGTCTATTCCAGAGTCTGGGGAGTCTCTGGGTCAGGAACCTATCCCTCCAGCATGTTTTGTTCATTGTGATGACAAGGTTTAGATCCCTGGAGCATGTGGCTCTGAGGGATTAGGATTTCTTTAAGTGTAGCATGTTCAACAGCTCTGGGTTTGCCATGGCCTTGTATGTTAAACAGAGATCACCTCTGAGTAGACAATATGCGACAGAGTATAGCTGGAGTTTTTTAACGGTCAGCACAGGCCGTCTGCTTTAGGCATGTGATTCTTTTCGAGGTATTTATGCGGCCTTTCCAGTTGTTGCAGATGTCTTGAGAGGTACATACCAAATGGGCCATTGTATTCTATAATGGGTCTGAGGGATGAGTACAGTGGGACAATGACATCCTTTTTTCTGTATGAAAAGCCCTTAGTGATGAGGTGTGCCACATAGAAGGATTTCCTGTCTGTTGTGGCGATGTGGTTATCGAAGGTCACATACTGCTACATAAACTAAAAACTTAGAATGGCAATCAAAATGGCTTGTAAAAATAGACTGTAATGTTACAGCATTAAAACCTGAACTCAGAGCCAGTATAAATGTACTGATATACTACACATTTGTTGCAAGTAAACATGCCCTTAGTGTCACTGTTCTGTACTTGTAATACAGAAAAATGTGGCTTATGTTTTTCATAAGACATTTTCAGAGTGGTGTTTTTATGAAGGAAGAGGTAGGATTATTCCCTAAAACTTGGCATAAATCTTTCCTAGCTCTAATGATGTTTCAATTTCTCTGCACGCTGTTTCTAATGCCTTCTGCACCTTACTTATACCTGACATTTTTTTAATTTTATCATTTCTGAAGAAGTTCTGGATATCATTAAAGAATGAAAGCGCGTAGCATCAGTTTTGCCTTTGAGTGTCTTTCTTTTAGTTTATAAGAAAGAAGTTTGTTGTTTTATATATATATATATATATATATATATATATATATATATATATATACATGTGTGTGTGTGTGTATATATATATATATATATATATATATATATATATATATATATATATATATAGATAGATAGATATAGATATAGATATAGATATATAAATATATACATGTATAGATATTGGTCTACTTCAGAAGACTGAAAAGACAAAATACTGAATCCCAAGATACTGAAAGCTCAAAATACTGAAGGATGGAATTTGCCCATTCTTCACTGTTGTGCGATCTTGGAGTTGGTATATATATTTAGCAGGGGGTGTGGGGGGCACAGGCCACCACATGAGGGGTGCTGTGGGGCTTGCTCCCTGCATTAAAAATGTTTTCAGAATTTTCAGTTTATATATCTATATATATATATATATATATATATATATATATATATAGTTTACTATCAAAACATCGAACATGTGAACGTAAATGTATCAAAAATGCGGTTCACATGTTCGATGTTTACAACACTACATTGACTGAAGTAGCATAACTAAGGCAACTGAAGTTGAATTCGACTTCTGGAGTACGAAATCCCTTAGCAGCAGGCAGTATGGACCAGATCCGTACTGCAAAGCGATGACAGTCATCTTTTTTGCAGGGCCCCCCAGGGGGGTGCACACTCCACACCGGCTGCAACTTATATATTCCAACTCTGAGATCGCACTACAGTGTGGAAATGAGTAACTCTCGCAATCCGCACTGTCCCTCGATCTCACTGTATGCAAACTGCAGGGATACCTTTAGCCGACAGGGTAAAGGTCGACTGCATATTAACAGCAAGTCTTCCAGAGTTGAAATTTCAATGTTCTACTAAAGGCATCTCTGTATTCTGAATAACACATTTTTCAGTTCCACACAAGGCACACTTTACATATTGATAGTAAACCTATATATATATATATATATATATATATATATATATATATATATATATATATACACACACACATTTATATATATATATATATATATATATATACACACACACACACACATTTATATATATATATATATATTATATATATATATCAATATATATATGCATAAATTATATATATATATATATATGTGTGTTTGTGTATATATATATATATATATATATATATATATATATATATGGTCTACTTTACATGGTCGAATCTTCAGAAAGTCGACTTTCATATGGCCGAGACAATATGATCGACTTTCAAAAAGCTGACCATGTAAAATAACATAACACACACCAAACACTTACATTTCAACTGTAAGCAGGAGAGCAAGCTCCCCTGCACCCCCCCAGGGGGGATCCGTCCCGCACAACACCCGTAACTTAAATATACCAACTCCGAGATGGTACTACAGTGTGGAAGAAGAAATTTTCCCATTCCGCACTGAACGGAGATAGCGGTTTCCCATGGTCGGCTTTTCGAAAGTCGATCATATGGTCTCGGCCATATGAAAGTCGACTTTCTGAAAAGTCGACCGTGTGAAGGGGGACCCATATATTTATATATATATATATGTATATATGGGTCTACTACCGTAGATCAAAATTACACCATTTCGAAATACAATAGTAGTGTCCCACTAACGTGAAAGTGCACTTCAATAGAAGTGCACTTTCGCAAAAGTCACTAGAATGAAGGGTTAGGGCTTGGGTAATGGATAGTGGATAGCTAGTAGGGATATTCACTATCCTTAACGCAAGGCCTAACACTAAGGTCCGTCACTACCGCATCATAGTGCAAGAAATTGTATTTCCTCCACTGAGCAGTAGTTATGGACCTATTTCCTGTACTGTGGTGCAGTAGTCATGGACCTTAGGGTTAGGGCTTGGTTTAAGAATAGTGGATAGCCCTACTAGCTATCCACTATCCTTAACCCAAGCCCTAACTCTAAGGTCCATCACTACAACACCACAGTGCAGGAAATGTCCCGTTCGACTTAGTGACTTTCGGGAAAGTGCACTTTTGTTGATGTGCACTTTCACGATAGTGGGACACTACTATCGTATTTCAAAATAGTGTAATTTCGAATATGTATACATATATATATATATATATATATATATATATATATATATATATATATATATTTTTTTTTTTTTTTTAATTTTACATTTGTTTACCAGGACAGTCTAACTGGATACATGTCCATTTTCAGTGAAGGCCTGGGGAGAAAAACTCCAAAAAGACATTCAATAAAACAATTAAACACAAATAAAAGGATTTTTACAAAGATGTAAACAAACACAAAAACAGATATAAAAACAAATTATTACATTTTTACTCAGATGAAAAATTCTAGACCATGTTTTTAAAAATGATAGGGAATTGAATGTCTTGTAGGCTAACCTGGTAGTAGTACTCGAAATTCACATGTTCCCGACCATATGATTGAGTTTTTGAAAACCCGAAGCTTTTGAATGGAGATCTCGGTACAGTGAGAATTGGGAAATTTACCCTTTTCCACCCTGTAATTTTCCACCCAGCAGAAACATAGTAAAAAGTGTGTTTGGTAGTTTGGTGTCGTTATATGTGGAGGGGATGTTATTTTCTTGTGATTTGTAGTGTTAGACGCTATGAAATTCGATGTTATGGGTTTTAGATGTTTTGGGTTTTAGATGTCCCAGTCTCAATGTTATGAAATTAGATGTTATGGGTTTTACATATAGTAGACCCATATATATGTATATATATATATATATATATATATATATATATATATATATATATATACAGTTTCCTGCAACCATTTCACTGAAAGCTCACTTCACTGAAAACTCATTTCATTGAAAGTTATATATGGCCTTTTCCCTACTGTAGTGTGATCCTGGAGTTAGTATATATATATGTATATATATATATAGTAATTGGGGTCGAGGGCACATCCTCCCACTTTGGGTGGTGTGGGGGGCAAAGCCCCCCCATATAGTTTTGTTATATGTTGCCTTCTGGAAAGAGTTATTCATCGCCCTGGTAAGTATCCCATCTGTATGCTTTAAAACATTTACAATATGTGGGGGGCTACACCACCCACACCCCCCACAATGTGAGGGGCAATGCCCTCCCTTACTTCACATACTAACTCCAGGATCGCACTACAGTGGGGAAAAGGCCATATATAACTTTCAACTAAATGAGTTTCAGTGAAATGAGTTTTCAGTGAAGTGAGCTTTCAGTGAAATGGTCGCTATATATATATATATATATATATATATATATATATATATATATATATATTAGTATAATGGGTTGTAGGGTTCAGACTCCTATCTGGGGATGCAGCAAATGTTCTGATGTTACATACTCCAAGGTTATCTCTTGAGACATGCATATTGTAGTGTTGATCTTGTGAGTTCAATCTTTTTTGTCAATCTGTTGTGCATTGATATACTGATCAATAAATTAATGCCAATTTATTATAATTTTATTTATCCCTTGTTGACTGAGTTAGTCCTACTAGGCTAGTAGCTTCTTTTTAGGGGAGAATTGAAGCGTTATTTATACTACTAGTGGAAATTTAGCCAGGGCTTCTGGGAGCTTCCTCTACTCATTTTGCATCCTGGAATTGATGCGATGGGCTGTAGAGTGGCCGTGTCTCTGGAATATGATGTAATGGTGGATAATACTGTGAATGCTCCTGTTATGGATGATTCAATTGGTGTTAGTAAGTTGTCCAGTAGTGGTTTGGTTGATACTACTTTGAAACAAATGTTAGTTGCAGATGAAACGTCTGAGTGTTCAGCTGCTTCCTGCAGTCAGATTATAGAGCAATGTGCTATTCATGATGGTGAACCTACTATATCTGTTATGGCATCAGGGGATTTTCATCCATTGTTTTTACCTGCTCCTAGTTTCTGTGCTGAACATTGTCATGTGGAGAAAGAATTGTACTGTTTTGAAACTGCCAAAATCATATGCACAGGTTTCGTAGCTGTGTATTGCAAAGAACAATACAATGGTAGTATGATATGCTTTTAGACTACCTTTGGTAAATATTGTTTCTAAAACGGATCAAGTCATAGACAGATATTATGTTTGGGATTCCTTACTTGTTCCTTTAGGGTTGACTGTTAAAGATGTCAGAGCTTTCATACACATTTGGAGAGAACAGTTTTGTGAGCTGACGTTTGATTCTACTTTACTTGTGGACAAATTTGACAGAAAATGGAATGAAAAAGTTAACGTTTTTCCATGGTCTCAATGTTTGCTTCAGGGAATTACTTTTGCTGTTATAAAGAGAGACTACATGCACAATTTCATTCAGATGATATTTCTTCTAATGCTGTAAAGACTTTTTTCCTTCAGTATGTGTTTCTGCATATGCTATAAAAAAGTGTTTGATGATAGAAATTTATTGAGAGGGCATGGGAGGTATGGTTTCCTCTAAACATTGATGATGGTAAAATGAATCATATTCCTAATATTGTTGTGACTGATGGTTTGAAATCATCTGTAATGTATATGAATCAACCAAAAACATTTTTGAGGATCTTCTGATTACTTACTCTAGGATTGTAATGAAAGGAAGTGCCCTCGTTATGGTGAATCAGGGCATACTATTAATTCTTGAATTCCCAAATGTAGAAAGTGTTAGAAGGTTGGGCATTTTTGGTTTGATTGTTCTACCTTGTTAAATGACGAAAATGATATTTCAAATTCTAGTATTGTTAATCCCGATCTTCAGGAGCCTAGTTCTTTTCCTATAGTTAGTGAGCAAAAGAAGAGTTCAGAAGAGAATTTAATGCAACATATTACTTTATAAATTAATGAAGATGTTAAAGATAAAAGTGACACGTGGTAAATTAGGAGAGGGTGAGAATATTACTGGTTCTAGAAAATGATGGACAGTAAAAAAATGGAAAATTAAACAGAAACATAACGGCTGTTTAAAAGAGGAAAGGATAATTCTTTATAGGTTGTTTAAATGTGAATAGTTTAATTAATGTGAAATGACAGGTATAAATGTTATAGTTTTGTATAACTTCTTCCTCTTTTTGATATTCTTAGCCGTTTAAGTGTCCGCTGTTTAAATCTCTCTCAGCAAAGACAGGCTGAAGCCATGTGGTCAGGTAAAATATTTTGGTGTTTTGGACAAGATACCTGTTCAGGTATTGCAGTATTGTATAAACATGCCTTGGGATTCATTAAACTCCATGTAGGCTCTGTGCAAAGCTTACCCTGAGTTTACATGTTTGTGCAGTGGTGCACTGCGAGCAGTAGCACATAACAAATATTAATTACACACGGCCCATCCATAGGTGCCAGAAGCTGTTAAAGACTGGGGGGGGGTGGGGTGACAGGAGCACTGAGTGAACTAAAAAGGGTAATTTTTTTATAACAATTTGCTACCACAACATAGGTTTACTTAGAGGACATTTTAAGCTTAGCTAATTCCCTTTTGGTGCTTGAATTAACATTTTCTGATTGGTCTTAGCTATCCCCATGGCTGATAATTTTATATTATCCCTAGTGAGAACAACTATGATCATACCATAGATAATTTGAGAGGGCCATGTAATAGATGCAGCATTAAGAACTGCCTCTATCAATTAGTGGCATGAGGGGAAGTCCTGGAGTACATTTTCTATTACCCATCCTTAGATCCAAGTTGCATTTGAATATGGATGGATGAGCTTTGTTTTATTTTTATGGATAGTCTGTTCTGG
Organism: Protopterus annectens; assembly: GCF_019279795.1. NCBI lineage: Eukaryota > Metazoa > Chordata > Ceratodontiformes > Protopteridae > Protopterus > Protopterus annectens. Next base: position 686,649,265 of record NC_056731.1, read on the forward strand.
AACAGTGGTAGCCTCTGTGATATATATCCATCTTTCCACAACATTCAGTTTCGATACCTGGACTGAGTATTTCTGATGCCATTTGACTTGCTGATGTTCAGTAGGTCCATCTGTACTATGTCGGAGGATGCTTTGTATGCCAGACATGTCACCTCTAAGCACTCTGTAGGATACTAAATATAGTAATAAATCTTTGAGGTGGTGCATGCAAGACTTATTGTTTAGGACTTGTATCCTTTTAGTAAGGTATCTCTGAAGGTATTCCAATTGTTGCACTGGGCTGGACAGATACATGCCAAAGTGGGCATTATACAAAATGATTGACATAATGAGAGCTTTGTAAAGGGGGACAACATCATCTCTAGATCTAGTCACAATCAATTTGTTTATAAGCTGTGCAATATAGAAAGGCTTTATGACTCCGGGCTCATGTTGGTCAAAAGTTAGGTCACTGTACACATAGTTCCCAAATGCCAAACAATTGGATCAGTTCTCAGAGGGCATTGTCATGATTTTGACACCAGTTATTATTTGGGACAAACCTTCCTGCATGATGGTTAATTCATTTGAGGATTCAATAACTTCTTCTAGCTTGCAGTCATCTCAAACTTAGCTGGCCAAAGCTCTTTGGTATTTCCTTTTACTTTTGAGATGTATATGCCAAACAGAAAAAGTCTTAGCACCGAACCCTGGGGGACTCCACTGGGGACTGGTCTCTTCCCCTGTTTTGATTTCCTGCATCCTGCTATGCTGAGATCCAGTGATGCCAGCACTGGGAGCACATTTAGATAGCAGTCTGATCTTTGACCACCAAGTGGCCACACTGGTATTAAATGCCTATGCTGTGCACATCATACATCATGCCATCATATGCAGATCTTAGGATTTTATGACAGCACTGTAGTCAAACCTCATCAGAACAGTAATAGAGTATAATGTGCTTTTTGGAATGTACCTCACTAGACACACACAGCAGCTGGACAGACCACAAGGCTTTCTTGGCAAGATAACACAGGGCCTGCAAAACATGCCATGATGTATGTGGATAGAGTTAAAGCCATGTCACTGCTTAAATGACTTTGTGGCAGGAAGTGTTAATGCATTGATACATTCCTTTTTGGGTCCACATGGTACTGGGTTTGAATACAGGTGTATCTAATACTTTTAAATACTTTGCATTACAGAGTGATAATGCTGACATGAATTTAATTGTTTATATGAGATGTGTTTCTGTGTGTTGACATAACGCAGCTGTGTTAAGTGGCATTGCATGGGGATAACCATAGCTGTTTGCCGCCATTCACAGTTGGTGCTCAATGTGCTCCTCTGCCCAAACACGGAGTCCAAAAAGTGAAAGGATTCATTGCTTCTCCAGCAAAGTATGTGTGGTGTGTGTGATTCTAATTTTTGACCAGATTAGAGGTGTTAAAATGGGATAGATAGGAAAGTGATGAGATGGGGAGCAAGTAGGGGGGAGGAGAAAGGGAAAGCAGGACAGGAATGTGTAAGAGGGAGTTAGGAAAGAACCATAGCTATCTATTTCTTTAACAGTGTAAAATGAATATATGTGCATGATATTCATTGAATTTGGACTGTCACCTCCAGAGAGAAGGGAGACCACAAGACAATCATGTTGTATAGCCAATTAGACCAAATCAAGTTTGTCAAGAAGACGTGTGTGAAATGGAAAGCTATGTATGAGACAATTTTTTTTTTTGGGACAGGTGCCAATTTTTTTTTCAGAGAGAGAGGAATGTTGTGGAAGGGATGTAGGAAGGTCTGGGTCAGGCATGTTAAGTAGGTGAGGAAGCAATTGCAGACAGACATGACAAACAAGACAAGAGACAGGGATGGTGATGGACACAAAAGGTTGAGAGCACCATGATTGGGATGAGAGTGGGGACATCCTGAATGCATGATCATCAAGCTGGGTGACAGTCAGAATAGAGTCCTCACCCACTGGACTGTCATCACTGTCACTTCATCCCACCTCTGGCTAGTATGCTTGATGTCTCCTTCTCCTCCTACTACTACTTTGCAGAATGAGGGATAACAGCCTGTCCAGCTGGTGTAGGCATCCAGCAACAGAGTGGTGCACAACCTTACGCACCATCCCTGGCAACTCAGTGCATGTGATAAAATCATCACCTCTGCCACTGCTCTTGGAGGGTAGAACTGGACCAGCCTCTGGGGCAGAAATACCTGAGGGTACAGGGAGTGCAGGGGCAGCAGAGGCAATGCTGCCAGGTTGACTTCTAGACATGCAGGGCATCAGTGCTTGAGCTGGTGGAGGGGGGTCAGGAAGATTCTGTGGCACAGGTCTACACCACTGTGCTGCAGATCATTTAATGATGTAGTATACATGCATGATAAGCACAGTCAAACCCAGCATTCATTTTCTCCATTCCCATGATTGCCCTAAATGATGTATCTCTCAAACACTGGACAAAAAATAGACTAACAAATACAGAAAAGGATAAAAAGGAAAGCAGAGGCAAGTAGTTGAAATGAGGAAAATGGTTATATAACATACACAAGAAAATGGTGGCTCACATCAGATATCTCTACATAGAACTGGATTTGAAGTCTCATTCCAATGTATCTTTAGAACACAGGATGTGTACCTTATCCCTCTTTGTCACACAGTTTTGCAGCAAAGAAATGAACTCAGTCTGTACACAACCAACTGCAACAGGATCAACAGTGATATCAAACAATACAGGTGTTATTCGTACATTTATTAGTTTTGGATGTCATGCACCTAGTGATCACACAACTTGTTCATGATTACTGCTTTCAAATACACAGTTATGTCCTACATTTCTGTATTTGTTGGCCATTCTTCATTTATCTGACCAGTAATCTGATACATGCAATGTGTAAGCCATTGTATATCATTGGCCTTAAAATGTGTGAAGATATTAAGTGGAAATAATATATGCAGTTGCCAACAAATGAAGACCAGGTTGGATGTTATGGAACGCAACCTGTGAATTGTGTGCTGCTTACATACATTTCCAGCCTTACATCTAACACTTTGTAGATCTAACCTAAAATACCCAGAGGAAGTAAGTCAGCATGCAGTGCTGTTGTATTTCCATTCTCTCAACCAGTAATCATTCACAGTTGCAATCCATTGAAACCAAGCACTGAGGGAATGCCTGGACTATGTTTACATCTCCTACACAGATCTAAGGTTTTGGGCTTCAGCAGTTCTAATGAGTTTACACCTCATTTGCGTCTTCACTGTGATAACAGTCCTGAATCTACACCACATAAAAAGGCAGCCATGTAGCTGTGCAAACTGATGGTGACAAGACTTGTTTATGTTAGGAAGACTGCACATAGGCTATTTCTTCAGGATATATCTGTACAGAGGAGTGCCGAACTTCAGAAAGTATACTGACACTTTGTCAAAGAAGCAAAGGCTATTATACTTTTATCTGTATGCATTAGTTAGATGTGTATGGATGGCATGGGTATGTTTGTCAAGCCATTTCAGAGGTATATATAATTTCCAATACATGAAAATGGAATGCTGAGTGATATATACATGCAAATATTTCAGGGACAGTTCCTTTGATAGCACTTTGAACATTTCAAAGAATGTTAGCAAAATGTGTCGTTTTCCTCTTCTTTTGGGGGGAGCAAAGGTGAGTTGCTGTTATAGCACAAACAAGGGTACACTGTTCTTTTGGGGGGAGCAAAGGTGAGTTACTGTTATGACACAAACAAGGATATAGCATTATTTTGTGTGGGAGCAAAGGTGAGTTACTGTTATGGCACAAACAAGGATATGTTGCTGTGGTTACTGTACTTGGTTTACATGCTGCCTGTTGTTCATATTTCATATCTGTAGAGTGTCGTATGTTTCTCCATTGGGTAATACTGAGTGGATACCTTTTCTATTTTATCTGGAGACAATTATTTAGTAGCTATGTGATACTTATATCTACTATCCTTCTGTTGACTTTTAGAACAGTAAGGAGTATGCCACCCAGGTGTGCCAATCCTCGGAAACCCCTCTTCACCGATGCTGAGGACCAGGTCATACTGGATGCCTTTAGGCAACATGGTGCTTTTCTCCTGGAAAGGGGGATGGGTAGGATGCAAATTTGGCAACAGATAGTGGATAATCTGAATGCCATGGGTGGCCACAGCAGGACATATGAGCAGGTGTGCCACGGGGTCACTGACATGATCACTTCTGCATGGAGGAGAGCAGCTGCAGTAGGCCATTACCAGATGATTACTGGGAGAGTGCCTGCTGGGGAACCACCACTAACACCCAATGAAGAGTTCCTGCCCAATATCAGAGATTCAGACAGATCCCAGGAGAGTGCAGTACAGCATGTGTTGGATGTAGGAGCAGCAGTTTCAGAGACAGCAAGCATGTCCCAAGAGAAGCTTCCTGGTAGGTTTGGTATCTCAACAGCTGAATACTATTGTATAGTAGAACAATATCAAAAGTTACTTCTGTGTTACATGTCTTTTCTATGGGGGGGATTGAAGATTGCTACACTTTTTAACTTAGGTTGCAGATGTCAGCCACATTCTTGTCGAAAGTATAGTTAATGGACATATAAAGGGGTAAAATTATTACCCTTGTATTACGGTTAACTGTTATGATGTTGCCCTTACCTCTCGCTTAGCTTCTTCCAGGACCATCTGGATTGCAGAGAAGTATCTCATCTACAGATGGTAAGCCAAACATTTTTATGACAGTTGTGCTGAGCAATTTAAAGAGGTATTTTAGTGTGTGCTGTTGATCTCAGCCCTGTTGTGTGTATTGCTCTACTGTCTATAATAGTGGCAGCACTGTTACTTTGTTAGCATAAATCAGACTATAGTAGGGTAGGTATTAATTTTTCCTGTGTTTGTTGCTTTTTATCACAGGTGATCATCATAGTGGAAGTGTGGGTCCCCTGCCACCTGATGTCAGTGGATCAGCAAACTCTGATGATGATGGTTGCCAAACTGAGGCACAGTTAGGTGAGTGCAGAGGTTGAATCTGACACTGAGTTTGACATACAGTCATCCCCTGCAATTACTTTAGACACAGGCAGGAGGCCTACACCTACCCATTCCAGTGAACCCTCATATATTGGACAGATGGAGGGTGAGGCCATTGATCAGAAAAACGTGGCTACTGTGGCTATAGTGCCTGTTGAGTCTGGCCATAGCCAAAATGTGGGCAAGGTGCCATGCAGGAGGGTTGATAGTGGTGCTTGGAAGGGGTCTGCTGTCCCTTTCCACCTGGTACAGGTGTTTGTTCCCTTGCCACTAAACATATGTTCAGGGCCATCATGGAGGCACAGGCATGTTCCCATATGTGCTCCAGACAAATGCTCAGGGTTGTAGATGTGGCACACTCTGACATGCATGACTGCCTCCACTGTGTTGCCAATTCTATGTATCAGATGAATTACACGTTGGAATGATGGGTGTCTGTGATGGACTGATGGGTGTCTGTCATGGAACGAGCTTTGGGTGTAGGTCAGCCACATCATCTGCGGTCAGCTAACATCCATGACTGATCATGCTCTCATAGTGACAGTACTTAGTGCTCTATCAGAGAGTGTGCTGTCCACATGCAGGCATGACAGGCCATGAGGTCATGGTCCTGGGCTTCCCTGTGAAGAGAACTTGTCCAGCAGACATCAGTCATGTTCAGGTAGCAGCACTGCATCTGACTGTGGGTTGGACATGCCAGGGCAACTCCAGGCAGAGCCAGTTCTTGTGGATGGGGACAACAATGATGAACTGCCACCTTTACCATGCACAGCTCACACATGTCTGACATACCAAGAAGTAGAGCCAGCACAGAGCTTGGCTGTGTTCATGCAGACACTCACACACCATTTCACTTGGAGGACCCCTACAGATGCACACAGACAACAGTTACTCATTTTGTCTAACTGGATATTTGTTGGTTAATCAACATGTCCTTCTGCTTCTTTTTCTTATTCACACACACTCACCAACATTTTGTGTCAGCCTAGGCTTCCTGCCCCCAACACCCTGTGAATGTGATGATAACTGTGGCATATCCCTGCTTTCTATCTTTCAGATTCAGGGATACATACGCTCTGTGTCAGATGCTCAGGGTGCACAGCTAACTTAGTGTTTAGTATATCTGCATTTGCGGTGTTGAACTGGTAATTGTAGCTTGACTTATATTTGCCTTGGAAAGTTAGACAGTTGATAGCATCAAAATTTCCCAACTTTATAGTGAATGATCTTGTGAGGGCTCTGAAGTCAGACACTGCAGTCTGTATCATTACTTTCTAACTTCTTTCTTTATTGATTTTCAGTACAAATATATGGTACTAAAGTCAGGGCATGCAGTGATCATCATTACTTTTGAGAGGTATGGCTGTGTGAATCTTTGATGCCTGCTTCCTACTACTTAGTTATGGTCACATATAGGTGAAATAAGTCTCTGCTGTCATATGTTAATGTAATTTCTGTACAAATCTCCCACCTTTTAATTGCTTACCATACCAACTAATGAAATAAAAGGATATGCCGCACATTCATATTATTAAACAATATAGTCCAGGTTCATGACTTACATTTTAAATGCAGCAGTTGCCACAGTTTTAGTTCAGGGCTGATTCTGTCTGATGCAAGCAGTACACAACTGATACATGGGGAGGTAAAGGTTATGTGACTTGCCTGGCATCAATGTTACTATATGTATGTGAGTAGGAGGAAGGTTTTAGGCCCCTAGGTGGTGAGTGAGTTTGCTATGCATTGTGCCTTAACCAATGCAAGGGTTTACTGAGCATTTCTATGTCTGTCTACACCCACAGCAGCTGATGTATTCCCCTCTGACTCCTGATCTGCCTGTGGCTCTGCTGGCCTTGGTCTTGGTGGTGGGATGTGTGCCCCTTTCCCTTGCTGATCCTTCTGAAGCTGTTTGTTCAAGATTATGTGTAGCATGGCACATATTGTGAATATTTCTGTACATGTCCGTGGCTCCTCCAACTGTATCAAGGCACGGGAACTGTAACTTCATGAGCCCAAACACACACTCTATGATATTTCTGCTTTATAGGTTCATAGGTGTGTACTCGACTAATGGCCCTGGAGCCTTTATAAGCCTAGCCCATAGGATTACCCTGGCATCATGCCACCCAATCTTAGTTCCTAGTGCCTCTGTCAAGTAGAGCCACTGGAGTGATTCCCAGGGTGAATTTTCTATTTCCCACCCACTCATCAAGATTTCTCTTGCAGAGGGCCAGTGAGGTGCTCGGCTTGAAATGTATGGGAAGTCTATTCCATAGCATGGGCAGTCTCTGGGTTATGCACCTGACCCTCCAGCATGTTCTGTTGATTGTAGTAATGAGGTTGAGGACTCTGGAGTGTGTGATGTGGAGGGATTGGGATTTCTTTAGATGTAGCATTTCTAACAGAGCTGGGTCAGACATGGCTTTGTACGTCAAGCAGAGATCACCTCTAAGTAGGCGATATGAGACAGAGAATAGTCGGAGTTTTTTTTGAGTCTATCCATATAGGACAAGTGTTTAAGGCCTAGGATCCTCTTTGTGAGGTACTTTTGTGGCCTCTCCAGTTGTCTCAGGTGTCTAGTGAGGTACATGCCAAATGGGGCATTGTACTCGATGACTGGCCTAATGAGGGAAGAGTACAGGGAGACAATGACCTCTTTTTTCCTGGATGAAAAACCCTTAGTAATGAGATGTGCCACATAAAAGGAATTTCTGACCCAGTGGCAATGTGGTGGTCAAAAGAAAGGTTGCTGTCAACCTGTGTTCCCAGATCTTTTTTAATGCCTTCTGTGATCAGTGGACTACCATCAATGTGGTAATTCAAGGGAACCATGTTTTTCCCAATGGGGATGATGATAAATTTTTTGGCATTGAGCTTAAGGCCATGGTTCTGACACCAGTCATTGGTCTAAGTGAGGCCTTTTTATAGGATGTCCGTATCACTTGGGAAGTTAATAATAGCTCCCAACTTGCAATCATCTGTGAACTTTGTCAGCTAGAGTCCCTTTGTGTTGGCCTGGACTTCAGAGAAGTAGATGGCAAACAGGAGAGGACACAGGACCGAACCCAGTGGGACTCCACTTGTGACTGTTCAGCAGTCTGACTTGGAGTAAGCTACTTTTACACTGTGGGTTCTATCTGTGAGTCAGTTTGCAACCCCCATAGTGATATAGGGGTTGATGCCCAGCTTAGTGTGTTTTTCTATTATTCCTGAGTGGGGAATGGTATCAAAGGCCTTGGCCAGATCAAGGTAGGCTGTATGAACCACCTTGCCTTCATCCACAGGTCTGGTGACTGACTCAAAGAAGTTGACCAAGTTGAGCAGGCATGATCTACCCTTCACAAAACCAAACTGTGTAGGATCCAGAATTTGGAGATTCCCTATAACCTTGTTTATTAGGTACATGATAATGCATTCCATAGCCTTGCATATCAGACTCATCAGGCTAATAGGGCAATAGTTCCCAAGGTCTGTAGTCACTCCACCTTTGTAGAGAGGGATGACTGTAGCAGTGCACCATTTGGTAGGGACAATGCCTGAGGTGAAGCTGTTATTGAACAGGGTAGACAGGTGATGTGCCAGTGCACTCTGTCATTTATGTAGAACACAGCCAGGGATATTTTCAGGTCCCAAAGAAGCTATATTCTTGGCCTTGGACAGTGCTGTTTTAACCGGTGCAGCAGTGATACTGCATGCCTGGCAATCTACTTTTATTGTGATTTGTCCTTTGGAGGGCGGTATAGTTGGCACTGAGTCTGTCAGCCAGTATATTGTCAATATCTGTTGGCTCAGTATAAGCGGTATCATTGTGCAGTAGCTCAGAGCAAATCTGGGTATTGCTGTGGAGATTCTTTACATAACTATAGAAGGCCTTGTGGTTGTCTTTATTATCTGCTGCAATTTTGTTTTCATAGCTAGCTTTAGAGGATTTGATGAGGGATCTCAACTTTTTGTTGAGGCTGATAAGGGAGTTTTTCCAGTCTTGGGACTTCACCTTATTACGCATCAGTTTCCTCCTTCTGTTGTAGAGTTTGTTTATGGCAGTGGACCACAAGATTGGCTTCCTTTTTTGGGAGGAGAGCGTCTTGGTTCTATTGGGTATGGCAAGATACATGCATTTGTGTACGTGTTTGTACAGTACATTGATGTATGATTTGGCGGTCATGCGAGTATTGTCCATTTGCATGGGTGCCATGAAGTTAGCCACCTCTGTTTTATGAGCCCAAAGTTAGCTTTGGTGAAGTTTTTCATACTGGTTACCTTTGTTGGGGGGGGGGGGTGGATTTCCAAGGTGATGAGTTTGTGGTCGGATCTAACCAGGAAGGAGTTGACTATTGGTGTAGAGCAATGGTCGCCCATGTTAGTAATGACCAGGTCAAGGATGTTGCTACCTCTAGTGAGGTTAAGAATGAACTGGACCAGGGCATTCGAATTAATGAATTCCAGGAAGCATTGGGCAGGTGTATTGCTACATGAGTAGTTTTCCCAGTTAATGGAGGGGTGCCTGAAGTCTCCCAGTATGAGAGGGTTAGGTTGGACCCTAATATTCTCCAGGATGCTTAGGAACATGTAACCAAAAAAAGGAGGATGCAGAACAAACCAGTAAGCAGAAACAAAGCACCCTGAACCACTGCTAGGTAGGCACACAAATTTATTAAGCCGAACAGTTCACTCGAAAAAATAACGCTGAATCAAATCACCATACGTTTTCGTCCACAACTTCATCAGATTACACTAATACATTCAGTTAACTGCTTTTATATACTCATCCAACTTTTAAAAAACAGCCAGTAAAAACAATCATTGTACATAGAAATGCATTGAATTACTGCCCTCTACTGACAAGGAGGATTATTACACATTAATGTCACAATTTTGCTGATCTCATTTTTAATACAGGGGCAAGTGAGATCATGTCATTTAAACCAGGGAATTTACTGGCCTCCAACACCACTTGCCAGTATAATTCCCTGTATTCAACTAAAGTCTCCCACATACCGCCCCTGGGGTCCTTTGGCAGAACCTCTAACATAAAAAACTGAAATTCAGCTTCAGGACAAGTTTTTGTGTGTTTGTACAGAGAATTTGTTTCACATTTTATACGAATATCATAGGTGTGCTCATAAATTCTCTGCTTAACCTTTCTTTCACTCTTGCCAATGTAAAAAGCATTACATTTTTTACATAACCCAACATAAATAATCCCTTTTGTGTTGCAATTTGCAAAAGTTTTTAAAGTTAAAATTTTGTTATTTCTGGCAGGTAAAGTAATGGTATCCCCAGTAATCAAATAAGAACAATAATTACAAGCACCACATTTAAATACACCAGTTTTTTTGTTTGTACCTGCTAACCTTGAATTCCCTTTACTACCTCTTTCAAAAATATCCTTCAGGGTGTTCCCTTTCCTATAAATATGTTTTATTTCACCCTGGAAAATGTGATTTAAGTCAGAAACTTTAGAAAAGTTAATCCACTCTTTGTCAAAAATTCTTGTGATCACACCAGCTTGTCCATCATATGTGGTAATGATACCTGATACGAATTCATTATTTAACCCATCTACTTTCTTGTTTGTGACTTGTTGAGTTGCAACATCTTCAATTTTACCCAATACAGGGGCAAACCTTCCTTCCTCCCATCACTGACTTCTTTGGAAACTCTATCAATGAGCTCTTCCGGTAGCCTCTATTCAGGAACATGTTTCTCAGGTTTTACATTCGTTACCATAACATGCATCGTCAGAAGTCATTCTACACAAGCGCACAAATTGCCCTTTTATAACACTCCTTTTCTGGTGTGGGGGTGCGAACTTGAGTAGTGCAGATAAGAATTAGAAAAGGTCTCTTTTCTATAAATTCTAGACTCAAAGCCATACTCAGTTTTAGATATGTTAACATCAAGGTATTTCAATTCATCAGTAGTGAATTTGTGAGTGAATTTTAAAAATTCTGTGGTACCATTTAGGTATTCCACAAAGCTACCAAATTCATCTTGAGTGCCTGCCCATAAGAAACACAAGTCGTCCAGAAATCTACCATACAACTTCCATAAACTACTATATTCTGAATTCAGTACAAACTTATTCTCCCAGAAGGACATTATAGTGTTAGCATAAGTGGGAGCACAGTGTGCCCCCATCGCCACACCTTTAGTTTGTCGAAAATACCGCCCTGAAAGAATATAAAATTATTCTTTAGGACAATCTCCATTAATAACAAAACAGTTCTGAACTCATTGTGCCCTAGTAGTTTGGATTCAAGTAGCATTTCTTCGAACCATTCAAGGCCTACATCATGGGGTATACTTGTAAATAAGTCAATCACATCCAAGGTACCAAAACCTTTTGTTTCATTTGCAAGTGATTCATTTAGTTTTCCTAAGAAATGCCACGAATCTTTTAAAATAACATTGTTGTCACAAACAAGCTTTTTATCTTCTGGTCAATGTACTTGGCCAAAGGTGCAGTGACCGAACCTTCGGCTGACACTATCACTCTCAAAGGTGGGTCACTTTCATCTTTATGCACCTTTGGTATCCCAAATATGGAGGGTATTCTCGGTTTGTCTACATGCAAATATTTAAAAGTACTCGTGTCAATAACTCCATCCATTAATAAGTCATTTAAAATAACATAAATTCGCTTGTAGGCAATATTAATTTCATTCAAGGATATTCTGGTGTATTTGGTATTATCATTTAATATGTCAAACATTTTGCTCTCATAATTAATGGCATCCATAAGCACAACCCCCCCGCCCTTATCGGGCTTCATAATTCTTATATTCTTGTTCTCACTTAATGATTTCAAAGTTTTCAACTCTGGGTCTGTTAAATTAGACTGCACTTTGTGACAACTCAGAATTTTCCTAAGCTCGTGTTCCAAGCTCAATTCAAAGTTTCTTAGCTGAGGGTGTGTTGGGGGATTAAAGGTGCTCTTACGTTGCAATTCTACATTGTTCATGTTGACACCATTTCCTTTAAAATATAATTCTAAGTTTTTCTTCCTAATAAATAATTTAATATCAATTAAAAGTTTAAAAATATTTGTTTTCTCTCTAGGTATAAAACCAAAACCTTTTGTCAATAGTTCAAAATGACTACTGTTAATTGCTACATCTGTGTAATTGAAAATATTAAAATCATTATAACTGTATTTAAAACCACAGTTTGTAATTATTCCCAGACTGGTCGGCTCCTTTCCTGAGCTCCCCAGTTTCTGGTTTTGTAGTTTTTGAATTGTAAGTAACAGGTTCCCTGTGCATAAGTCTCTCAGACCGCCTTAAAGGTGGAAATGCAGCATCATAATCATTCTCTAAAGGCAATTCATTGTCAGAAATGTCATTGTTAGGTTCTCTGTAGTGATTAATGTCATAATTTCTAACATTTCTCACCCAATTCTTAGGCTTCGGGTATTGTTTCTTTGTTTTGTATTCATTTAAATCTCTCTCAATCTTGTTTAATTTTCTGTTTTAACCTCCAAACATTTACTTTCTAAATTATTTAATAGTTTATGATATTTGCTTCTCTCTTCGTCCACTGTAAATAGTAAATCGTGAGTAATGTCCTTGTTTATACATTCTACAGTTTCTTGCAACTTCTTTATTTCTACCTCATTGTTTTTAATGATAGCCCTCATTATATCAAAACCACAATTATCAAAAGCCTCTATTAGTTCAAAATAAAACTCTGTACCTTCCATTAACCTTGTTAGGGTATTTGCATACCCTAAGCCCTTTGGGCACAATTTTCTGTTCTAAACAATACTTTAAATAAGTGTTATCCATTTCTAACATTTTACATTTGTATAAAAATAGTCCAGGTCATCAAGCTTTTGAGAAAAGTTCCTTGTAGTTTATCATTAGTGTTGTTTTTGCTAGCAAAATCATAAACAACATTGAATAAGTCACTGAAATGTCTTTTGTACCTGTAGAGTTTAAACTACCACCAGGGCCAAAACGAACTCCTTCACCCATTTTTCTAACATTGTTAGGCTGCTCAGATTGTCCGTGGTCGGTTTCTTCAAGCAAAATCTGAGGGAAACCATCCAGACTGCTGGATCCTGCTCCATTTCGCCTTTCTACATCTCTGGAATCATTTTCCTCACCAACAGCCCGTCTCTCTCGCGCCTCAACACTCCGATGCACTTCCTGGTTTCCTGGTTCCAATACAGACGTCAATACTGAGGCCAAAGATTGGCTGACTGGGGTCAAAAGCCCCACAAGTTGAGTGAGCTGTCCGATAAGCTTCCTGAGCTCACCGACTTCATTAGTCTTTGCTCCATTGCTTGCCACACTCCCAGCAGGTGATTCCATCCCAAAGTTACTAGTAACCAAAAAAGGAGGATGCAGAACAAACCAGTAAGCAGAAACAAAGCACCCTGAACCACTGCTAGGTAGGCACACAAATTTATTAAGCCGAACAGTTCACTCGAAAAATAACGCTGAATCAAATCACCATACGTTGGCCCACAACTTCATCAGATTACACTAATACATTCAGTTAACTGCTTTTATATACTCATCCAACTTTTAAAAAACAGCCAGTAAAAACAATCATTGTACATAGAAATGCATTGAATTACTGCCCTCTACTGACAAGGAGGATTATTACACATTAATGTCACAATTTTGCTGATCTCATTTTTAATACAGGGGCAAGTGAGATCATGTCATTTAAACCAGGGAATTTACTGGCCTCCAACACCACTTGCCAGTATAATTCCCTGTATTCAACTAAAGTCTCCCACATACCGCCCCTGGGGTCCTTTGGCACAACCTCTAATATAAAAAACTGAAATTCAGCTTCAGGACAAGTTTTTGTGTGTTTGTACAGAGAATTTGTTTCACATTTTATACGAATATCATAGGTGTGCTCATAAATTCTCTGCTTAACCTTTCTTTCACTCTTGCCAATGTAAAAAGCATTACATTTTTTACATAACCCAACATAAATAATCCCTTTTGTGTTGCAATTTGCAAAAGTTTTTAAAGTTAAAATTTTGTTATTTCTGGCAGGTAAAGTAATGGTATCCCCAGTAATCAAATAAGAACAATAATTACAAGCACCACATTTAAATACACCAGTTTTTTTGTTTGTACCTGCTAACCTTGAATTCCCTTTACTACCTCTTTCAAAAATATCCTTCAGGGTGTTCCCTTTCCTATAAATATGTTTTATTTCACCCTGGAAAATGTGATTTAAGTCAGAAACTTTAGAAAAGTTAATCCACTCTTTGTCAAAAATTCTTGTGATCACACCAGCTTGTCCATCATATGTGGTAATGATACCTGATACAATTCATTATTTAACCCATCTACTTTCTTGTTTGTGACTTGTTGAGTTGCAACATCTTCAATTTTACCCAATACAGGGCAAACCTTCCTTCCTCCCATCACTGACTTCTTTGGAAACTCTATCAATGAGCTCTTCCGGTAGCCTCTATTCAGGAACATGTTTCTCAGGTTTTACATTCGTTACCATAACATGCATCGTCAGAAGTCATTCTACACAAGCACAAATTGCCCTTTTATAACACTCCTTTTCTGGTGTGGGGTGCGAACTTGAGTAGTGCAGATAAGAATTAGAAAAGGTCTCTTTTCTATAAATTCTAGACTCAAAGCCATACTCAGTTTTAGATATGTTAACATCAAGGTATTTCAATTCATCAGTAGTGAATTTGTGAGTGAATTTTAAAAATTCTGTGGTACCATTTAGGTATTCCACAAAGCTACCAAATTCATCTTGAGTGCCTGCCCATAAGAAACACAAGTCGTCCAGAAATCTACCATACAACTTCCATAAACTACTATATTCTGAATTCAGTACAAACTTATTCTCCCAGAAGGACATTATAGTGTTAGCATAAGTGGGAGCACAGTGTGCCCCATCGCCACACCTTTAGTTTGTCGAAAATACTCGCCCTGAAAGAATATAAAATTATTCTTTAGGACAATCTCCATTAATAACAAAACAGTTCTGAACTCATTGTGCCCTAGTAGTTTGGATTCAAGTAGCATTTCTTCGAACCATTCAAGGCCTACATCATGGGGTATACTTGTAAATAAGTCAATCACATCCAAGGTACCAAAACCTTTTGTTTCATTTGCAAGTGATTCATTTAGTTTTCCTAAGAAATGCCACGAATCTTTTAAAATAACATTGTTGTCACAAACAAGCTTTTTTATCTTCTGGTCAGTGTACTTGGCCAAAGGTGCAGTGACCGAACCTTCGGCTGACACTATCACTCTCAAAGGTGGGTCACTTTCATCTTTATGCACCTTTGGTATCCCAAATATGGAGGGTATTCTCGGTTTGTCTACATGCAAATATTTAAAAGTACTCGTGTCAATAACTCCATCCATTAATAAGTCATTTAAAATAACATAAATTCGCTTGTAGGCAATATTAATTTCATTCAAGGATATTCTGGTGTATTTGGTATTATCATTTAATATGTCAAACATTTTGCTCTCATAATTAATGGCATCCATAAGCACAACCCCCTTATCGGGCTTCATAATTCTTATATTCTTGTTCTCACTTAATGATTTCAAAGTTTTCAACTCTGGGTCTGTTAAATTAGACTGCACTTTGTGACAACTCAGAATTTTCCTAAGCTCGTGTTCCAAGCTCAATTCAAAGTTTCTTAGCTGAGGGTGTGTTGGGGATTAAAGGTGCTCTTACGCAATTCTACATTGTTCATGTTGACACCATTTCCTTTAAAATATAATTCTAAGTTTTTCTTCCTAATAAATAATTTAATATCAATTAAAAGTTTAAAAATATTTGTTTTCTCTAGGTATAAAACCAAAACCTTTTGTCAATAGTTCAAAATGACTACTGTTAATTGCTACATCTGTGTAATTGAAAATATTAAAATCATTATAACTGTATTTAAAACCACAGTTTGTAATTATTCCCAGACTGGTCGCCTCCTTTCCTGAGCTCCCAGTTTCTGGTTTTGTAGTTTTTGAATTGTAAGTAACAGGTTCCCTGTGCATAAGTCTCTCAGACCGCCTTAAAGGTGGAAATGCAGCATCATAATCATTCTCTAAAGGCAATTCATTGTCAGAAATGTCATTGTTAGGTTCTCTGTAGTGATTAATGTCATAATTTCTAACATTTCTCACCCAATTCTTAGGCTTCGGGTATTGTTTCTTTGTTTTGTATTCATTTAAATCTCTCTCAATCTTGTTTAATTTTCTGTTTTTAACCTCCAAACATTTACTTTCTAAATTATTTAATAGTTTATGATATTTGCTTCTCTCTTCGTCCACTGTAAATAGTAAATCGTGAGTAATGTCCTTGTTTATACATTCGGTATCATTGTGCAGTAGCTCAGAGCAAATCTGGGTATTGCTGTGGAGATTCTTTACATAACTATAGAAGGCCTTGTGGTTGTCTTTATTATCTGCTGCAATTTTGTTTTCATAGCTAGCTTTAGAGGATTTGATGAGGGATCTCAACTTTTTGTTGAGGCTGATAAGGGAGTTTTTCCAGTCTTGGGACTTCACCTTATTACGCATCAGTTTCCTCCTTCTGTTGTAGAGTTTGTTTATGGCAGTGGACCACAAGATTGGCTTCCTTTTTTGGGAGGAGAGCGTCTTGGTTCTATTGGGTATGGCAAGATACATGCATTTGTGTACGTGTTTGTACAGTACATTGATGTATGATTTGGCGGTCATGCGAGTATTGTCCATTTGCATGGGTGCCATGAAGTTAGCCACCTCTGTTTTTATGAGCCCAAAGTTAGCTTTGGTGAAGTTTTTCATACTGGTTACCTTTGTTGGGGGGGGGGGGTGGATTTCCAAGGTGATGAGTTTGTGGTCGGATCTAACCAGGAAGGAGTTGACTATTGGTGTAGAGCAATGGTCGCCCATGTTAGTAATGACCAGGTCAAGGATGTTGCTACCTCTAGTGAGGTTAAGAATGAACTGGACCAGGGCATTCGAATTAATGAATTCCAGGAAGCATTGGGCAGGTGTATTGCTACATGAGTAGTTTTCCCAGTTAATGGAGGGGTGCCTGAAGTCTCCCAGTATGAGAGGGTTAGGTTGGACCCTAATATTCTCCAGGATGCTTAGGAACATGTAGTGTGAGTCTTGGAACATGGTTGGGGACCTATAGCAGACTACAACCTGCATTGCTGTCTTACCTTGCGTTAGCTGCACCTGGAGTATCTCAGATGCGTTATGTTGAGCTACCAGTCTGGAGGTGTGCACATCCTTTATGAATATGAAAACAGCACCATCTTTGGATCTTTGGTCCAAGTTCTGGGGCCGAAAGGTGTGGAATGAGTTATAGCCTGGTAGTGCAGAGGTGGGGTGTGGAATGAGTTATAGCCTGGTAGTGCAGGGATGCTTTCTGCTGCCTTGAACTAGGTCTCTGTTACAGCACAAATGTTGATGTTCTCCATTTTAAGCAGTGCCTCAAGTGAGTTCATTTTAAGATTTAAGACTTCTAGCATTGAGCAGCATGACCCTCAGATTGCATTTGTTTGTAGCTGTTACAGTGGTAATTTGGTCTTTGGAACACCACCTAAAAAGGCACTATAGTGGTGGCAAGAGCTTTGGCCAGTATCTGGAAGCCCAGGGGTGACAGATGAAGGCCATCTCTGGCAAAGCATCGAGGTCTGTCAATCATGTCATTCCAGGCAGACAGATACTGGATCCTCTTAGAATGACACCAGAAACTTAGCCAGTTGTTGAAATCAGTCATTTTCTGCTTGTACCATGGTATCATTTTGGGTGATGGTAGGATGCTGCTCAGGGATAGGGTCATACCCACCTGGGCTACATAATCCAAGAGATCCTCCATGTCTCTTTTCATGTAGTCCAGGGAGGTACATCTCAGGTCATTCACCCTCACATGTACAGTGATAGACTCATATTAGTACCTGTTGTTGAGGGACCTGTTTTGAGCATGTGCCTCATTATGGTATTCTTCAGTGGGTGTTTGTACATTTCTGATGGATGCCATCAGCCACAGTTACAATGCATACCTTGCATCCCCTAGTAAATTACACTGTGAGATATGCCCCTAGCAAACATATGGTACAGTTGGGAGGTGTGCCAGATATGTGAGTCGTGGTAACTGCCAGGGTTGCCAGTACACACATTCAAGATGATTCCCTTGGCATTACACAAGACTGAGCAGTTGATAGAGTGGTAGCCCTTTCTGTTTATGTAAAGCCTACCCTGTTCCCCAGGTTGTGCCTTCATTTCTATATGTGTTCAATCTATGGCATTCAGTACTTCAGGGTAGTGTGCTACATGGTAGAACTCCTACATATTTCTGTCCTCTCCTCAGAACTACAGGGAAAATATATGTGGTCACTGGCATGTTGAAGCATAGTATTCAGGAATTAGTGGAGGATCCTGGATGCTGGTGCTTGTGACACTCCCAGTATGTCCCCTGTTGGTCTCTGAAAGGTACCTGTAGCTAAGATTGTAATGGCTACACATACCTTTGTCTTCATTGGTATTGGTTCCCCTCAGTTTGCTCTGGCTGTGAGTTGAGAACAACAGATGTCACAGAGTTCCTGTAGTACATCCATGTGCACCCTGTAGCACTCTACATTTTCCACATCTTGCAGTTTGTGAAAATTTTAAAATGGCCTGAAAACTCTTCTCCTTCTCAGCCTAGGCCTATTAGCAGCAACAACAGCATTGGCTTCAGCCTGTAGTACATACAAATGAATTAAAGCAGCAGCAGACCCTAACATTCTGTCCGTGTAGACTCCTTTCCATGGCTGTATTCCAAAAGTTTAGGAATTCACAGGAAAATACAGCATGGAGTCTACAAGGATGCTTTATAGCTTGTTGAATAGCTCCACCATGTTGGATTGGTTTATTTAGTATGCAATTCAGCTGATTATGCTGTAATTAACATGCCACGGTGTTTACCTTATTTGTGCAGGGGCGCACGCCTCTAAATTACACTTACTGAATCTAAAATTGGACATGCATATGGTAAAAAATGACTTTTTAGGGATTATTGAATCCCCCCAATAATTTCTTATTGAATGTTATTGCTATTTTGCTTGGGAGACATATATCATTAGATTTTAAATATAATAATAGTGTTTTATTTATTTTTTATATGATTCAACACATGAAAGTTCAGGTCATATTATCTGAGTCCCTAAAATTTTTTCTTCTTATTATGCCTATTTTTCTTTTTGGAGATTTAATTTGCCATTTGAGGACTTCAAAAAGGAAAAGCAAGTTCAGATGTTAAAGTGCTTTTAGATGTTCTTCACCTTGGCAATCTTGTTCTAGGGTAATATTTAGATACTATGTATAGGGGATGGATGTTACATACAGAAAAACTAATTATTTTTTCTTGCTCACCAGCCTTTTTTTTTCTTTTACAAAGTAGACTATTGAAAGTATAATTTTCTAATCATGTTACACTTTCAGTTCAGTTTGGAAAAAATGTTAATTAGATCACTGTAGGTAAGTGAATTAAGAAATTGACAGGATGTGTATTACAAACTGAGACTTAGAAACTGGAATTCCATAGTAAAACATGGAGTGAGTGGTGACTTCTTTTTAAAGATAGATATGAAACAACTTATTTTTTGGTTGAAAATATGTTGTTGAATAAATGAAGTAAGTCTATAGTGATGTCTGGAATTTGTATTCTTTAACTTTGCAAGAGTTATTTGTTGGGGATTGTTTTAGGTCTGATAGTACATTATTTCAAGAAAATTAGATAAGATTTGATATGTTACTTTATAAACAGAAATATGTTATCCATGGCAATAAAGGTGACATTTCTCCTTTATTTCAGAAGGGTAAGACTCTCCCCGGTATTCAATAAACTCCATGCAGGAATAGTGGTATTCCTGCACGGAGTGAACTGTGTCCATTTCCCCTTAGCTTTAACAGCAGTGCCCCTTGCATATTCATGAAGGAGCGCTACTGCTAAGCTAAATGGCCAAGAACACTACTGAGTGCAGGGGGCGTGTTTATGTAGTGCACGCACATCTAACATGCCTCCTGCACTCAAAGTCCCATACAGCACTTTTTAAATGCATTTCAGTGTCCGTGGACACTGAAATCAAATAAATTAGTAAAGTATTGTCTGCGAACACTAAAATAGAAAGGGGATAAGAAATTAATGCTGGGAGTGTGTGACAGGTACTATCACACACCCCCTGCATTGTGAAAGAGCTGTATGGCCATAACCCTCAACTGTACAGGTTTCTGCAGAATGCAGAGATGTCTGCCTCACATACCTCTCAACATCCTAGAGCAAGAAAGCTGTACAAAGCTATAAATAAGGGGGGGGGGGGCAAAGGCCCAAAAATAGGGACACTTTTTAAATATTGCTCTTACAAACTTGGAAAGTTGATAGAATAAGAGGTTTTGCATTAGCATGCATTTCCTGAAGGGTATGAAATGTCTGTCATTATGTTCATTGCCCCATACATAGCTCTACATTTCACCCCCATGTACAGTGAAATTAATCAATCTACCCAAACATTATTCTACAAATGTCTGTCACCAACACCCCTCCCTCACCATGGAGTGTAAGGCTGTAAATTCCAAATTCTACACATTATTCACAGCTGTTGCTACAGAAGAAATATAACGCTTTCCTACACCCATCCTGCACATCCCTAGCTGGTTTTCCTAATGTTTTACCCTCTTTTTGCTCCCATTTCACCACTTTTCTATCACCCTTTTTTCTTTTCTTTAATTAAAATTACCGCAGAGGTAAGTGGGAGTAAGCGGTGCTAAGTGAAGCTAAGAGAACTTACCCATCTGTTAGCATTGCTTAGCTTCATGCAAACTGGCTTACAACTGCTTAAAAGTGCCTTAATCACTCTGTCTCCATCAGCCCTTGTTCTTCCCAGCAACAAAATAAGCAGTCCTGTCAGGGCTCAAACCCAGGATACTGTGCACTGCAATCACAGCAATGTAACACTACACCATCTGAGCTGTGAGGATTTGTAATGCTTTTACAAACTTATGCATTATGGTGATTTGACATTAATGAAAACAGTCATCACTACCAAGTCTTGGACTCAGGACTCTGCACACTACAATCACAGCAATCTACCGGTACACTGTCTGAGCTGTAGGAATTTGTAATGTTTTTACAAATATATCATGCACTACAGTTATTTAACATAAAAGAAGAATATATATCCATAGTACTCTGATATACATATATATGTTTATATAAATACACACATATATATATATATATATATATATATATATATATATATATATATATATATAAAAAACAATCTCTTACTGCAAGACATCTGCAAAAAGCCTGACATAGTGGGCGGATAAAGTACAAACAATAATGACATCTTTGAAATATAGCTGTTATATACGTAGAAGTCTAATAGAGTAGCATGGTTTGATTAACATATATTTTCTGATAGATTCCAGAACTGAAACAAAAATTATGGTCATCATTTACTGATGCCAATGCTCACATCATCCCAGTGATTTGTCAGAAAGCCATAACTGTTATGGCGAACAGACCAAACATATGAGCCATGCATCTGGACAGTGTCTAGACATCTGGACAGGGGAGAGGTATGACTGCAGTCATGTAACAGAAGAGAAAAAACACTGAGAGCTGCCAACCATTTCACCTAGCACCTTCTGAACCACAGTAAGACCAACATGACACTACCCCAAATCAGCTCTGGGGAATTACCCATGTATTTCCAAATATATCATGCACTACAGGGATGTAACTATAGGGAAAAGCAGACATTGGTGAAAAGTTGCCCACCCACAACCATTTGCACCACAGTCACAGCAACATACCAGTACCTCAAATTAACTCTAGAGTATAATGACTGTTTGAACAAACATATCCTGATTGCCAGTCACACTACACTAACATATATGCCCCAACTCACAGTCTACTGGGAATCCTGACATGTTGCAGGGCATTTCTCTGTCTGCCCCTACAAACATATACACCTGATAGACCACCAGCAACTGTAGCAGCATGCACAGTCAGATAGAAAATGATCTATGACACTCACGTCTGCTACTCTACCTACTCAGCCCAACAAACATTTACACACAACACTGCTACACAATCTTGGCAGTTTGTTAACAATGGCCAGACATACATAACTCTCAGCTGTACAGATTGCCACAGAATGTCCAGCGTGTGGGGCCATATTTATGGCCACTGCCGCATACCACTTCTGGAAGTCTGCTAAGTCACTGGGATGATATCAGGAGTTCAGTCACTAAATAATGATATACCATACCTCTGAACCTCTTACTGCAAGACATCTGGACAAAGCCTGATATACGTGGGGGACAGGGGGTCAAAAAGAGGGACATATCTCACATAATGGTGTTACAAACTGAAACAGTTGCTGGTGTTACAGAGTCTGTTGTAATATAACATCCCTAAAGGATATCATGTCTGAAACACTAATGAATGTCAACATTTACTGACTACAATCTTCACATTTTCCTACTGATTTCTCAAAAACAGAAATTGTCTGAGGAACAGACTAAACATAAGAGGCAAACCTCTGGGCAGTCTGTGGACATCTGGACATTTGAGAGTTATGCCAGAGACATATCACTGTCAGATGTCAAGTCACACAGAAAATGCATGTCCAGACAAACCCTGCTAATCTAACAGTCTTCTATGTATATAACAGCAATACTTACTTGCAATCTGTACCCAGTTCTGGAGCTTTGTCCTCAATGTTGTTGGACTGTCTCCACATGTCTTGTTCTGAGAGGTATTTCCACCTACTGTTTGTGAAGCTGTAGCTCTCACACTTCCATAAAGTCCTCCACACAGGCAAGGAAAAGGGGCAAGGCCCACATGAAGGACTTAATTATAGCACTGTGTTGCTATGGCATTGGCTAATGGAAAGACAACACAGCTGCTCTGGATGCAAGTGGGAAGTGGGAGACACTGATTGTTGCACAGGTCATCACCTGCTCATGAGCATTACCTACAAAAGGCAAGCTGCTGCCTATGCAACACAGGTTTGAACCCATCTACACAAAGACAGACTGTGGCTACACAAATCTAAACATTTGCATTATTCTAAGAAAACTCTTCAGCACTGTAACAGGTATGTCAATCACTTAAGCTTGTAATGGAATGCAGAAGGGGAAGGCAATAATCTGAAATAGCAAGTTAAACACTAAGTCGCAACAAGACCTGCTGGACTCACATGCTGCAGTCCAGCACCTTTGGCCATTCCTGCATGCCTTGTCTGCAGTGACACGGATCACAGCTCTGGCTCCTGAGTCATCCCAGCAAAGGTCAGCTCATATATGACTACTACTGGAGTGTCTGTTGTCTAATACAGACTGTGACACTGCTAGGCCAGCTACCTGGGATGTTGTAAATATTCATATGTCACCTGTGAATGCTACTATGATACATATGCTTGTCTTACATATGTAAGAGGCTTATACAGGGTATGTGCATAGTAAACAATAGGTGCAGAAGTTTTGTGTTGAACTGTATGTTATATACTGAGCCCATACCTGTCAACTGTCCAGAGTCTTGGAGATTGACTACATTTCTGCATCATATTTGTAGTCAATACATCATACAGTTGTGTATTGTCTGGCACATCACTGGCAACCCATTAAAGACTGAAGTCATAACATGATAGCATACATTTGAATGCCAGATGTGATATCCTGTGGAGTAGACCTGTGAATATGGAATCATCTTTGCTGGCAACTAAGTGCATTCCAGCTAGATTCATAAAGTGTCACTATTTTCCAGCCTTTGCCCACCAGTGTGTGCCTTTGTGCAGATGTGTTGCTCTAACAGGAGCTAGGTGTCTTAGCATGAAACCCATGTCAATGCAAGCATACCTTGTCCTGTGGGATGCCATTTGTGCAGTCATTGACACCTGCTTTGCAGCTGTGGAGAGCACACTAACCTTGCCAGGTTACTCATCTCATCATACATTTATACCCCATATGGAGGGCTGCAAAGCCACAGGAGGTGGAGTTTTAAACATTATTATACAAATATACACCCCCAGGCTGGCCAAACAGTATGACACATGGGATACATCCTGAGTGCAGTTAACAGTTGACAAAACGCATACTCAAATCATAGCTAGCTACAGACCTCCAACCATGATTCTGGACACCCACAACACCTATAGGGACTTGCTGGAATCTGTCAGGATTTAATCATCTAACCTGCTCCTGGGTGACTTTAACTACCCAGCTATAGTGTGCATGACCTATGCTACCTGAACATGAAATCACAGAGATTCCTCAGCTTTGTCAATGGCAATGTAGTAGATCAGCTGTTCAACACTCCTAAGACAGGTGGAAATATCCTGTACCTGGTCCTAACCAACATGAGTAGCCAGTGTAGCACTCCTACAGTGTCATCTTCCTTGGTATGATCTGACCACATAGCCATCACTGTTAAGGTCACCATCTCCCCTGCTCCACCCCCCCCCTTGTCGGGGTCAAACAAAATAAACTTTACACAAATGACTGCAAATCTCCACAGAGCAGGTGTAAGTAGCTTTACAGCCACCGTACCATCAGTTGGAGTTAGCAGTAGTGTCCAAGCCCACACCACAATATTGTGTGACCACCTACATAGCTGTATGTACTCAGCAATACCTGACAGGACAATATCATCTCCCTCAAGGTAGGGTAAACATCCGTGGTGGACAGCAGCAATACACAGATACCATAATAGGTGGAAATAATTGCTGGACAGGGCCAAGAAGGAGCAGGTGCCTTATTGAAAGCAATGTCACCTTGTTCTGAACAAGCAAATAAGGTCACAGGTGAATTACCCTAAGGCTATCTCTGAGTGCAAATTGAACACATCCACCAAGGCCAGTCAATAGGCCTTCCACACATATGTCTGCAATCCCACAGACAACACACAAATCTGCTCTGTAGTGGTGGTCAATAACATCACATACACATACAGCATAGATTTAGGCAACCTGCTGCAGATAGGCAAAGTGTAAACATCACCCCCTGTCCCCCCATCAGTTAACATGTACATGCATAGCACCTGCCCCCTTCCCTCATCATCAGGAAGCAGGTCCATAACTTCCTCTCAAAGGCAACACACAGAACTCTCCATAGGCCTGATACCATCTCTGGCTGCATCTTACGTGATCTCAGGGATGAGCTCTCAGCTCCATTACATACTGTAGTTAACCAAAGTTAACCAAAGCCTGAGCACCACTGTCATCCCATCTGCACAGAGGACAGCCACTGTCATCCCTATACACAAAGGCAGAGCAATCCACTGACCCAGCCACTCATATGCACATCAGCTTAACTAGCCTGCCCTGGAAGGGCATGGAAGGCAATATCAAGGACATTAAGAACAGGGACATCAGCAACCTCAAAATGCCTGAGCTCACACAGTGGGGTATTGTCAAAGGGAGATCAGGCCTGTTAAACCTGGTTGACTTCTCTGAAGTGGTCAACAAACACAAGGATGAGGGGAAGGTAGTGAACAGTGCTTACCTTCACCTAGCCCAATTCCCTCACAATAATCCCCAGGTGGACATGATACATATGCCTACACAGCTAGGCATCAAACTGTATGTTACCTGATGTGTAGCTAACTGGTTCAATGATAGTACCCACTCAGTCAAAGTAGTGGAACCCACCTCTAGTAGTAAAGCCTTCCAGATAGGTGTACCCCAAGGATCGGTCTGGGGGCCTCTACTGTTTGAGATATACATATCTGAGGTACAAAAAGAAAGCAGTGGTCTGTGGCTGACCAGGTTTACAGATACTTGCAAGCTGCCCACTGTTGTACATTCCCCTACTGATGTGAGCATCCTCCAAGTGGCCCTCACCCAAATTAATGACTGGTGCAAGAAGCATTGCCGCAAACTGAATGCCAGGAGATGCATCATTCTTCTTGCTGTGGCAGATGTCATTCACACTAATTATGACAGTAATAATGTACTGAGCATGCAATCAGGTATGAGGCGACTTGTGCACCAAGGTTGGTAGCAACCTGACAGTTTCCCACCGTGTGGGCACCATTGTACAGAAAGCTATTTACATTGCCCACCTCACAAATATGGGTATGTCCTCCAGGAACCAGGAGGCCACAACATCCCTGTACTCCACCCTTATCAGATGCATTACCAAGTACAATGGCCCCTTTTGCATGTACCTTGCCATGTAAATGCAGCAGTTGCAGAGACCACAGAGGTTCTTGACCAAGCAAATACAGGGTCTGCAAGACCTATGCTATACAGATTGGCTGAAAGCCCTGTCCCTATACTGAGTCTCATACAGACTGATCATAGGTGACCTGTGTCTGCCATACAAGGCCATTTCCTACTAGCCTTTATGGTGTTTCTGCATATCTGTAAGGCAACTCCCACTCAAACAACATGCATGCAAGACCTCACCTGGTCTGTGACATGTATACTACTTGTTGGCGGATAGTGTAGTGTCCCACACAATACATTGTCTGTAAAATACACTTCCTCCCTCCCCATGTCTAGCAGAGTATGTGTATAGCCCTCTTGACGAAGAAGCCAGACGACTGCATGGGAAATGGATGAGACACCCCTGGGATCCCGTGTGTGTCCCAGCTGGATAGGGGAAACAGGTGCTGGTTTTGAAGAGACATGGGTGGAAGTCTGGGCCAGGCTTATGAGGGCATCAGGGCCAATAGCCAGGTATCATCTTATGAGGCTATGCACCTAGTACTTTACATGTTTTCTGTATGCATTGCAGATTGTCCTGCAATGTTATCTGAAATGAATCCCTGTGAGTCTGAACTGTGTAGGTACTGCAGTGATAGTATATAGTCTTGTTCCTTCATCAGTTATCATCACATATTGTTACATATTGTCATTGTGTGTGGTCTGTATAGCAGTACGTCAGCTCTTACAGTACGTGCATATGCACTTGGTGACACTGTATAGCTCACTACAATAGCCTTAGTCTTGGTCACAATTAAAGTTCTGCTACTAGCCCCATTATACAGTAGGATTTGTCACCCTTTGCTGTGGGCCTTACAGTAGCTGTGAAAGAGATGGAGTATGACAGGCAGAACTACTGTAAGGTTTGCCTTGAAGGGGCCATAGGTGTTAAAGCTGTGCCAGACTATACTAGGAGTGTGTGTGCATGTGTGTGTGTGCATTTGAGTGTGTGTGTGTGTGTGTGTGTGTGTGTGTGTGTGTGTGTGTGTGTGTGTGTGTGTGTGTGTGTGTGTGTGTGTGTATCAGCAAAAATAATACTGCAGGGTATTCATTTTACATATGTTGTCTTCCCCTTGTAGGTGAACATGAGGGTTGGTGTCTCTCTCCCTCACAACCTGATGTCAGTGTCTTGGTGGACTCCCATGATGATGATGGTCATAGTGAGGTACAGGTGAAGTTGCTGATGCCTGAATCTGTGCCATTGTTTGGTGTCCCACTTTCACCCACCATTTCCCTGCACACAGTCAGCATGCCCACACATACCCAGTCCCCAGCATCCATGAATAATAGACAGGTTGAGGGTGGTGGCATGGAACAGGCTAGTATGTTGACTATGGCGAGTGTGAGTGTAGACACCAGCCATAGCCAGAGAGCAGGCAAGGTCACACACAGGCAGATGGACAGGGGTGCTCGACGGAGGACTGCTGCCCATCAAGCCCCTGTCACAAGTACCACAGCAGGTGTCACCAGATACATGTTATGGCCTGTCATGGAGGCACAGGCGCGTACTGACCGCAACACCAGACAGATGCTCTGGGTCTCGAATGCAGTGCTTCCTGCCATGCATGATGACCTCCACGGCATTTGTGATGCCATACGTCATCTTGCCAATGTCGGGGTTAGACAGTGGGGTGAGACATTGTCACTGTTCGACCGTGCAATGTCTGTGCTTGAGCATGTGGTGGGAGAAGGGCATTTGCTAGGTGGGCATAGATCAGCAACATGATCAGCTGAGAGTCCACAGGATCATGTACATTCACAGTCCCATAGTGGCAGTACCAACAGCAGTACTGAAGGGAGTGTGCTGTCCACACCACACCGGAGCAGGCCGTAGGTATGTTGTCCTGGCCAGTCCCATCTGGGATGTGGATCCAGCAGACATCAGTCAACACTGGTGAGTAGTACTGCACCTGTCCTTGGGCCTGGTGGTGCCAGTGATACTTCTGGCAGAAGCAGTTCCCGTTTTCCTGCTGGTAGATGGTGAACCATACATCCTGCCATGTATGGTCCATGGCTGTCCAACATAGCTCTGTGTTGGGCATTCGCATGATTTGATGGCATGCAGACAAACACTCACACATCCCTATCACAGGCCAGTCACCACCAGAAATGCGCAGCTCCTTTGCACGGCCCAGTTGAACACCACCCCTCCAGACACACACACACACACACACACACACACACACACACACACACACACACACACACACACACACACACACGATGTCAGCCATATGGCCCAGCCTAGGTTTCTAGAAATCCAACACCACACCCCGTGCATGTGAAGATACTTGTGCCACAACCCTGTTATCCATACCATCGATGCATGGACATGCTCATATGGGTCTGATGCATGGGGTGACTATAGTACAGTGTAGCAATGTCATGCTGTGTAAGGTGCTATCTGCTGGCAGTAGTTATGAGTACACATTGAGGTGTATGTACGTTATTAGCCATGATGCACTATTGCTGTCAGTACTGCTGACTGACTGTAGTGTCATGTACTGTGTTCTGGTTGTGTTCCCGGTGTCTGTGTGTCTGCAGGCTGTGGGCCTGCTGACAGTAGCAATGATGAGTAAGGAAAAGTGGACACACAGTGACATTTTCATAGCCAAGGTACAGCTGTATATGTACATGTTTACCAGGTGTCTTTACATGCAACAGTGTGTGAGGGGAAATTGTGGCAGACAGCGTGGCCTTGCATACATACCCTTGACACAGCCACCTAGCCTTCATACATGTCACCTTGGTGTTCTGTAGGACCGCAGGCTCACACATACAGAGGAGGTTGCATGAGTACTGGCAGTAGGTCCCTCAAAAGCTTAGCCATTAAGTTAACTGCAACAGATTAAGCTATCAGCACCTGTTGCCCCTTCCATTTCTGTCCCATCCACTCAACCATCATGCAGTTGATGAGGGTATGCCTGGTACGGTGCGTGACAGGTTTGGGGTATGTATTCTGACACAGGTCAGCCTGTGTTAGTGTAACCTGACAATCACCAGCATATGTGTCTGCTATCTCATATGAGTGTCTGCCCTCTCATGTTGGTAGTGCACATAGAGTCATAGTCTTGTACATGTGGCAGCTGATGAAGGGCCGAGCACAGCCCCTACCTGTACAGTCTTACGAATGATAGCACTAGATACATAACACAAATAGCATAGAGGTACTGTAGTGTGACACTCTCTGCCACTACTATTGAAGTGGGTGACAACTGCAGGGGCTGTTAGGATTGCCAATGGTGGGTTCAGAGGTCCCTAGCATGTTAGAGCCATCTGAAATCCACACACACACATACACACACACATACACAAACACAAACACACACACACACACGCACACACGCGCACACACACACACACACCGCTGCATGGGGACATGCACTGAAACACACATGAACATGGAGCTGACACTTCTCAGAGTAGATGACCTACCCATCTATTAATGTACACAGTGATATGACCATTGCACATTGCGTGCACCACAGTGGCTTGGTGTTCAAAACTGTGTAACTCTGCTTGTACGGTGGATGACATCTATATGGGCTGACACTAGGTTGGCAATGGGTGAGTTCACAGGATGGAAGAGGAACACAAAATGGTATAGTCATCACATACACACACTGAAGACAGCCACAGGGGCTATGCATACAGAAATCCATACACAGATGCCAATAGACATATCAGTAACCCTGCATATCCACTTGTATGTACTATAGTGCTGTGTATACATGACATGCTCCACATAGATTATATGCCTGGGACATAACACACAACCGCTTACAACAGGTAATCTTGCAAATGCCTTCATGGATGGTGGGATAACCCACAAGACATAATGATTGGTCTCATCTACTGCGCCTAAAGACCTGCACAAGTGATAGGGTGACAGACTTTGTATCAACATGATGTGTCAGTCAGGTACAATGTCTGATGCTGGCATGTGTGTCAGTATGGTAACTGTGACATATTTGGCAATGATATCACAGGAATGCTCATTGTCAGGGGACACAGACCACATATAGGTTGCAAACATGTGGATATCCCATGTACATCTGTATAGATGACTGGAATGGACTGTATAGTGTTACATGATGCATGTGAGGCAGATGCCATTAACAGGGTCTTTAAAGTAATGTCATGGATAGGGGGTCGACAGACCTTAAAATGGTATAACTAACACACACAACAGCCACAGGGGATATGCTTCACACACACACTACTATAATTATCAGTATTGAGATTAGAACCCCTATCTAATTATTTCCACTATAGTATTACACAGTTATTGCACATGCCACAGAGTTAGAGGGTTGATAAGTGTACACAAGTACATCTAAAGTGAATGACATCAGCAAGTCTAGTAAAGTAGGACAATGGGATGTGTACTGCATGGTACATGCTTCAAAAAGGAAAAACCCACACCCCTAGAAGATATGATTCTCACCCAAACACAAACAGGGATGATGTGAGTCTCACACACACACACACACACACACACACACACACACACACACACACACACACACACACACACACACACACACACACACACACACACAGTATCATAGTTGACAGTAGTGAGTGTAGAACCCCTACCTATCTAGTTATGTGTACTACAGTGCTGCACAGTTAGCACATGCACTACAGAGCTTACATGGTTTAACACTGTCACAAGGTAAACCTAATGTGATTACATCAAGAGCCCTTGTAAAGTATGGCAATGGGAAATGTACTGGGTGGATAGGGCATCAAAATGCATTACCCTACAAACATACACACTTACAAACACCTTCACAACCACACACATCTGCCACAACTGAGTGTAGAATCCCTGCCTATCTAGGTATCTGTACCATATGGTTACTTAGTTATTACACATGCAATGGAGCTTATAGGGCTGAGTTCTGTCCAAAGGTACTACTAAGGGCAATGACATCAGCAGGATTGATAAAGTAGGGCACTGGGAAGTGTTGTGGATGAGAAAGCCTCAAAATACTTTGTCCTGTAAACATACACACTTTTGCACATACACTTATACACATACACAAATTTGCCAGAACTGAGAATAGAACCCCTGATTACCTAGTTATTTGTACTATAGTGTTACACAGTTATCGCATGTGCTACAGAGATTACGGGCTGATGAGTGCCCGAAGGTATTTCTAAGGTGAATGACATCAGCAAGACTGCTAATGTAGGGCACCGGGATGTGTACTGAGTGGGAAAGTCCTCAAAATACTTCATTCTACAAACATGCATACTTGTACACACACACACACACACACACACATTTACCAGAACTCGGAATAGAACCCCTGCCTTTCTATTTATTTGTACTGCAGTGTTACACAGTTATCGCATGCACTACAGAGCTTATAGGGCTGATAAGTGCCCAAAGGTACTTCTAAGGTGAATGACATCAGCAGAACTGCTAAAGTAGGGCACAGGTGGGGAAATCCTTGAAATACTTCATCCTACAAACACACACACAGAAACATTTGCCAGGACTGGAAATAGAACCCCTACTTATCTACCTATCTTTACTATAGTGTTATGCAGTTATCACATTCACTACACAGCTTATATGGTGAATAAGTGCCCAAAGGTACCTCTAAGGTGAATGACATCAGCTGGACTGCTAAAGTAGGGCACATGGATGTGTACTGGGTGGGAAAGTGCTTAAACTACTTCATACTACAAACATACTCACTTACACACACACACACACACACACACACACACACACACACACACACACACACACACACACACACACACTTGCCAGAATGAGGAATAGAACCCCTACCTATTTAGTTATTTATAGTATACGGTTACATAATTATTGCATGTGCCATGGAGTTTATAGGGCTGGGGCTGTGTAAAGGTAATTCTAAAAGGAATGACATCAGCAGGACTGCTAAAGTAGGGCACTGGGATGTGTACTGGGTGGCAATGGCCTAAAACTGTTTGACCTACCTATGTAGCTATTTGTAGTATACTGCTACATAGTTATTGCATGCACCATTGTGTTTATAAGGCTGGGGCTGTGCAAATGTACTTTTACATGGAATGACATCAGCAGCACTGCTAAAGTATGGCACTGGGATGGGTACTGGGTTGGAATGGCCTAAAACTGTTTCACCTACAAACAAACACACACACTCTTACACTTACCTATGTGAGGATTGAGATTAGAGCCCCTACCTATCTAATTATTTGTACTATAGTGTTGCACAGTTATCACATGCACTGCAGAGCTTATAGGGCTAAAAGGTGTCCAGTGGTCTTCTAATGTGAATGACTGCAGCAGATCTTGTGAAGTAGGGCAATGGAATGTGTACTGAGTGGGAACGGTCTCCTACTTACACCTACAGAGAAAGACACACACACACACTCACACACACACACACACACACACACACACACACACACACACACGCACACACATGCACACACACACACACACACACACACACACACACACACACACACACACACACACAGGCAGGTGATGTGATATTATAACCCCCAGCTCAGTACTATTACATAATGGAGCTTGCCTTCATGCTGGCATGTGTGACTAGTTATGATCGGTATGCCACTGTCCTCAGCAGGACATCACTCTATGCCATTCAGGGTATCCCTGTGTATGATTCACTCTGTGAGTGTCCCTATGTGTGTGTCTCTCTCTCTCTCTCTCTCTCTCTCTATCTCTATCTCTATCTCTCTCTATCACTGCCTGTCTCTCTCTTCCCCACATCTATGTGTGTGCATGCTTGACATATTGTTATATGTTGCCCTTATATACAGGGTTTTGTGTGCTACAGCTATACCTCTCAAAAGTAAGCACGACTTTACTAGAGGTACTGGATTAGTTTTAGCAGACATTTTCTGACATATCTGAAGTCTGACACTGGAATGCATTGTGTTATTACCTAGTGACAGACATCCTCAGATCATCACAGTGCTTTACCAGAGGAATACAAGATGTATGATGCACAGACCAATATTATGAGCCTGACTATATACATTCTGGACCAAAACGGCCAGTTGAGAGGTGTGGCTACAGCCAGTTGACTGATGAAGCTGTGTAAACAGTCCAGCAACTTGGTAATATACTGGCTGCAGCTCTCCTGCTTGTGTGGCATTCTTCTTACCTGAAAAGTCATATCCATACCTCTCAAATATACATTTTTTGGCAGATTATCCAGGTGTATGTCTATAAGTTTTATCCAGTCTACATAAACTTGTGTTTTTATGGCAAGTTAGTTGCATATAATTGAAGACTGACATTGCAAAATAATACAGACTTTAGTGTTTCAGACTTCCTAACCTTCAGACAATTTCTGCTAATGCAAAACATGTTACTCTACCAATTTTCTCAGTATGTAAGGGCAATATTTACAACATGTGCCTTTCATTGGGCCTTTGTCCCACTTTTATTTATGACCTTGTCCAGATGTCTTGCTGTCAGAGGTTGGGTGGTATGAGTGTAGGTAAAGAGTGCATTCTACTGTGCAGAAATGTCCATTATATGTGTAGTATATTCAACATAGCACTGTGACTTCCAGATATGTCAGTGGCAGAGCAGTCCAGAGTAATGTAGTGAACCACTGACAGACAGTTGTGTATAGGTTGACAGCTTGCTATGACTTTAGTAGGGTATTGACCCTGAAACCCTCGTAACCCACACAGATGAGAGTGTAGCCCATGTTACGTTATGTCAGCACACAGAGCCCCTGTCCAGCAGGGACACAGGTGGAATCACAGGACTGTATTTTGTGTTTACCATGCACTTATACAGGGAGCACTTCATTGGGGTTATTGAGGCACTTGGCTTGCTGTTGATAGGGAGTGTATTCCACAGATGGGGGAGTGTGTGGAACACATATCTGTCACACCAGCAAGCCATACTGATATTGCAGCCCAGGTTGATGGAGTGGGCCTGGAGCTGCAGATGTGCACCAGTCCCATCAAGGCAGGATCTGTATTGCTTTGTATGCCAGACAGGGGTCACCTCAGCAGAGTCTGTATGGCACAGGGTAGAGAGACAGTGCTGTTAGCCTATCTGTGTAAGGTAGATGTTTGGGGTTTGGGGTAAGGCCTTAGTGTCTGCAAGACCCTGGTGTGTAGAGTCTACATGGTCCGTGGTGTGTAGGTTTGTGGAATTCTCATGTGATTTTGCTTCTGAGGTGTCTATTGTTTGGGTTTATGTTTTGTTGCAGACCTCCACTTACATGGGTGTGCATTGTGTATTTGCAGGTGATGTTTACTGACTCCATGTGCTGCATGGTACCTATGTTATTGCACAATTTGTTCTGGTATGCACATTCTCTATTTGTCTGGCCAGTGGTTCCCCTTCCCCTTATGTGTGTCTCTTTGTCCTTCTGTAGTCCAGTCACAGGCTTTGGCCACAGTGGCTGCTGTTATGCATTTGTAATTCTGATGTGAGCAGGGTACATGCTGTTACATCACACACAAGGCTCAAGGCTATAGACTTCACACCTCTGTGTCTACCTGTTTAGCAGGTTGTCCATCATTGCACCACTAAGTTTGCTGTGATCCTTAGATGATTTGTGTTGCTATATGTTTTTATGAGGCTACATGTGAGCCTAGCAGTCATACCATCACAGACCTACATCTGGACAGACCCAAATATGACAGTCAGACAAAGGCCCACACATGGGGACAGGGTGTTAATAATGTTCTGCCAAACATAGACAGTTGGGAGATCAGTTTGGTAATTGCTTGTTTGCTCTTATGTGTATGACATCTGCTTCTCCACTGTCTGCCATTGCTGTTTTGACATGACCCTTTCTTGTTTTGCAAATAGTTGGCAGGCAAATGCAAAGTTAGGACAAGCAGAACAGATATACAAGGCATACTTGTGTTCCTTCTGTGACAACCTGTGTCATTCCAGGGGTATGGCTGTTGGCCAGTGACATGTTGTCAGTGCTGACACAAAAAGGTGGCAGCCTTTTATAAACTGGCAGTACACTGACCTTCAGGTACCTGCTGTCCTACTAGGCACAATACCTCTCAACTTCTGAGAGCCAGACATCTGGACAAAGCCATAAGTAATTGGGGGATAGAGACCTAAGGGACCATTTTTAAGTATTGGCCTTACAAACCTAGAAAGGTGATTCAATAACAGTTTTGCATTAGCATGCATGCTCCTATAGGGTATGAAGTCTGACACTACAATCTGTCATTATTTTCTGAACTTAGTCTTAAGTGATTTGCCAGTGAATTGCCAGACAACCACTATTTCATGATATATAGACCACAAATATGATTCAAGGCTCTGGACATTCTACAATAAGCCTGTACAGTTGAGAGATATGGTAGGCACTGTGTAGGTTACTCCATGCTATGCACTGTCCGTATGTGTGGCTCCTGTCCATGAGCTGTCTAGCTTTCCTGCATTGACAGATATTGAAGTCTGGACAGTGTGTACAACTCCTACCATAGGTGTAGCTGACATGCGGAATAGTTGGCACTGCAGTTCTTGGAACATATCCCTGTCAGCCACAATACTGTACCTAGGCCTCTGGGACACAACAGCTGAGAGTAAGTGCTGGCCACATCCTGACAGTATTAACCACGCATATACTTAGCTCATTGACCCCTGTATATTCTGGACATGCAGCAAGTTATCATGTTGATTGGGACAGCCCTGGCAATGCTTGCTCTGCTGCTATTTCTCGGCAAACATACATGTTACTGCATTTCTATGGGAATATGGGTGAGGGGGCACACCTGTCAACTGTACACATTTGCACAGACTGTGCTGATATTTGCTTTACATTTTGGTTTAATTTAGCATAGTATTGTGCCCTGTCCTGGAGACTAGAGGCATATCACTAAAGACCACAGGTCAGATTGTTATGGCATACATTTGAATTTCAGACTTCTTATCCTTCAGAGCCTTACTGCAACTGCAAGACCTGCTATGCTATCACTGTGTAAGTCTGTAGGGGGTATTTCATCATTGTTGCCATTTGTGGGTGCTTGCCAGACATTTCATTATGGTTCTACAGTTGACTTGCTGAGTGAGGCTGAGGTGTGAGTATAGGACCCCCACAGTGATATCCATGCCTGTGACCTATGATCCCCCAGTTAGTTGCCCCCCCCCACATATACCATAGTGGGATTTGTCACCTTGGGTACTACTGCATAGTGTGGGGAAGCCAGAATTGCACAAACATTTCCTGGTGTCCCACATAGCTGTCAGTTGTCTGCTGCTATCCCAGTAGGCCATCCCACTCCCTTGCATGCATGCAGCAATACCATAGATATGCTACCAGGACATACTACTCCATTCATTTATTGTTAAGAAGACTGACTCACCTTGTGCCTGCCGCAGTTGTGAGGATGGTACTTGAGGGCCACCTATGTCAGATGCTAGCAGTACACTGCCTATACATGGTAAGGTACAGGTAGTGTAAAGTGTGTGGCATCCATTTTACCATGTATGCAAGTCAGAGAGAGGTGTCAGTCCCTGGGTCCCTACAATGTCAGTGTGTGTGGTATGCATTGTCTTTTTGCCAAGGCCAGAGGATACTGGGCATACCTTTGTCTGCTACAGGAGCTGGCTCAGAGGGTTTCTCCTCTGAGTTCCTCTGTGCCTGTGGGGACCTTGGCAATGGTGGGGGGGGGGGTTGTGGCCCTTCCCCATGCTGTTCCTGGTAAAGCTGTTTCTGCAGGATCATATTGTGTGGCATGGCACATACTATGAACATGTGCGCACATGTGGCTGGAGAGTACTGCAGGGCTCCAACAGATATGTCAAGGCAGTGGAACCAGTGGCAGCTGGTGACTTCAAATCAAAGGGGGGCTGCAGGAGGCAGCTGAATGGGTGGGGGTCAATGGGAAGGGGTGTGGCCAACTAGAAAGGAGAGAAGCTATGTTCAAAACCACAAAAACTAACTAAAATACACTGCCCTGGGTGCCAAACCGTCATTATGAGAGTCCAATCAAGACAAAATGAAGTGTAGAGGAATAAAAATATTTCAATGCATTGGCTGCATGACAGCTTACTTAATATCTAGATGGAAACAAAAAGGTTGTGAGGCATGAAAAAATAAATTACTTTTTAAATACATTAATGGAATGCCAGTCAAAATCAAGTATAAGAAAAACAAGCAGCACTTAACTCAAACCACTTCTTGCACTGCAGATCTAATTATAATTTATATTCACCTTTATTAAAGTACCAAGTAACATGTTGAAAGTAGAAATCTCTGATGCCCTCACTTGTAAAAATGTTTCTTATCCAAAAAAAGACCTGCTGCCTGACAACTATCTACTTGTTTCATGGGGAAAACATGATCAAAGTAAAAAATGAAAAGCAAACAAGAAATAAGCTCAAGATACATTGCTTAAAAGGATTACTGTACAGGTTATGGACCACACGATTGGCATTCTGTTTAGTTTACGGGTAAAGCCTGCAGAGATGACTGGAAGTCTCCAAGTGTAATGAGCTTCTTAAAATAATATAATCCTGTCCTTTATTACAAATACTGTCATATGCATTTCAATACCCAAGGCTTATACATTATCTAGTTAAGTATTCTCTACATGGCAACAACAGAAAGGCTTTCAATGTTGGCAATTCTTTAACAGTATGCTTATTAAAGCTTACTTGCATCTTACAATCTCAGCCAAGCTTACCTGATGGTCATTAAAGTATTGCTACTTAAACACAGAGCAGCAGGCACTTTGAGTAATAAGCATAAATTAACAGTACAAAAAATATGACAGAAACCAGACCATTCTGCAAAAATCAAGGAAAGATGAAAAGCCACTCTAGTACTTGTGTCTACCTTGGATGGGGGGGATACTCTGCACATTTACACTGCATAACTACTCCTTGCCTTGCTTCAACACATCCAGAGTCACTACATGGGGGAGTGGGGTGCAACAAGTATTTCACAATTTGAAATGTCTCTGGCTGACTGTGATGGCCCTGACACATTTGTCATACCTCTCAACCTTAGAGTAAGAAATTTGGACAAAGCCATACAAAGAAGTGGGACAAAGGCCCAAAAATAAGGACAATTTTTAAATATTGCT
Source organism: Protopterus annectens (assembly GCF_019279795.1). Classification (NCBI taxonomy): domain Eukaryota; kingdom Metazoa; phylum Chordata; order Ceratodontiformes; family Protopteridae; genus Protopterus; species Protopterus annectens. The sequence continues at coordinate 686,687,555 of NC_056731.1, forward strand.
CTTATAAACTTAGAAAGATAATAGAATAGGTCTTGCATTAGTATGAATTTTCTGAATGGTATGAAATCTGAAACTGAAATGTCTGTCATTATTTTCTAATTTCAGTCTTTAATTATTTGTCACTAATTTGCCAAAAAAAAAAAAAAACACAATTTTATGAAAAATGGACCAAAAATGTGATGTAAAAATATAAAATAGCCACACAATACAGCTGGGAACCTGTCAAAGAAGGGACACTTTAATATTAGTACTGCTAACTTGAGCAGCTGACAAAATAAAATAATCTATATGCATTTCTGAAATAAGAGTAATCTATAACTCTGATTATTACAGTTATTTCTTAATTGTAAACCCTCCATGTTTTCTTCCAAAATTTCTATTTTGCGGAGGGATTATTAGGGGGGAAGGGCAACATTTTGAGGCAAAATCAGGGACAGTTGAGAGGTTTGGCTATGCCTAATTCTATAAAGCAATTTATTTGCATGAACCTCTCAACCTGTTAATGCAATAAATCTGGACAAAGCCAAATATATTGGGGGAACATATAAACAGTACTAAAAATTGCTCTTGTATAAACTGAGACAGTTGATAGAACAACAGGTCTTACTTTAGCATGCATTTTTCTGAAGGTTATAAAGTCTGAAACTAGTCTATCAATATTTAGTGACTTAATTCTTAAATGATTTGCCAGAAAACCACAAACTTTATGAGGAACAAACCAAAAATAAGAAGGAAAAATCTATTCATTCTTAGAACATCTGGACAGTTGGGAGGTATAGTTCAGCTGGGGCTGTCTTTAAGTTTGCCGCCCTTCCCCCTCACAAAATCATGGCCGAATGGAGCCTCCCCCTGCAGCCATTCCAATGATCCATTACTTGGCTATTTCACTCCATTTACCATAAACACTAATGTGCATACTGATTTACTTCTATGATGATTTGGACTTCATTTGAAAGTTTTATTTAGCATTTTACAGCACAAACACTAAGACATCTGCTAAACAAACTTAGCATTAAAACTTCTCTGCCCTTAAAACTCACATTCATTGAAACAGCATTGAAACCCACATTCAAAGAAAATACATTTTACCAGTGGCAGATAAAAAATAATTCTGGGTTGTTTTCAAATCATAGGCCCCTTGCATATGAAACATACATGTGCTCTTTGATACACCTTCCTGTTGTTTTGAACATTTTTCCAGTAAACTATGAAACAAAACGCATGCACCAATAATGACAAAACTGCCCAATTCAGAACATCTTTCCAGTAAACAATGAAACAAAATGCATGCACCCATAATGACAAAACTGCCCAGTTCAGAACATTTCCATCATAAAAGTCTACTCAAACTTCTACAGTCCACCATTATCAGTAAATATGCACAATTCTACAGTCCACCATTATCAGTAAATATGCACAATTCTACAGTCCACCATTATCAGTAAATATACACAATTCTACAGTCCACCATTATCAGTAAATATGCACAATCTCTGAACAAGTAAAAAAGTAATCTAAATAATTCCACATTAAATAAATCTGTAACTAATGAAGAGGTTGCTGCTAGCAAACACCTTTATATTTCATGGTTTTATCTAAAAAATAAAGTGTCTGATGCCCCTGAGGAATAAATTGTCTATATTACATTAAAAATGATAAGCTAGTAATATTGCAATAGGAAATAGATGGCAAACTGATAACAGGCTCATAGTTAGTATCTTAACTTTTTCAGTACGGCAGCATTCACTCCTTGTGGGAGTAGAACAAACAACCTTCTGCATCAAAAGCAAGTACACAACCTGTTGTGCTATTAACAATGCAAGCTGACTTAGCATAAGCAGCACTAAACTTCTCTTCCCCTGCAGCTCTCAGCTCCTTGTAAAATCTACTCAATACTCAACTGCATCTCAACTTCGCAGCACAAGAAATCTAGAAAGAGCCAAATTTATTGGGGGGGGGTGGTGAAAAGCCCCAAAACCAAGGACACATTAAACATTGCTTGTATAATCTTGGAAAGTTGCTAGAATAAAATGCTGTGTTACCACCATACATTTTACTGCCAAGGTCCCTGTGCAAAAGAGTCAGAACAACATATCACTATGCCAAATCAGCTGCTTTGTGAAAGAATAATGCTGTGTTACCACCATACATTTTACTACCAATGTTCCTGTGCAAAACAGTCAGAGCAACATACCACTATGCCAAATCACCTGCTTTGTGAAAGAAAAATGCTGTGTTACCACCATACATTTTACTGCCAAGGTCCCTGTGCAAAACAGTCAGAGCAACATACCACTACGCCAAACCAGCTGCTTTGTGAAAGAGTGGAAGACTGAAACTTAAATGGCTATCATTTAATGAATTCAGTTCTCACCATAGCTGTCAACCTCTTAGCACAAAACACCTGGACAAACCCAGTAATGAGGGAATACAGCCCTCAAACATATTCAGTGAATTCAGTTCTTGCCATAGCTGTCAACCTTAGCACAAAAAACCTGGACAAAGCCAATAATGGGGTAATACAGTCCCACAAATAAGGACAAATTTCAAATATTCATCTTATAAACTTAGGTTGAGTTACTATGCATTTTCTGAAGAATATGAAGTCTGAAATTCAAATGCCTGTCAATTTTGCTTCTGACGGAACAAAAACAATTTTCAGCAGTGGCCCAGGGAGAAATACTGCAGACACATGTCTTTGTAAAATGGCAGGACACCAAAGCAAATCCACACAAACACAGTGATACGATGCAGACTCCACACAGAAGGCACCCCAGCCAAGAATCAAACCAGAAAACCTATAGCTGTGAAGCAATAATGCTACCACTGCACCATCAAATATATACGGAATTAAACATTCAGAAACCTGAAGTCTGAAATTCAAATGCCTGTCAATTTATTTTAACAACAAAAAAAATATTTTCAGCAGAGGCCCAGGAAGAAATAATGCAGACATGTCTTTGTAACATGGAAGGACACAAAAGCAAACCCACACAAACATAGGGAAAATATGCAGACCCCACAAAGAAGGTACCCCAGCCAAGAATCAAACCTGAGAACCTGCAGCTGTGAAGCAGCAATGCTACCACAGAACCATCAAATATCAAGCATTGCAGCATTCAGAAACCACAGATATTATGAGGAACAGATCAGATCAAATATGAGGCAAAAATCTGCAGTTTTTTTACAAATAGTGGTGGGTACAGAATGCAGGTCTTTAACACCTGCATACAAGGTACAGGGCTCAAGCCTGAGGTATTCCCTACCATACCACCATGAGTCTAGCCACCAGTATATAGCAAGTAGGGCATTCACACACTTTGTCGTGAGATCTTCCTGATGAGACTGCAGCAAACTCCAGACTGCTGACCTTGCAGTTCCCAATGAAACTGCAGCAGACTGCTGACCTTGCAGTCCGACTCTGATGAGGATTCTGACAGTGCACATGTGTGAAAGTCTGTGAATTTTGAATTTATTTTCTTTAATTTTCTTTATGTTTTACAGCTGGGGGGGCTGCAGTCCGGCAGTCCAATTGCACGGACTGCCCCTGAGTGGAACCATCACTTGAGCATCCCAAACACACACTCTATAATGATCCTGGTTTGTGCATGTGCCTCATATGGTGTTCTTGAGTGGGTATGTGTGCATTTATGATGGGTATCCTCATCCATGACTCCAATGCAATCCCCCCACCAGATGGCCATATGGGATGTCCCCCTGGTAAATCCCTTGTACAGCTGTGAGGAATGCCAGATATGGGAGTCGTGATAGATTCCAGGGCTGCCAGCACATACATTAATGATAATGCCTTGGGCATTGCACACAACCTGGCAGCTGATGAAGTGAAAGCCCTTGCGGTTTACGTAGACCCTACCCTGTTCACTGGGTGGTGCATTGATCTGGATGTGAGTACAGTCTTTGGCACCCAGTACCTCTGGGTAGTCTGCTACATGATGGGAGAGGCACATATTGCTAGTCCTTTCCTCACGGATGCTAGGTAAGCAAATGTGCTCACTGTCATGTGGTAGCATGGCATTAAGGAACTGGTGGAGTACACTGGATGCAGATGCCTGTGAGACCCCTATGATGTCCCTAGTAGGTCTTTAGAAAGTACATGTAGCTAGTATTCTTAAGGCTGCACTTACCTTGGCATCCACTGGGATGGGTTCCCATTCTGTTGGCTCTGGGTCTGACGTGAGGCTGGCACAGCTCAATGAGTTGCTGAAGTATGTCCCTGTCCACCTTGTAGCGCTCTACTATCTCCAGATCATGTAGCCCCTGGTAGGTTACCCTGGGTCTGAACACTTTTCTCCTCCTCCTCAGTATGGGGTGGTTGTCAGCATTATCCTCCTAACCACCCTCAGCCTCTAGCACATACTGATGTATCAAAGTGGCAGAAGCCCCTAACATTTTGTCGTTTAAAATTCCCCTGAGTGTGTACACCAATGGTGCAGAGTTTGTGGGAAAAAACAGACTGAAAGGTGTTTGCATAGTTTATACTGGTGTGCTGCAAATGCTGCCTGTATGATTGGCTGACTAGGATACATTCCACCTACGAGCTATATTATTTGTACTTGATTGCTTTTATTCTGCTATTTCCCATTTTCTTCTTCCCTTCCCATTTCCACCCTTTTTAAGCCCCGCAGTGTGCCGTGCAAACCCGCTGCTCAAATGTAAACAGTTCTGCTATTTCTGTTTTTTTTTTTTTTTTTGGTTTTATTTAAGAGCCAGTGCGTGCCATGCAAACCTGTTTAGCTAAAGTAAACAAAGGGGAACACCTCCCCTGAACATCAACATGCTCACCACTTCATGGAATAAGTAAATACAAACTCAGACACACCCCCTTGCTTAGCTGTGCTTAACTAAGCTCAAATGGAAGCTGTGGAGCTCCAATGTGCTTGCACCAAGGATGACACATCCCCTGTAACCTTTTACTTTTTCTGAACTGAATGCAGTTCTTGCAAATATCACTATGCATTCATCTCCTGGATTAGATAGTGCTCCATATGAATTTTATGTTGAAGATGATTATCAGAAAGCATTACTTTTGAACATGTGTAATGAATAGATGTTTAATGGCATTCAGGCAAGTAGTGTTAGTGATGGTATTGTAAGATTTATTTTTAAGAAAGGTGGCAAGTTACATTTATTAAATTGAAGACCACTAACTTTGAATAATACTGATTATAAGCTTTTTTGTAAACTGTTATTTAATAGATTGTGTAAGGTTTGCTCCTGTCTTTTTTTGATATTGCTGGATTGAAAGGAAAATCAGTACAATATATATTACTTCTTGTGCATGCAATAGTTGATTCTATTAATAATACTCATGTAGGTTTATTATTAGCTTGTGATATTCATAAAACATTTGATTATTTGGCATATGAAGCTATATGGAATGTTTTAGACTATTATAGTTCACTGTTTTACGCACTATGTATGCATGTCCTAGAGTAACTCATTTAATTATTGGTTGGCAAGTTAAACTCTACTTTTCCAATGTACTTTAATATATCACATTTTACATAAACCATTATTTTAAAAAGTAACTTTTTTAGGCAAGTGTATCTGTTAAGAAAAGATCACAAATATCAGACAAAATCTGGACATTCTGCACAAATCAGGACATATGAAAGGTATGCACTCAAATCCATGCAATATTGAGTCACATCAGTTTAGAGATCATCCCAGTGATATGGCAGAAAGCCACAAATTTGAGAAGGAAAACATTCGAACCATCAGGGGAATATCTGGACAGGGTGAACTATATGGTCTAAACACAGTACAGGACAGTGTACTTACAATGCAGAGAGTATTGTGGGTACTTACATATTATCGCAACCAGATTTTTGCGGTCACGTAATTCAGATACTTCAAGTGAAACGAGTGCAAGTCCAACTCAGAAATGATATTCCATGTTTTTTCCTACTGTCACATTACAGTGGTTAAGTATCAGGAGCAGCACACTAAGCTGTATACATACACAACTAATTTCTATCATCAATTACACATTGGAATCCTATATGATGTAGCACTGATGTGATTACCTGTTCTCACAAGCAGCTTCCAAAGCTGCTATCATTCTTCCCATTTGAAAAGAAATGAATGCCGTTATTTACTGACAGTAAGACTCAATGATGAGTCGGAAACCACACAACTATAACTTGCATGGAATCAGTTAAAAATATGAGGCAGAAATCTGGACACTGGAGAGGTATCAGTGTGCCCAAGTGAATTCAAGGTAAAGCAGACATAGACATGTTTAAAAATATATATATAAAAGGCCGGTAAACATGGAATCCATGAAACAGTAGCTCATTGTAAAGTCATTCATCCCTTTTGCTCTGAGTTTTCCTAACACTAAATCACATTTGTGAATTCTGACTCACACAATACAGGGACATAATTTAAAGCTTGATCTTTTACCCTTATTACAAACTGGAGAAATGAGTACTTATAGATTCCATTTGTCAGTATGATAGCACCAATTACAATTCACCTATGCGGTTCTAATGCATGCAAATCTGGAAGATGACTTTTTAATTGGTTTCTCTTACTGAAGCTAATCCAAAGTTTTTTTGTTAGCACTAAGGACTTTGATCAATACCTTGCAGTGTTTTCTGGCCTCATTTCACTTGAACTAGGTGAATTTTACAACTGCGAAAATCTGGCTGCGATAATACACAGGTACCGTATTGTGATAGCCCATTCCTAGCATTCTGTACTGAAGCGGTTTTAATTATCTGTAACATGGGGTTTATATAATTTTGTCAAACACTTACTTTGTCAAAACTTTCTTTATTGAACTTTATCTATCAAACACCATTTCAGTGAATGGTTACATCATCAAAACTTTGTGCATGTCCTGCACATACCCAGTACTTGTGTTACATTCAAGGGAGCAGGCAGCACTGTGACCACATGCTGGTGAATGTACCACTTACCCTCTACCCCAGGACACAGGTCACGTAACTATTGGACTGATTATAGGGTGTGATGTTCACATTATAACTGGGTGGTGTGTTTGTGTCCTGACTCAGCAAATCCCTCCATGTTTCTTGACAATGCAAATGTTGTCATGGCTGTGGCAGCAGTTTTTGGTATGGGCTGATACTGTCTGTATTATACTAATATTACAATATTAGTCAATAATTGTCGACAAGCTGTAGTTCTTCATGCAGCTATTTGGACATAGCATGTGTATGTCATCTGTGATGTCTATGTCTTAGCTAATGGACATCAAATGGCCTTGCAGACACTCCAAATGTACCGACCTGCACACTGGACCTGAGATATAGATCCCATCATACATATCAACATAGTGGGATGCCACATATGATATACATTAGTCTACCCATTTGGTGATATAGCAGTTTATAGCAACAGATGACAGTGTTGATTGAATACCTCAGTATGGATTTGTGTCAAATGCCTTGATCTGTTCAAGTTCCACAAGCTGATACGGTTGTCATCATGTATGCCATCAATGACATCTTTGAAGGCATCTATCAGATGTAATGGACCTGATGTAGTATTAACAATTCACCCAGTTCTGTTGCACACATCTGGAATATTACTAGTGCACATGTAGAAGAGGTCCATGATGACATGTTGGTCTCCCTCACAGTTGAGGAGATTCAGAATGTCTCTATGCATACATGCATTAGGTGCTGTCCTCCCAACTCAGGTGGATGCATGCTGATGTACACCCTTGTATGGGAACATAGACCATCTGGAGGATGTGTTGAATTATATATTCAACCATGTCAGGAAGGTGTATGTGCTGAGTCAAGTCATAGGTCATCTGTGATGTTGTCACAGCCCATTGATTCCGTGTGATAGGCCTGAAGGAAGGTAAGACAGTGCATATTGCCTACTGTGATCTGGCCTAGGGTTTTGACACACTCACACATGCAGGTATCATTGAGAAAAAAGCAAGCTGTGGATTAAACCTTACTTCAGTTGATGGGTAAACAATCAACAGAAGTGCACCTAGGGATCACACGACCTGTCATGATTATTGTTTGCAAATATACAGATCTGTCTTACATTTCTGTGTTTCTTGGCCCTTCTTCATTTATCTGAGCAGTAATCTGAGACATGCAGTGTGTAAGCCATTCTATATCATTGACCTAAAAATGTGTGAGGATATTAAGTGGAAATAATATTATATGCAGTTGCCAACAAATGAAGGGAGGCTGGTTGTTAAGGAACATAACCTGTGACTTGTGTGCTGCTTACTTACATTTCCAACTTTACATCTAACTCTTTCTAGGTCTAACCAGACACACCCAGTGGAAGTAAGGCAGCCTGCAGTGATGTTGTGTTTTCCTTCTCCCAAACAGTAGTCACTCACTGTTTCAATTCATTAATAACAAAAACCGAGGGATTGCCTGCACTATGTTTATATCTCATACATGGATCCAAGTATTTAGGATTCAGCAATTCTAATGAGTTCATACCTCATTTGCATCTTCACCAACAGTCCTCAATACTAAGGAGCAAAAAAGTAGTTTCTGTTTAAAGGTGCAGTAAACCTCTTCCTTTAAATACAAATGTACATTGTAGGAAGCAATTTGCTACAGTTACAATATCACTCGCTTAATGCTTCACTAGTGACAACAGTTCTGAATGCCACTACTGCATTAAAGCCCCATCAACAACTGCTGATCTTGCCTCCTAAAGCCTTGCACCCAGTGTGGCTGCCCTTTTTGTCCCACCCTTGGTACACTTGTAGTTAACACCATAGCCTTTTGTAGCTTGTTACAAGTCAGCACAAATGCTATTGTTCTGTTTTTTTTTCTTTCCCTTACAGAATTGTTAGTTTAGATCATGTTATATTTTTACTAAAAGTTCCCTATTAGTTTCCTTCTGTTGCATTCCTTTTGAAGATAGTAGTTTATTACTCAATATGTTTTGTCTGCATCTATTCCAGTTAGTCTCTAAATGAACAACTTTCTACTGAGGAAAAAAGAGCATATTACTGCAAAACAATTTATTAAAATACTTAACTAGGTCAACTCTTTTGTCTTTCACAAAAGACTTCTTCAGACTGAAAATATATCAAATACACATTCTTTTTAAATAAAGTAAAATTACCACATGACCAGAAGATAATCACATAAGTGCAACAATATAAAAGACTAAAAATACAATCAAATAATAATTTAAAACAATTAAAAGCAGCTCATGGACATCTCCAATAAAATTATTTACACTTCTTTGCCCATTGCTTGTGTTTTTGTCAGAATGGAAGAAAATCAACTAGCATCCAAGTTTAGCATACGTAGAGCTGCTCAGAGCTCATAATGAAAAAGAACTGAAAAAAAGTACAGGGAGGTGAGCACAATGATGGCCAACATTCGCTTGTCAACAGACATGGGTGCCACACAAAATTTTAATATATTTTAAATGTTGCTCTTATAAATTTAGAAAGTTGATAGAATTACAAGATTTGTGTTCGCATTCATTTTATTATGTTTATGATGTCTGAAACTCAAATATAGTTATTTACTGACTTTATTCATCAGTGATTTGTCAGAAAACCACCAATTTTATGAGGAAATGGCCAAAAACATGAAGCAAAAATCTAAATATTATGTGAAAATCTGGGCAGTTGAAAGGTATGGCCATACTTTATGGAGTAGTTCTGAAATGGGTATCATACATGCTCTTACATGAGGAACAATGCATAGTACAAAAGGTCAGTTTTTTCACGTTTTTATCAAGTAATGATAAAACAAAAAGATGAGTTCAGCAAACAGTATTACCAGCAGATGAAAGGTGATATGGTGGAAGGACTGCCCAATTACACAAAGTTAAGTTATGTCTTACTGGAAGCTGATGATTGTTTTCCCTAATTCTAGATAAATATGCTAGCATATTTAGTCACTTAACAGATGACATTTTTTGGGAGGTGGGGGCAGGACTGGTAGTGAGAATCAGATGTGGGGATGCACATTGTTTATAAACCACAGCACTGCATTCTTGGAATTTACAAATAAGATTGATCAGCATAAGACCATCTACTTGGACATGGAGATATATAAAACAATAATAGCAGGTCATTAGAGTAAGTGATTAGGTATAAAAACACAGCCAGTAATGCAGTTTTACCTTATGGTAGTATACACCCTTGATCATAGAATCAGAGGAGATTATTAGGCTAATGACCCTAGGGCCCTATCCAAATTTTAGCCTTATTTCCCCGATCAGCACCTGTCACCCCTATCCAAGAGGGACATAGTGGAACCCCTGGGGGAATTTATGGTTACCTATCCAATCATTCAGATTGCATTTGAAGAAAGCCAGTGAGGTACTCTGCTTGACATGCAGCGGGAGTCTATTCCAAAGGTGTGGCAACCTCTGGGAGACAAATCTGTCCCTCTAGCAGGTTCTATTAATGTCACATACCAGGTTAAGGCCATTAGAACGAGTAACCCATGTGCCATTTGACTTACAGATATTCAGCATTTCCAATAAAGCAGGGTCAAAGATTGCCTTATATGCAAGACAGAGATCAACACTGAGTAGTCTGTATGAAACAGAATAAAGTGACAGTGATTTCAGATGATCCTCATAGGACAGGTGCTGAAGACCTTGAATTTTCCTTGTGAGGACCCTTTGTTGTCTCTCCAATTGCTTCAGGTGCTTGGAAACGTACATACCAAAAGTGGCATTGTACTCAATTATTACCCAGATGATGGAAGAGTACAGGGAGGTTATAACTTCTTTTTTTCTTGAGGCAATGCCCTTACTTATGAGATGAGTAATTACAAATGCCCTTCTTACCACTGTGGAGACATGGTAATCAAAGGTAAGGTTGCTGTCAACCTGTGTGCCTAGGCCTCTCACCACTGTTTGCATACTTAGGGCATTGATATTGATGTGGTAGTTAGGAAGAGCATCATTCTTACTGAAAGGGATGATAATACTTTTTTTGCATTCAATTTAATGCCATGACTTTAGCAAACGTGATTTGTTTGTGTAAGACACTCTTGTAGGATGTTGACATCATCTGGAGATTCTGTGACTGCTCCCAATTTGCAGTCATCAGCAAACTTTGTGAGCCACAGACCTTTAGTTTTAGCTTGCACTTCAGAGGAACAGATTCCAAAGAGTAGAGGTCCCGGGACTGATCCCTGTGGAACACCACTGGTTACAGGTCTGCTGTTGGAGGTGGATTCCCCTATTTTGACTATATGGGTTCTATCAGTGAGCCAGTTAGTGACGCATCTAATGATATATGGGTTGATACCTAGCTGGGTGAGTTTTTCAATTATGCCTGAGTGGTGGATAGTGTCAAAAGCCTTGGCTAAGTCTAGGTAGCCTGTCTGCACAGATTTCCCTTCATCAAGAGCCTTGGTGACTGTCTCAAAGAAGTCCACCAGGTTTAACAGGCATGATCTCCCTTTGACAAATGCAAATTGTGCAGGGTCAAGTGCTTGGATGTTACTAATGTCTTTGTCGATAAGGTCCATGATGATTTTCTCCATGGCGTTGCAGATAAGGGTAATCAGGCTAATAGATCTATAGTTCCCAAGGACAGTGGAAGCACCACCTTTGTACAAGGGGATAATGGTGGCCTTTTTCTATTTTGCTGGGACAAGGCCCATGCTTAGACTATGACTGAAAAGAGTACCCAATGGCATTGCTAATTCTTGTTTGATTCCATGTAGGACACAACCTGGGCAACTTCTATCCTTCTCACTTGCACAAAAATGGGACTCACTTCCTCCCCTCATCTATACTACACAAAATCTTTCCTCTTTCAAGTCTTTGCTCCATTCATATCTTACCACTATCTCAGAATGCTCCTGCTCCCACCCCTCCTAACTTTCTCCCTATTACTCCTACTTGTCTCCAACTCCCACTGCCTCTCTCAATTCCTTCAGTCTTTCTCCCTCTAAATTTTCCCTAACTGTCTTCTGCTTTCTCTCCTCCTTCATCCAACCTCCCTCTAATTCCCATACTTCGAGAATTTTGTCTTTGAGACACTTCATAAAAAGGCATTATGTCAGTGGCAGGAGCCTTGGTCAGTAGCCAAAATACCAGGGGTGACAGATGAAGACCATCTCTGGCAAAGCATTGAGGTCTGTCGATTATGTCATCCCAGGCTGACCGATACTGTATCCCCTTGGAATGACAACAGAATCTAATCCAATTATTGAAGTCAATCATTTTCTGTTTGTATTGAGGCATCATCTTAGGTGAAGGTAAGATGCTGCTTAAGGCTAGGGATATACCAGCCTGAGACACATAGTCCAAGAGCTCAATCATGTTTCTCTTCAAATAGTCCAGGGAGGTACATCTCAAGTCGTTCACACCAACATGGACTATGACAGAGTTATAACAGTACCTGTTGCTGAGAGACTTGAGTGCATGTGTGATATGGTGGATCCTGGGACCTGACAGACAGCTGACCTTGACCTTATCCTTATCCAGCCTGGCAAAAGGAACTTCTGTGTGTCTCATGATGGAATCTCCTATGACTAATATGTTTGGTTTTGTGTTTTGCCTTAAGGGCTTGGCAGGCGAGACACTAGTATGTGAGCTATTATGTGTATTGTCTTCTGCACAATAAGTATTATGTGTTGCATGTTTGTGTTTGTATTTGATACTTAAATAAAAACCTAGGGCTGGATTCAATAAATCCTACACTGTAGCTTGCTATTTTATATTCAGTAAACTGCTGTACATGCCATGTAGAGCTGTGCAAACACAATAAACATTCTAATGTCTACATAAGCAGCTGAATTATATGCTAATCAACCAATCCAAGATGGAGGAGCTATTCAACAAGCTATAAAGCAATTGTGTAGACTCAGTGTAGGTTGTGTCTGCAAATTCCAAAACCTATTAGAATATAGCCACAGAAACTATTCTACACTGAAACAAATGTTAGGGGCTGCTGTTGCTCTTATAGTCTTGGTTGACATAATCCTATGTGACATAAAGCAAAGAAGCATACAACACATAAATATCACATAATTAAACTATTGCTATTTTATCTATATATATATATATATATATATATATATATATATATATATATATATATCGAAATCTCAATAGACTGACACAAAACACCATGCAGAAAAGCTTAAAGTGTCAGATGACCAACACGCAGAATGCCAACTTCCGAATGGTCGACAGTCCAACCTGAGCAGAACAGGAAATCCGCTCTTGTGGACATTGTAATGCGATCTCGGAGTTGGCATATTTAAGATACAGGGGGTTTGGGGTGCAACCCCCCCCCCCTTACAAGAACTTGAAATGTGAAGGTAAGTGTTTTAGATTTTTTTTTTTGTGTAGTGCATGTTTTGTTTTAGTGGTAAGGGTTTAGTTTAGTGTAGATAGTGGGCAGGGTGTGAGTGAGAGGAACTAGTTAGTTTTATGTTGAGTGTTGTGTTTTTTTCTTTTGTATGTTATTTGTGTTTGTTGTGTGTATGTTTTCAAGAGGTGTGTCGGGGTTTTGAAGTGTCGATGTCTGTGTTGGTTATGTGCGGTTTTGGTGTTGTGAAATGTCGGTGTTGTCAGCTTGGAGATTTACGTGTCGGTTATATGGGATGTCGGGTAAGTGAAGCAGATCCGTATATATTTATATATATATATATATATATATATATATATATATGTATATGGGTTTCGTTCAGAATTTCGAAGTCCAAAACTTCGAATCTCATATCATCGAAGATCATATGTTCGAAGTTTTAAAACTTCGAAATCCTGAACAGAGATCAGTATACAGCATGGACTGGGAGATTTCCCTTGTCCTCACTGTAGTGTGATCTTGGAGTTGGTATAGTTAAGTTACAGGGAATGTTGGGGGTGCAGGGGGGCTTGCCCCCCTGCATATGCTTGTTTGTTATGTGTTTAGTGGTGTTTCGGGGGAGGGTTCTCAATTTCAAGATTCCAAGATCTCGAGAGCCTGAACTCGATGTTCTGAAACTTGAGATTTTGGTAATTCGAAATTTAGAAGTGAATATATATATATATATATATATATATATATATATATATATATATATATATAGTTACACACACACACACACACACACACACACACACACACACACACACACACACACACACACACACACATATATATATATATATATATATATATATATATATATATATATTTATATATATATTCAACTTGAAGCAGTGGAAACAAACATTTCAGTTATTAAAATTGAAGGTTATGTGGTCGTACCATATCACAGTGCTTGCTGGCTGTAGGCTATTTTGTCCCACCCTCCCTCCCTGTTGGTGTCTTGCTCTTATACTTGGTGGCTTTGCAGTTGCCCGCCCTTACTGTGACACTCCTCCCAGTCTAGTGTCATTAGCTCATTCTGCCTAATACAGAGAGAACATTTGATAAGGCCTTCTGTTCCTCCTTTTTCCCTTTCAAAAAGTAAAACAAAACTTTTTTTTTTTTTTTTTTTTCTTTCGCCTGAACCTCCTTGTGTTCTGACTGTGCTTCTCAAACATTTTGGAATTATACAGTATATTTCAGAGCATTTATTATAACTGTAATAGCCTTAATATTGCTACAACTCAAGTGCTCTAGGTTGCACTGCATCTGAAGTGTTTGCGTGTTTTAGCTGCTTTTCTGTATATATAGACTTTTCTGTTTCTTTTACTAAATAAGCTCTGTAAAGTTGTTTTATTGCATTTCTGCCTGTATTTCTGAGTTTTTTTTGCACTTTTAAAGTTTGTTTTTGCTTAGTTTAATTGGCAGGCTACACACTCAAGTGTGCTAGCTGAATTAAAGCATTTACTGTGTTTCTGTACCTAATTTCTGCTACTTTGTAAAAAAAAAAAAAAAAATTCCTTGTTTCCCGCTTTTACTGAACTAGAATAGTCCAGTCTTCAGGTATTGCTGATCTCTGGGCTGTGTCATAGTTCCTGTGTTGCCCATATCCTTATTTGGATAGGAGGAAGCTTCTTTGTTCACCAGTGAGAGTGGGGAGCTCTGAGCAGCCTATCTGTCCCTTGAGGAGTGGTTCCAGCCCAGTGACCTGTAGCTTATGGGCCGTTTTGGGCCATTTCCTATCTCTTTCTAACCCCCTGCTTTAAAGCCAGCTTTAGTGCACTTTTGCGCTTGTAATTTAAAGTTTGTCCTGTTTTTTGCATTTACCTGTTGAGGCTACACACTCAAGTACGCTAGCCTGTGTCACATATTTACTGCATTTTCCTGCTATTTGTTGAAAAAAAGAAAAACAAAAAAAAAAAAATATTATCCTTGTTTCCCGTCTTTCCTAACCTAGAGTAGTCCAAATACAGGCTTTGCTGTATTCTGGACTTTTGGAAAGTTCCTGTGTTGCCATTTCCTTTCTTGGATTAAGGGAGGCTTCTTTGTTCACCAGTGGCAGTGGGGAGCTTAGAGCAGCCTATCTATCCCTGGAGGAGTGTTCACAGCACAAGAATCTGGTAGTCTACTGGCCATTTTGGGCCAATTTCTAGCTCTTTCAAATCCCCCTGTATAAAACCCGCTTTAGCAAGGTTTTTGCGCTTGTTACTACTCAGCCAAGCTCCTCGTGGTCCTACAGAGTGGTGCTAGCAGCAGAGAGGCTAAAAGAGCGACTGCTAACCTGATAAGTGTTTTTTCCTGCTACTACCTGGGCGACTGTCCGATCTAGCTAAACTGCAAATATTTCTGCTTCTTGAACTGTTTTAAACTGCTTAAAGTTGTTTTTGCACCTGCACTTTTTAAGTTTGTCCTGTTTGTTGCATTTACCTGTTGAGGCTACACACTCAAGTGTGCTAGCCTGTGTTACATATTTACTGCATTTTCCTGCTATTTGTTGATAAAAAGAAAAACAAAAAACAAAAAACAAAAAAAAAAAAAAAAAAAAAATTATCCTTGTTTCTCGTCTTTCCTGACCTAGAGTAGTCCAAATACAGGCTTTGCTGTATTCTGGACTTTTGGAAAGTTCCTGCGTTGTCCATTTCCTTTCTTGGATAGAGGGAGGTTTCTTTGTTCACCAGTGGCAGTGGGGAACTTGGAGCAGCCTATCTATCCCTGGAGGAGTGTTCCCAGCACAAGAATCTGGTAGTCTATTGGCCATTTTGGGCCAATTTCTAGCTCTTTCAAATCCCCCTGTATAAAACCCGCTTTGGCGAGGTTTTTGTGCTTGTTACTACTCAGCCAAGCTCCTCGTGGTCCTGCAGAGTGGTGCTAGCAGCAGAGAGGCTAAAAGAGCGACTGCTAACCTGATAAAAGTGTTTTTCCTGCTACTACCTGGGCGACTGTCCGATCTAGCTAAACTGCAAATATTTCTGCTTCTTGAACTGTTTTAAACTGTCTAAAGTTGTTTTTGCACCTGCACTTTTAAAGTTTGTCCTGTTTGTTGCATTTACTTGTTGAGGCTACACACTCAAGTGCGCTAGCCTGTGTTACATATTTATTGCAATTTCCTGCTGTTTGTTGCAAAAAAAAAAAAGTTATCCTTGTTTCCCATCTTTCCTGACCTAGAGTAGTCCAAATACAGGCTTTGCTGTACTCTGGACTTTTGGAAAGTTCCTGTGTTTCCATTTCCTTTCTTGGATAGAGGGAGGCTTCTTTATTCACCAGTGGCAGTGGGGAGCTTGGAGCAGGCTATCTGTCCCTGGAGGAGTGTTCCCAGCACAGGAATCTGGTAGTCTGTTGGCTGTTTTGGGCCAATTTCTAGCTCTTTCAAGTCCGCCTGTATAAAACCCGCTGTAGAGCGGCTTTGCGTGATTTTGTGCATAGCGCTTCATCGAGCAGCGCCACTTATTTGGGTTTGAGCCTTGGAACTGATCTAGTTATCATAATAAACACCCTATTCCTATGCTAAAGCCTAGCACTTGCTCACTAAAGCAATTATATAAGTCAGCGCTAAAAAAATTAAAAGCACTACAACCTCACAAACTCCCTTGAGTAACTTGTTCCCCATTGGCCCTTTTTTTCAATTATAAAGGAATTCCCAATACTATTCTAGCATGTCCAAAGGTCAGTTGTCAATCTCCTCTCCGGTCCAGCTGGTGAACCTGGGAATCTTGAGGCAATGTTACAACTGCCTAATGTACACAGACAACCCTCTCCTCCTCCCAACAAATTCCAACACATGTGAGAGATGCAACCATATAGCCAAACTGGAGGCTAAGCTCTCTCAACTCAGTACTGGTGTAACCAGTCAGGAGGAGAAGGAAACCACACTCACTACAATTCCAGTCTCACATAGACCTACCACGACAGCAAACCATACACATAAACACACAAAAACATACTTGGAGGCTCTAAATAAAAATCTGCCTAAGAAGCAGAGACCTCCAAAGCAGACACCCAAGCAACCGCTACCCCAAAACAAAACACATGCAACACATAGCTCACAAAGCCAGTGTGCCGAACAGTCACAGCCCTTAAGGCTAAACAACACACCTGATACACTTGTAATAGGTGACTCTATCATCAGGCACACTGACGTCCCGCTCACCAGGCTGAACAAGGAGAAGGTCACGGTGAGCTGCCTATCGGGTGCTAGAATCCGCCACATAACACAAGCACTCAGGTCACTCCAAGGCAAGTACAAATATGACTCAGTCATTGTCCATGCTGGTGTGAATGACCTGAGACATACCTCCCTGGACTACATGAAAAGAGACATAGAGGAGCTCTCTGGGCATGTAGCCCAGGCCGGTATGACCCTGACCTTGAGTAGCATCTTACCCTCACCAAGAATGATGCCACAGTATGAAGACAAGATTATCAATTTCAACAATTGGCTTAAGTATTGGTGTCATTCAAAGGGGATCCAATGCCTGTCAGCCTGGGATGACATGCTCGACAAGCCACGATGCTTCGCTAGGGACGGCTTGCACCTGTCACCCCTGGGCTTTCGGATATTGGCAAAGGCTCTTGCTACCCCCATAGTGCCTTTTTTAGGCAAGGCTCAAAAGACAAACCCACCTCCATAGGTATCACAAGGGATAAGAAACTAAGAGTAATGCTACTCAACGCCAGAAGTCTAAACCTCAAGATGCACGTGCTCGAAACTCTCCTTAGCATGGAGAACATCGATATCTGTGCAGTAACAGAAACCTGGTTCAAGGCTCTCGAGAGCACCCCAGCACTACCAGGTTATACCTCATACCATGCTTTTCGGCCCCAAAACTTGGACCGAACCACAAAAGGAGGGGGAGTATCAATATTCGTCAAAGATACCCACACCTCCAGGTTGGTGGCACAGCACGAAGCATCAGAGACTATCCATGTGCAACTAACAGTGGGTAAAACTGCCTTCCAGTTTATAGCCTGCTACAGACCACCCTCCCAAACCCAGGAACCCCACTCGGCCTTCCTGAGAACATTGGAAAATATGAAGGTCTCTCCAAACACCATTATATTGGGTGACTTCAACTACCCAACCATAGACTGGGAGCATTACTCTAGCTCCAACACCCTAGCCCAAAGGTTCCTAGAATTTATAAACTCAAATGCTATGGAACAACTTGTTACCACTCCCACAAGAGGGAAAACATACTGGACCTGATCATCACCAACATGGGGACTCTATGCTCCAGACCAGAAGTGCATCCCTCACTGGTAAGATCAGACCATAAACTAATCTCACTGGATATTCACATCCCGACCCCACCCCATGCCCAGAAAACCACAGTGAAAAACTTCTCTAAAGCAAATTTCACACTCCTCAAAACCGAGGTGGAATCCTTCAAAGCCCCCGGGCCTCTGGATAATACGGCCCAGACCACAAAATCCTTTATAAACGCATTCTATGAACACCTTCAGGAATGCATGGATCATGCAATCCCAAATAAAACCAAGACCCAATCTTCCAAAGGCAGACGTCCTGTCTGGTGGACCCCAGCCATAAACAAACTATACAATAGAAGGAGGAAGCTACTACATGACAGAGCAAAATCCCAAAAAGGGAAGGCATCTCTGATCAGTATTAGCAAAAAACTACGGGCACTCATAAAATCGTCTAAGGCCAGCTTCGAGAGAAAAATTGCACAGGACATTAAGGATAATCACAAGGCTTTCTTTAGTTATGTTAGGAACCTGGGTGGGAATTCCCAGATATGCTCAGAATTAGTCCAAAATGACAAAAAATACACCAAACCCACAGACATTGCCAACATCCTAGCTGACAGGTTCAGCGCAAACTTCTCCCCCCCCTCCCCACCAAAAGGGCTAATATCTATCCCAGCAGAGTGCTACTCCCCTGACATCTCAGATGATCAGGTAAGAGCTGCCCTCTCCAAAGCAAGAAACACAGCATCAATGGGACCAGACGGTGTCCCGGGCTGCGCCCTACATGAACTCCAAGAAGTGCTAAACCCAAACCTAAAACTACTGTTCAATCTCAGCCTTACTACAGGATATGTACCCAAAGAGTGGCGTACAGCAACAGTGGTCCCTCTCCACAAAGGTGGTGCCTCAACGGATCCTGGAAACTATCGCCCCATAAGTCTCACTAGCTTGGTCTGCAAAGCTATGGAAAGGATCATCATGGACCTTATAAATAAAGATATTGGGGACCTACAGACACTGGATCCTACCCAGTTCGGCTTTGTTAAGGGCAGATCCTGCCTCTTAAACCTGGTCAATTTCTTTGAAACAGTCACCAAGGCCATTGACAAGGGAAGGTGGTCCACACAGCCTACCTGGACCTCGCAAAAGCCTTTGATACAATACCCCACTCGGGCATTATAGATAAGCTCACCAGCTTAAATATAAACCCCTATGTCACTAGATGGGTTGCAAACTGGCTCAAGGACAGAACCCACATGGTTAGAATAGCTGGAGCCATGTCAGACTCCAAACCAGTTACAAGTGGCGTCCCACAAGGCTCAGTCTTGGGACCTCTCTTGTTCGGTATATATTTCTCGGAGGTACAGGCCAACATGGAAGGACTGTGGCTGACCAAGTTCGCAGATGACTGCAAACTGGGCACCATAATAGACTCTCCAGCTGACACAAGCATCCTCCAAAAGGGCCTCATAGAAACAGACAACTGGTGCCAGAGCCATGGCCTCAAGCTAAACGCCAAAAGTGTATAGTCATCCCCTTTGGCAAAAACAAAGTGCCCACAAATTGCCACATAGGTGGTAATCCATTAAGTACAGAAGAAGTAATTAGGGACCTGGGGACCCAAGTTGATAGCAATCTCTCATTTGACAACCACGTGGCCAAAGTGGTTAGAAAAACATTTTATATAGCCCACCTAATCATGAAGGGATTCACATCTAGATCAGGGGAGGTCTTCGTGCCTCTTTACTCATCCCTCATCAGGCCCATAATTGAGTACAATGCCCCTTTTGGGATGTACCTTACCAGACACCTGCAGCAACTGGAAAGACCCCAAAAGTACCTCACCAAGAGGATCAAGGGGCTCAAACAGATGCCGTATACTGCCCGGTTAAAGAAACTCCAGCTCTACTCAGTGGCATACCGCCTGCTCAGAGGTGATCTGTGCCTGACTTATAAAGCCATGTCCAACCCAGAATTAATGGACATGCTGCACCTCAGAAAATCCAAATCCCATCGAGCTACGCGCTCGAGGGACTTAAACCTCAGCACTGAAATAAATAGGACATGCTGGAGGGACAGATTCATAACCCAGAGGCTCCCTTCACTCTGGAATAAAATCCCAGTCCAGGTTAGGCAGAGTCCCTCATTGACTCTCTTCAAGAGGAATCTTGATGAGTGGATGGGAGATCGTAGGTTTACCCCGGGTATCACTTCTGTGTCACTGTTAGACAGAAGCACAGTATACTAACCTCGAAAAAGGGCATAGCAAAATTAATTTAAAATGGGTGGCGAAAGCCATACACACTCTGGCTAGGCTTATAAATGCCCTAGGGCAGATAGCCTAGTATGAACCTATGAACCTATGAACCTATGAACATTCACACAAAAAGCAATGTCTGGTCCAAAAAAGGAATACCAATTTAGTAATCTATTGTTTACCATGGAAATAACAGGACTACACAACTTCAACAGCAGACCTGTTTAAACACACACAAACTTTTGTTGTGGCAACACACAAATAGTACTTGGCTCCCCCATCCCCCAAAAAACAGGTAAATGAAAAGCTTTTTACAAACCAAGGAATACCACATAATTCAATTGTTATATATGCTTTCACCACAATTCCACAACATGTGTACACATTTTAAACAGAAAAGTCAGTTTTTATATGATTTCCAGTCAACTCTTACTATGACCAGCACTCCCCTGGAGGTGTTTATGGGCCAGCTTAGAAGCATAACACCCCTGTGCCATTGCCAATATAGTACATTACCTTTCCCTGAAATAACAAAGGGAAATTGTAAGATAACCCAGTTTTAACAAAAACACTTGTGATGAAAGTTTATAGGCTATCTGAGAAAGAATGCCTGCCCAAAATCCTATGCCAACAGTGAACTATAAGTGCGTGCAGAAAAACTTTCCATTTTTTAGTGCATGTATGTAAAAATTTTCTTTGTAACATAGTAACAAATCTAGAATGTATTTGAAAAATACAATCATACCATAGCAAGATCAGAAGCCATCCATGTAGACAAATCAAAATGAATAGCAATCTTCTCTGTTCTCCAAATACACAAGTCTCCTCACCTTCAAGTTCCCTAGCTACACGGTTCAAGCTTCTGAGCATGGTGAAGATGTAAATGAGGTATGAAATCATTAGAAATGCTGACTCCCAAACTTTTGAATTTGTGTAACTGGTGTAAACACAGTGCAGACACTACCTCAGTGTTTGTAGCTCATGGATTGTAACTGTGAATGATTAGTGTGAGGGAGAAGGAAGACACAACAGCAATTCAGTCTACCTTACCTGCATTGGGTATGCCACTCAGGATACAGTTATAAAATGTACAAGTAACTGTAGTTCGTACATCTGTAAGCAACACATGTATGAACAAGTGAGAGTGTATAAGTGTATATATCTTGTTAGTACTGTGGAGGAGATGGGAATTGCTTGTATGCACATGACTTGCTTTCCTGCTGCAAAGTTTCTGTGGCAGAGATAAAACAGCCCTAGTGTGTTTTGTAGGTTCATTAGTATGATAATTTAAATCCAAAATTGTGTAAAATGTGTAAGGTGTGTTAAAATGAATTTTGAAATGTTGTTTATGTTTCCTTTTCTTTTTAAATATTAATATTTGTGCAATATATGGCTTAGTGCAAATATGGTGAAATGGACAGCATACACTATAACTGTGAATCAAGTGTGTGTGTGTGTGTGTGTGTGTGTGTGTGTGTGTTGAACACCTGGAAGACATGATGAAGCACACAGCAGAAAGGATATGTCGAATATGATTCAAGCTCCACATTTATCTTTTAATGATGAAAAATAAGAAAAACTTTCTACAAGCATAATACATGTTGGGTTTTGCTTGTCTCTTCTGTGCATTGCTCACCTTCATACAAACATAGTATAAGGCCCCAGATAACAAGAAGACATTGGCAATTTCAGAAAAGCTACAGTTACCACTTTTGCTTTCCATCATACAAACACGCAAAGTGGCATTGCGTGATAGTTAAAATGCTTCCACACCTGCAGACTTGTCAGTTTCTAAAAAGATACATTCTGACATGTGTGGTCTTCCATAGCACAAACACACTAAGTGGTGTTGTGTGGTGGTCGGCACTCATGCACAGTAATGAATGTAAAAAATAAAGCTTCCTGCTACCCATCCCTATGGCAAAAGATATAATTTAAGGGCCACAATAAAAGTGAACCAGGGTTCTAGTCCAGTAAACTTCAACTTTTATTAATGCTTTTTCACTGTAATTTATATTAAAATTAACAATCTAGATATAATTATACATAAAAACGACCATGTATAGCAGTGGATAAGCATCTATCTGGAAGATTATGTATTGTCTGCTTTACATAGGTTTGAATCCCACATTGTACAAATTGCTTTTATTAGTGAATAAATCCACCCAAAAAATATACATCAGGTCATAAAATGTATATACCCCAATAAATGTCTGAAACATTAACTGATCTAACGGTGCATCAGCATCCAAACCATAAACTAATACCAACTGACACATTACTCTTCCTAATTTAGAAATGGTCTTCTTATCTGTTTGGTAATGCTGCTCTCCATTTAACATATTGCTTACACAGTTGGCATCACTGTGCGGATTTGCTCACTGACGATTAGACATAAATCATGAATTGGTGGGAAAACACTTTAACTGTTGATGTATGACCTCTGTAGAGGCAGGACTAAGAAAGTAAGGTGCATAATTTAGGGCTCAAAGATGGGGTGTAGAGGAGTCCAGAATATTCATCGTTCTCCTTGTAAAGTGCCACTCCCATAGGTTACTGCAGGGGGACCATACCGGGTCTCAATATAAATTACAGGCTTGGAATAATCTTGCCAAGGCTGTCTACAGTGCGACTGGCATTCCACAAACTGAAGAGCAATGCAGGCTCCATTTCAATGACCTGAAAAGGCACAAGCAGGCACAACTCAACCAGTGGTGGATAAGTTTAGGACTACTGACATCCCACAGCTGTGTAAGTACACAGATAAAGATACTTCAAATTATACTCAAAGCTGGTGGTAGGCAAGACTGGTACACATAATGCTCTTCTCTTTTTCTCTCCTCTGTATTTCACAGCTGCCCAGGAGATTGCAGTGAACAGGGAAGCCCATGCTAAATGTTTAGAAGGGCTAAGATAAGCAACAGTTATGTATGCAGTACAAATAATTATTGTATTAAAAGTATTGCTCTTCTATTCATTAGTAGAAAATTAAGCATGCATATCTTAACTGTAAAATCAAGCATTCATGCTTCATTCTGTAGGTCAAAGGAATTGTAGGAGTCAATTGTAATAGTGTCTTTAAATGCTCTGGTTTCAAAGCCCACAAATAACAAATGCATACTAAAATAATAAAAAAGTTAAATATTAATGGCAACAAAATTGGCATAAATACCATGTTATTAACTTAATCTGTATTATTTGAAAAAGCATATGTGCAGTATATGGCTATTGCAATGATTACTTGGAACAATTACTGGTCCTAATTTGTAGCTTTTAAAAAGTATAATTAATGTAAAAGTAAAATTATATTTATATCATAGTCATTTATTGTATGTGACATATAATGTTTCTAATTATTTTTTTTGTCCCTTACTCTACCCCTTATCTGTCTTTTTTATTTTTAAATGTGTGATTACAACATTCCAATGTACTCAATTTCTGACAAATGACAAAAAAAGATTTCAAGCACAGTGAGGTGGGCCAACCATTGTGGCTCAGCCTGATACCCCTCCAATGGCTGCCACACCAATGCTCAGCACATCTGGGAAGTGACCTGACAGTGCTGCATCTGCAACTCCTGCACTACCTAGGACCTCAGCATCAGGTAGCATTACCCCAGCAGCTGGTGCAGTGGTACACTCTGGGAGTATTGGTTGAGGTGGTGATTTTCTCACCTGCCAGGAGATGTCAGGTTGCATGAGGTTGTAGAAAGTACCATTGGTGCACACCTCAGCCAGATGGAGAAGATACTGGCAGAGATGCTTTGAAAAAAAAGTCAGGCATTCCAACAGCATGCTGAGGAAGGGGACAGTGATGACAGCTCTGAGGGTGAGGACTAGATTCTCATTGTCCCCATGCTTGACTGTCATAGGCCTCCAGTGTTGCCTCTGTATCCTCAGTCATGGTGACCCCCAATCTTTTGTGTCATTCACCATCTCTGTCTCTGTGTTGTTTGTCCTGTGAGTTTGCAACTACTTGATTACCTACCTAACTTACCTGACCCTGACATACCTACATTTCATACACAGCATTCTCCTCTTACTGTAATTTAAGAAAAAAATGGGCACCTGTACCACAAAATAATATTGTCCCATACATAGCTCTCCAGTTTGCACATGTCTCTTCTCGACATACTTGATTCAGTCCAACTGGCTATATTTATTTTATTTATTTATTTATTTTACATTTGTTGACTGGGCTAGTCTAACTGGATATATGTCCATTTTCAGTAGAGACCCGAGGAGAAAAGCTCCACTACAGCATTATGTAAATTGAAAGCAAAATAGTATGTAAGAATACGTATTTAAAAAAAATAATAATTAGACAAAGAGACCAATAAAAGTGAATATACATTACATAAGAGAATACAAAAATGGCATGATTATAACAGGATTAATATGTGAAAAGCTTAGGCAATATTAGAGAGTAAAGACACATACTTAATATAAAAAGACAAGACAGGGTGTGCTTTTTTTATCATGATGATGTTGTTGTCACCCATTGTTATAGTGTTAGTCCAAATCATCCAATATTCTATCCATGTTTATTTTACACAGTTGAAGAAGTGGATAGCTATGGATAGCTATGGTTCTTTCCTAATTCCCTCCTGCACATTCCTATCTATATTGCTTTCCCATTGTTCTTCCCCCTGCTTGCCACTCATTTCACCACTTTCATATCTACCCGATTTTCACACCTTTAATCTGATCAAAAAGTAGAATCACACACCACACACATAAATAATAAATCCCTAATAAAGCCCTTCACCTTTTTCCTCTGTGTTTGCTCAGAGTTTGGCATTGCACACCAATGCCGAGTGATGGTGAATGGCTCTTCACATCCTATGGCATGGTGTGGTTACCTCTGTGCAATGCTGCTTAAAGTCATTGTGCTAAGGAAACACACAGTTAAAAGAGAATAAAGGCACTTATTTTAAATATCTCCTATAATATTTATTTAGATCGATGAATGTATATATATATATATATATATATATATATATATATATATATATATATATATATACATACACAAATCGATATGTGTACTGTTGAATTGAATAGTGTTTGTTTTTATACAGTACTTCATTCTAGTCATTCCCTCTCACATTTGCAAAAAATCATCACATGTATTTAATGCCATTCTGATTACATATGTAAAAAAATTAGATTAAGCTGTCTTCGAACCCTGTATCCTTTGTACTCAAAATAGGAACTACTAAAAGTACTACCACAAGAGACAGCTAGGCAGCAGTTGTTTTTCTTATACCCAGCACTGTCCAAAGTGCTTAGTGTTGCGCCTCTCCACTTAGAGTGCTTGCTGTGAGGAAAGTGAACTAATGAAGCAGAGACCTGCATTTTCTTGTTGCTTAACTCCATGCAAATGGGGAAAGCAGTGCTAATAGTGCTTAATGTCATAACGCTGACACAACACTGGCAATATAAACCACATTATGAACACCATTGTATCTATCAGCTATTTCTACCACAGCGTATATGGATAAATACTTATTATGTTCAAGTAGTAGTCATTAAATGTGTATTTCACATGCATAACCACTTTACCATCAATTGCACAAACCAGATGATTGTCTGTGCACTATAGAAAGAGCTGATTTGCAGGAATTAGTATGTTTGCTGCCAGGTTACCCTTCATCCCATAATAATCCATAGACAACCACAACCAAAGGGAAGACATTTGTTACTGAATGAATGCATATTTACTCAGACAGACTCATGCCCTGTATCCATGCACTTGAAAATAGGTATCTCTGTACTATTTCCCAGATGTCAGCTATACTGTATAAATAAACAGAACTGCGTTGTTAAATCATCTAAAGCTTTATACTGACAATAGACATTCAGATTGTTTTATACATCTATTAATGTGGACATAAATTCATCACAAATATGAATGCACATACATACACAGTTGTAGCCATGCTGATCACAAAACATGTGTGTGCCTGTATATGACAGTAAGTGTGTATTGTATACAACATACTGAGAAACAGTTGCATATGTCTCAATTCTGTTACATGCATTATTGACAGCATTTTGCATCTAGTCTGAGAAGCTGTCTTTTAAAGTATACCTGCATATTGGAAACAGAAAATAAAAAATCCACTTTGGATACCACTCTCATAACAGGATATGTTACCTGCATCACATAATGATGCTAACATCATCTATAAAGATCAGCATTAGAAGGCAAAACAATGCTTTAGGGATGGTGCAATCATTAACTACTGTGTTCTGCTGATGGGAACAATATATTTACATGAGGGTTAACTTACCACAGCAGCCACATTATATGGGTGACTCAATGTATGTGTAAGTGTGTGTGCATAGTCAGATAGATAACAGTCTGTATCTTACTACCATCAATCCAGTCCCATGATGAACTAATATTTTGATAGTTGCACATAGCTAGCCAGACATTTCATACAAACCTCCCAACATCTTCTCTCAAACATACACTGATGATGATTCCCACTATAAATTGTCCAGCAGCAGTATAAAAGTCAGACTTGTGCCATGGCATTTGCATAAAGTACTGAGTTTTCTAGTTTATAGAACTAGTTAGGTTGTGTTTTTTTTCATCTCACTGCAGTTAATTGGTGTGTGTATATTCCATAGAGCATAAGCCTTTATCATACTATCACCAATCCAGTCCAGTGGAGAACAAATATTTTGACAGTCGTGCATGCCTACTCATCCATTTCATACAGGTCTTCAAACATCCAGTAATGATGTCATCCACTATAAATTGTCCATCAACAGTGTAAAAGTCAGACTTATGCTGTGGCACTTTGATTAAGTACTGAGATCTCTGTCTTGTATAACTAGATATTCTAATCTCACTGGAGTCAACTGGTGTCTGTGTGTGCAGTTAGAATAGCATACGTCTGCATCTTACTGTCAGCAGTCCAGTCCCATAGAGAACAAATATTTTGAGAGTTGTACATGCCTACCCAGCCATTTAATACAGACCTACTAACATCTTCTCACAAACATTTTCTGCTGGTATAATCATCTATAAAGTGTTGTCTGACACTCTAAAATCAAAACTTGTTCTGTGGCACTTACATTAATTACTGTGTTCCATAGATAGTTAGGAAGAGGATTCTGGTTTCACTGCAGCCAACATGTGTGCGTTAATGTTCAGTTAGGTCACATTGGAGAGACCATTTTAGAGCAGCATGTTGAGACACTCATACTACCATCTTCTTCCCACCAGACACTACTGATGGAATCAGCTATAAAGTGTTGTCTGACACTGTAAAAGCCAGATTTGTGCTGTGGAGCTTGCATTAAGTTTTATGTTCCTAGATTGGTAGGGGTTCTAGTCTCACTGCAATCAACATACCTGTGTGTGTTTTGGTGTTCAGTTAGTACACATTTAAGACACCAATTTAGAACAGCATGTGAGACACTCCTATGACCATAGTCTTCCCAACAGACACTGCTGATGTCATTAGCTATAAAGTGTTGTCTGGCACTCCAAAAGCCATTCTTGTGCTGTGGCACTTGCATTAAGTACTGTGATCTATAGATAGTTTTGTAGGGGTTCTAGTTGCACTATGGTCAACTGGTTGCAGGTGTTCATTAAAGAAAATCATATTATGGGCAATTTTAGAATGACATTTGTTTTCACAGCTAATTCAGACACTCCTCTGAGCATCTTCATGTAACATACACTGATGATGTCATCCTGTATAAAGTGCACTCTGACATCACTCAAGTCAAAATTGTGCTGTGGCAGTAGCATAATGTACTGTGTTCTCTAGCTTTTGTTACTAGATATTTAGGATTTCTAATCTGACAGCAGGCAACTTGAGTGTGTATATTCAAATAACATATTTGAGAAAAGTTTACACAGAGATGTGACTCAGCATTCATGTCAGACACTCCTACCAACATGTTCTTCTCAGCATACAATGATGGTATCATACTCCATATAGTGCAACGTGACACTGATAAAGTCAAATGTATTTGGTCGTGCTACAGTTACATTGTATGGACTTCAGCCTCTATACCTACACTGGTGTAATGTACAACTCAGACACAGTCTACTGCTGACTGATGTTTCAGAATATAATAAGGTTGTTGATAATTATATTTCTCTTTTGGAAAAAGGTTTTAAATTAGGTTATTTTTCCTTTTTTGATCTAGACACTAAATTTCAAGTTTCTGATACCAAGTTAGTAGTTTTTTATTGTCTCCCTAAAATACATAAGAGTGCCTCAAACCCTCCATGCAAACCCATTGTTTCAGACTGCAAATATTTTTTTGTCTCACAAGGGCCTTTTCTTACATGAATTTTTGTTGCTATATGTTTTAAAATTACCATCTTATATTAGGGATATGAGTGATTTCTTTAGAGAGACTATCTAATGTTGTGTGGTTGGATGATATGTTTTTTATGAGTGTTGATGCTTGTAGTTTATATACTAATATTAGACATAGTATGGGTTTAGAGGCTGTGAAATATTTTTGGAGACCCTCTGTTATCTAATTACATATTGGAACTTTTGAATTTTTGTTTGACTAACAACTTTTTTGTATTTAATAATTGTTTATACCATCAATTACAGTAGACTGCCATGGAGGCATCTTTTGCCCCCATGTATGCTAATTTGGTTATGGGGTTATATGAGCTTAAGTGCCTTTATCAATATCATTATTTTAATACATTTGTGGTCAAATACTATTGATTTATTGACAATTTAATTTTTATTTGTAAGGCTGGAATTGATGTGGTTCATGAATTCTATGATCAGTTACAGAGAAACGGTTTGGTTTCTCGTTTGATGGTCTACAAGTTGGGAGACAGATTATCTTTTGGGATGTTAGTCTATCTTAATTTTAAGAATGAGTAGATTACTTGTGTACATAGAACATTTATGGATGGGGGACAGTTTTTGGATGGGTGTAGCTGCCATCCCCCCATATATTAGCTGCTCTTCCCTATGGTGAATGTATCCATCTTAGGACACTTTGTAATAATGATAGGAATTTTTATGGCAAAAGTCAAAGAAGTGACAAACACAGATAAAAAATGAGTTTAACTTCAAAAACAATAAAACAGATTAAGTGCTTTCGTGTCTATCCAAGACGCTTCTTCCGACTCATTTGTAATGGCCACACAGCAGAATATTTATCCACTGAACCAAAAGCATCAATTAACCAATTAATTCAGTATGTAAATAAGTACATATTCAAAGTAAGTGCATATTCAAATTAAAACTCTTTTGATAAAAATCATTACAGAATTATTAAACATGCTGATAAATTAACACAGCATAATGGTAAACTCTAAAACACTTGTAAAAATACCTAACAGCTAATCATACACATATACATCACTGTTCTAAAGATAAATAAATATGACCATGAAAAATGACCATAAAAACATATTCAAGAAACCTACATAAATCAAACAACCCATGTAAACTAAACCCAAGCATAAAACAAACCTGAGTTAACATAACCATAAAAACATTTTATAAAACTAATGTTAAAATGACTATAGTAGAGTTAGTGCTTCAAAATTCTATCAATTAGAAAAGGTTTAAGCATAACTTTATCATTAAGTCCATATCCCCTATCTGCTTGTAACCTTATTATCCACATAACTTCAACTTTCTCAGTTAAATTCATAAGGTTTCCCAAACGAACATTCCTATGAACTAACTCTAACACAAGAAATGTAAATCTATGGGTGGGCCCATAAGCAAGGACATGTCTAGTGAGAGCATTGTGCTAGTCTAATGACAAAAAAACTTTAGAGGCACGCCATGACAAATGAAGCTGACCTGATGAAAACCTTTTTATTCACACAAAGAGCACAGAACAATGGCCAGTAAGCGCTTTTACATTTCTCTGAATGCTTCTTCAGACTTAAAAAGTACTCCTTCTATAGTACATCAATATAAAGGCAGGTTTAACCAGCTTGCACCAATCAAAATCATTCCATTACATCGTTAATTAATGCAGTAATCAAAAATCAATTAAATCATCTCTGCCTAGTAATGCTTAGCACTACTTGAAAACAAATTAATGCAGGCGAAAAAGAAGAAACTTGAGAGAGACTTTTTGGACTTCCAAGAGGGGAATGTCTTCTCATGGCCATGGGAACCAGTGAGAGGCAGAGATTCCAGCCAACCCACAAACATCAACCAATCATGAGTGGCAACCTCACTTCCTGCTATGTCAGCTGATACACTCAATGTCAGTGAGAGAGAGAGGAGAGCATTGATGTGAATGGACGTGCTTTTGGGTCTACAGAAAGTACAAGAGAAGGCTTACGAGGTGAAAATAGAGACATTTCCATTGTCCAGGATGTTCGCAGGAAGGAGAAACTGATACAAGAGATGGCGACAACGTCAGATGTTACAACTCCATTTTGTCCTTTTCTGTTGCCCTTCCGAGCATTGCAGAAGCAAGCATGGAAACCTCAATTTTGGATGAAGAAACGCAAGTCATCGAAAGAGAGGCTGGAGTTCCAGAAAATGATATAGCGACTGGTGAGTCAGACTTAGTGATTAATCTTTCCAGTTATGTTTTTTTCATTGGATTTGTTCTTTTGCTTATCAGGGGCACTTTATCCAGAGCTGTGTTCTGTTTGCCTTGATTGCACTAGTCTCCTTTATTAATCGCATATAGATGCTTATGGACTCGCTCCCTCATTGTCCGATTAGTTTTACCTACATAAAATACAGGACATTTAGAGCACTGTGCTAAATACACCAAATCCCTAGACTTACAGTATGCAAAATGTTGAATTTCATAGACTATACTGGTGGTAGGATGTACAAACTTACTATCATTGGCCATGTATGGACAGTAGTTAGAACGTCTACAACAAAATCTACCTTTCCTTTGCATTAAAACCTTCTTAGTCCCACCTCCCTTATAACAAAGCAGCCTTTTCAAAGATTTGCCATTCTTGTATGCAAAAAGAGGATCTTTCCCTGCTATACTAAGCACTTTCTCATCTAACTTAAGAGTCTCCCAGTTCTTGGTTATAATATCATGGACCAGCTTATTATTTGAAGAATAAGGAATGGTAACTCGACATCTGAGTTATTTAGAAAAACTTGTAGGAAAAATTGTTTGTTACATCAACAGAGCATGTATCCTCTGCATGTTTATAAGAATGTTGTTAAAGGACAGGCCATAAGAGTTTTGAGACTCACTACCTCTGATACCAGATGCCAGACAGCTCCTGAGAAGTTGGGAAAAGTGTTTTTAAAGAGGGGTTATAAAAGTAGTGAATGTATCATTCTGAAGGATGTGGGGTTTATGGCTAGATCATGTAGACACTGTATTACCTCTTAAAACCAGGTGGGATCACATTAATAGATGTCGAGTTACCATCCTTTATTCTTCGAATAATAAGCTGGAACGTGATATTATAACCAAGAATTGGAAGATTCTCAAGTTAGATGAGAAAGTGCTTATTATAGGTTCATAGGTTCATAGATTGGTACTAAGCTAACTGCCCTTGCGAGCCATTTTAAGCCTAGCCAATTTTCCCTTGTGAGACTCAAACCCTGCACTTTGTGCTTGTAAGGCAAACACCTTAGCCATTAGGCCACCCTCCCAACCCTAGTAGGGGAAGATCATGTTTTTTGCATAAAAGAATGGGAAATCTTTGAAAAGGCTGCTTTGTTAGAAGGTTTTATTGCAAAGGAAAGGTATATTTTGTTGTAGTTGTTGTAACTACTATCCATACATAGCCAATGATAGTAAATTTGTATATCCTACCACCAGTTTAGTCTATGAATTTCAACATTTTGCACACTGTAAGTCTAGGGATTTGGTGTATTTAGCACAGTGTTCTAAATGTCCTGCATTTTATGTAGGTAAAACTAATTGGACATTGAGGGATCGAGTCCATGAGCATCCATATGCTAGTAATAAAGAAGATGAGAACAAAGCTCTCACTAGACATGTCCTTGCTTATGGGTCCACCCATAGATTTACATTTCCCATGTTAGAGTCAGTTCATAGGAATGTTCATTTGGGCAACCTTAACAACTTAACCAAGAAAGTTTAAGTTAAGTGGATAATAAGGTTGCAAGCAGATAAAGGATATGGACTTAATGATAAAGTTACGCTTAAACCTTCTCTAATTTATAGACCTTTGAAGCACTAACTCTACTATAGTAATTTTAACATGAGTTTTATAAAATGTTTTTTATGGATATGTTAACTCAGTTTTTTTATGCTTGGGTTTAGTTTCCATAGGTAGTTTGATTTATGTAGGTTTGTTGAATATGTTTTTATGGTAATTTTTCATGGTCATATTTATTTATCATTAGAATAGGGATGTATATGTGTATGATTAGATGTTAGGCATATGTTTTTACGAGTATTTTAGAGTTTTCCATTATGCTGTGTTAATTTATCGGCATGTTTAATGACTGTAATGATTTTTATAAAATGAGTTTTAATTTGAATATGCACTTAATTTGAATATGTACTTATTTACATACTCAATTCATTGGTTAATTGATGCTTTAGGTTCAGTGGGAAAATATGCTGCTGTGTGGTCATTACAATTGAGCCTGAAGAAGCATCTTGGATAGACGCAAAAGTGCTTACTCTATTTTAAATAGTTTTTGAAATTAAACTCATTTTTTGGCTGTGTTTGTCACTTCTTTTCTTTGTTTTTTTGCCAGTATTGTTTTATTCATTTGTCTTAGAGGTGCTTACATTGTCTGTTTTTTCATCATAGGGATTTTTATGCTGAAATTAATGGGATGCTTTCCATTTTTCTTTTAGAGGCTATGATTGTGGCGTTGATGATCCTGCTATTAAAAAAAGTGTTTGATGGACCAACATCTAGGTGGGCTGATTTGAGAGTTGGACTGGAATGATGTTGTTACACCAGGTTATCATAGTGAGGACAAGAAAAAAATTTACTTTGTGACCACTTATAGTGTCTTGAGTTCAAACATGGTAAATTTAGTCAAGTATTACTGACATTTTTTACTTAAGTTTAGGGAACTGACTGGTGTGCATTGTCCTTTTCCCAGTATCTCATATAGCTGGGGAAGGAACTTGAGAAATATTCTGGTTTATAATTATTTTTGTTTGCCTCCTGTTGCTCCATCTGCCTGCCATGATTTTTGGGCACCTATCCTTGTGGACATTGTTGCATATGTTAATATATTGTTAGGACATTTGAGTATCTGAATGGGGATCCCTTTCATACTTCTGATTCTTATAATTGCAACATATAGGAAGTTATATATGCTTTACAATGCCCGTGTGGTTTGGCATATATAGGTGAAAGTAAAAGGAAATTTTAGTTGAGGTTGCAAAGGCAGGTGTGAAATATTAAGCAGGTGAAGACTGAGAGCCCTATTACACAGCATTTTGCACAATTTCATAATTCTCACCCAAGTGGTTTAAAAGCTACAGTTTTGGAAAAAGTGCCTTTACATTTTTGCTCATAAAATGCTTATAAAAGAAAACTTTTGTATAAAGAAGCTATTTTTATTTTGAAGTTTAATACTTTGTGTCCCTCAGGTCTTAATGTGGATTGTAATTGGAGAGTGCTTATTTAATTAATTTATATTTCATTCGTTAATTGTTTAATTAGTGTGTGTATTTAAGTATGTTGGGTGGATATGCTTTCTAGTACTCCTTGAAGGATGCTTTTTGAGTCGAGGCACCAGGGAAGTTCTTTGTTTTATTTTATTTGAGTGGTTCCTGCCAGTGGTTTCTTTAATTGCTACTTCTGTGGTTTTAATAACAGTCTACTGCTGTGTGTGTGATTGGTGGTACATTACAATCATTGTATGAGCTTTTGAATCACTTTTCATTTCTCTACCAATTAAGAGAAACTTTAATATAGCCACACGCATCCAACATTCCTTTTTTCCCTCTGGCCACATGACATCCTTCCTGCAGAGAAGTGGAGGAAGTCATCATGTCAAAGATGCATACACACATCATAAAGCCAAGTCCATCCACTAGCACCTGCAAGCCATTTACATACCACTGGATGTGTCATTGCTAATTCTGTCCTGTGGTGGTTCACATGTCACATATGGAGAGAGGCACTATGTAATGAAACATATACACACACATGCGCACATAGCCTTTCTATCTTCCAGCATATAGATATAGGGAGTTTGGTTAAAATGATATAATAATGGATAGACTTTTATGTGATGTTGGCTGTTAGCTTAGTAATGTACTATGACCCTATGAGTATTTCACATGTCAATATTGCTATCATTGACATGTGCTATATTGAGGTGTGGATGTACTATAGGCTTCCAAGAGGGTATTACAGTCTGTGATGTGAGGTAATGCATTGATGGTAGCTGCTGCCAGTTCATTACATGTTCCTTCCATAACACCTGTATTAATATGCATCCTGAGAAATGTTGGCATGGGATGATACTATGTATATTGTTGGCTAAGGAAGGCATGTGTTTTTGTAGTGGAGCAGATCAACATTCTCAGCAGTTCTCATTCAACCATCACAGTGGCACTTGCAGTATGGCACAGATGTGCATGTGTCTACCTACCATTGTTAAATGCTCCGGAACATACATCAATATAAATTCATACTGATTACATGGGCATATAAGTCTTGTTGAAGTCATATGTTGTAATGCTATGATGTACAGAAAAAAATTCACGTTTTGATTCAATTGCAACCTTGTGGAATTCATTGTATGTGTACTTGTTTTGCTATTCCCGAGGATTATTGAGGTGGTCACCAGCACCATTGTGAGACTATCAGCATTTGTGTCAGTAAATGTTCTCATGAGCCACAACCAACTCATTTGTTATGTGCCCTTATATGGTATCAGGCCACTCAAACACAGCTTTACAATGAAAAAAATATAGGCATATGTTGTGCAATTAATGTAATTACATGACACTGGTACAATTGTATGACTGTGTGATCAGTACAACTGTGTGGCATGTGATGCATAACCAGGGTTGCACTTGGAGGTGTTGTCACAAAGCATCTGTTTAAATAAATGTGAAATGTTAAGGGGAATACACGGCTAAGAGCAGAGCTGTTGGTGGATGACACCAGCCATAATCAACTGGAGAAAATAGACAGTCTTAAAGCTGACAGTTTGTCTCACACTTCACCCCCTGTCACAACTGGCCATCAACCAAAATATACATGCAAACATTACTCAATTTGTTTCTCAGGAAAGCAAATCATTTGTGCTCACTCTATGGCTAAAAACACAGACTCAGTGACAACATCCCATTTTGCTTATACTGTGACTTAAAACCTGACCTAGCAGACACAGTTGGATCCCTACTTAAACACAGCCTCCAGACAGCCTATGTTCTTGCAGAAGGGTGCACAGCAGCAGTTACCCATCTGAACAAGGGAGGGCCATCACCTGATGTATGGAGTTATAGACATATAAACCTGACTCTCCTCATCGGTGAGGCAGACCAATAACTCATCATGGACATTATCAAAAAGAACACAGTTAATTTTCCAACTGTGTACAAACCCATGCTTGATTTGTTAAGGCTACATCATGTGTGTTAAATCTGTTTGACATCTTCATGAAGGTCACTAAGGGCATGCATGATGAAAAAACTGTCATCCTGCATAACTTCACCTGGCCAAAGCATTTGACACAAATCCACACTCAGGTATCACAGAGAAACTGTTTCAAGTGACCATCAATACCTACGTCACCTAGTGGGTAAACAGATGGATCACGTATAGGGCACATAATGTCAAAATGTGTGAAGTTACCTCTAGCTAGACTCCAGTGAGCAGGTCCATAACTCGGGGTTCTGTACTAGGACCTTTCCTGTTCAGTATTCATCTCTAAAGTCAAGACAAACTTACACATACTTTGACTAACCAGTTTGTAGATGACTGCAAATTATGGATAATCATTGAATCCAAGGACACTATTGATATATTTGATAAAGTATTAACACACACAAACGATTGCTGCCAGAGCCATGGATATACAGTAGATGAACAAAAATCATGACTAGTTCCTAAATGATAGCAAATACACAAGCTAATTACAATATAGGCAGCACACACCTATGACCAGACCAAGTGGTATGTGACCTGGGTACTCAGGTAGATAGTAAGTGGAACTTCCACCAGTATGTGCCCACAGTGGTGACAAAACCCTTGTATGCAGCACTACTCCTGAGTATGTGTGGGCACAGGCCATCCACATCAAAGGGTATTATAGCCCATTGTTCTCAGCCATCATCAAACCAATTATAGAGTACAATGCACACTTTTGCATGTAGCTCACCACATATGTTTCAGGGATGATTTACTTATACATATCTCTTTTGCTACACTGAGCTACCACGCAGCTTATTAGCCAAACATATATATTCTTTGTGCTGCATAACCATTAGGAGTTGACAGTGCAGACTTTCCTTCAAGGTGTTATAAAAGATGCATGTGTGATAGGTGTTCTTGTGATGCACCCAGTAAATACATAGCGCATTGACAACATTGATAGCATTGGTTAGATTCTAACAAGTGTGGATCGTGGCATATATATGTCATGCAAACCCCTCAACTAGCTAGGATTGCTTGTAATTTCAACTACAGGTGTAACAGTGTCCCTCTTGACACATCCAAAAAGTGGTCATTTTTGAGGAAGGTGTACTTGATTCCACTTACAGATTACTCACAAATAATTACAGTTGTGGATGTGTATGCATACAGAATGATGTAATAACTCACAATCACATATTTTATCTCGATGCAATTAATGGTGGTATTATTCTTATATTGTCCATGATTGTGCATGCTTCTCTCTACTGCTGTCCATGAGCCTGTTGCTATGTGTCTCAATTGGTTGAGACCTATGTTGACATTACATTCATATTCAAGCAACTCATTTTTCCCATCTTCACAATATGCAAATAACCCCTATTGTACATACTGTCTGTGACAAATGTCCTCTTCAGAGATTGCGTTGAAGTGGTTATATTACAACCAATTATCTCCATGGATATGTGACCTTGTGTGAGAGTCATATAATATAAAATAACTGTGCGATGATATGAATATACTCAGACAGGATGTGTAAACAGCACGATGTACTGTATTATGTACATATGTGAGTACTGTTCATGTTGAAACTGTCTTGTCTTTGGGGTGTATGTACATTGGCATGCCCTTATTATCATGTTTCACTTGCCCTCTTCAGCTTTTTTCATTCCTACCATTCATGTGTTTGACCTTTTTCAATATACACACTTTCCCAGACTAGTGTATTTATAATGTAGTCTTTGTACCCTTGATAATCACCACCAAAACCTTTATTTCATTATACCTAAAACATCTCTGCATTGTACTTTGCACTGACTACAATTTTCCTATTATGTGTTAGACATATATTCACCGCCTTAAATTATATACCTTATTAGTCACTGCGACCATCCACACAAATCTTGCAGAACAAGCTTGCTCTTAAGTAGACTTGCCTGCTAGTCTGAATGTGTTCATGCTGGTTTACATTGTTTCCTGGCCAGCAACACTGTTGCCAGCCATTAAACCTTGCTTGTATTCGTGTAAGCATGATGTACGGCTATGCAATTATCACTGCTGCTCATTGTGCAAAAATGCAAACTCCATGTAGTCTTCAGATTAAACCTACACAGAGTTTATTGAATCCCCAGGTTAGTGAAAAAAATAGTGCACTAGGATGAAAGTGTGCATAACAGATAATGAATAAACAGAGATTTTGTTGAGAAGTTTGCGTGAAAGGCTTATTTACTGTGTATATCCAGATGAACTTGTAAGAGAAACGTGAATCTTCAAAAACATCAGTTAAGCAACATAACAGAAAATGTGCTACAGTGATATCCTTTGCATATCCACTAGACAATGGCACTATTAGACAAGTTGTAAAGAGCAATTGGTGTATATTGTCAGGTTGCCAAAAAATTGTTTCAGCTGTTGGGTGGTAGTCCATGTTTTATTAATAAAATGAGGAGGAACATCAAAAAGATGTTGGAAAAGGACACTGTTGTGAACATCCATAAGCTATACAAAAGAGGTGCTAAGAATTGTTTGTCTTGTAATATATGCATACACATAGCTTAAAGAACCTTCTTATCATTTTTCTACACAGATTCACATGCAATTCCATCTTTGTGGTATATACAATGGTGTCTATGGGGTGTGACTTATACAAAGGAAAGATAGGTTAAAAATTGCATTATTTTGTGATCATAATAAGATTATTGTCAATACAAAAAACAGCAAAGGCACTGTAGAGGTGAAAGGCAGAGTCCACCAGTGTACCTGAATAAACACTAGAGGGCAGTAGAGTAGTTTTTCAGTAATATTTTATTTCTGTTTTTATAGTCTCCTTCACAGTTTTTTGTATGGCTTCATATTTAATTTATATACTTATTATGCTAAGTAGTTTATTATTGCAACTGTTGTAGATTATGGAGTATTTACGTATTGTTTATATATTGCATTTCACTACAGTTTTTATGTGTGTATAAATTGATTAGTTAATTGGATAACTAGTTTGAATTACCTAGTTAGGATTAGATATAAACAGAGGGGAATAATTAAGGAATGATAGCATGTCTGAAGATGTCCAATTCTAGGATGAAAAACATGGTGATTTTGTTAAAAGTTAAATTTTTATTGCTTGTGTTTGGTAATTGTTTGTAGAGTATTATTTTTTCATTAAGAGATTGTTTATCTCCATACACTGGTGGACTCTGTCTTTCACCTCTACGGTGCCTTTGGTGGTTTTTGGTTGGTAATGAGCTTACTCTCTGTACTTTGGCACTGACTGTCTTTTTGTGGAATTTTTGTGGAATTATTGTCAATGCATTATACAAGTCTAGAGAGGGGAATATGGGTTTTGAAAGATTTATTTTCCATGGTATTGATCATGTTGTAAATGATTTTAAAGGCAGTAAGGAGAATGCATTACATGAAATGAGAGACATGAAATGATAAATTAAGTTGTGTGGCAGAGTACAGCCAGCCAGATATAAACTGAGCAATTCATTTTAAACATATTTCAGGATGTAAATGAATGCCCAAGAAGTGAAAATAAGTGTGGAAATGTTTAACAGCTGGTTGTAAATTATTGTAAATTATTATTATTTCTTTGTGTTATTGCTGTCTTAACATTTTGCAGCCATGTGATTATATCCTGGCTTTGTGGTAGTCACTGCCAGGATACTTAAAGCAGAAGGAAGTGGAGCC
This sequence comes from Protopterus annectens, assembly GCF_019279795.1. Classification (NCBI taxonomy): domain Eukaryota; kingdom Metazoa; phylum Chordata; order Ceratodontiformes; family Protopteridae; genus Protopterus; species Protopterus annectens. Next base: position 686,727,565 of record NC_056731.1, read on the forward strand.
ACCTCTTTATATCTTGTATGACAGGAAGACTAGGACGTTGAAGTAGGACAGGACCGAACTTGGAGACCCTAACAATGGACACTAATCACTGAAAGGTTGGCTGTTCAGGAAAGGAATGCCTCTAATCAGTGACAGTCTGCAAGGGGCAGCTGGTAGTCATGATTGCTGACAACAAGTCAGAACACAGAAGGATGGAACACCAGATGCTAAAAGATTTCTTTTAATTTTTTTTTCTGTATACATAAGTATGGTGACCGTAGGTAGCATTTTTTGGAAAGATGGAATGTAGACAGCCCTGTTCCATTATAGAAAGAGTAAATGATGACTCCAGGAGCTCTGATCACTGCTGCTCTACTTAAAGTTAATAAATAAGCACTGACTCTGAGGCTCTGGGTGGATGCAGGGAGCAATGGATGTGCAGGTTACTGAGTGACACAGAAGTACAAGTATTTGCTGGGTCAGAAAGATGCAGTTTTAACAGCATCCTTTGTTTCTGTTGTGAGGAAGGGGTGCAAAAACTTATCTCCAATGATTGCATGTATGTCAAAAGGACTGTTACTGATATTAGGTGGTGGGAAGGGTCTGGCTGCTGTCATTTGAGGTTATTCTGAGTGTCTACATTCTAGTTTTTCCATATATAGAATGCAAGATCCACAGTTAACAGTGGCTATACCTATAAACTGCATATTTCACTGTCTGCATATATTAAAAAGCAATTTACAAACTGTTAATGTAGTTTTGGCAGAAGTTTGTGTAGGACAGGTTGTGGTTTAGCCCTGAATTATAGTTTTTCATGGTATTCCTTTATTATGGTCAAAGGAAAGCATGCTAAGAGTAAAGGGTTCATGAATACAAAGCCAAATATAATTTCGATTTGAAACTTTTGCAGTTGAACTCTATCACATGATGCATCACTTTGCCTTGGAATAACTTTTTTGCAAATTCTGAAACTACAGCTGTCTTGTGTTTACTAAAGCTGTTTTTGTGTATTTTGCAGGTTTCCAATTGGAACATTAATGGGATACTATTGAAGAGCATTGTCCAAATTCTTAATATGCACAATAATTGGAAATGATTTTGAAATGTACCCTTCATCAATATGCATTTTGACTTCATTTGACAAGTTGCAGAGCAGAATTATTTCTGAATATTCAGTTGCCCACGAGCAGAATGCAGTTTCAGCTTGTTGCAATAAACAAGGGGCCAAGATTGCTGCTAATGAGCTAGTCATGACTAGGGTATATTGACTGAATGCATAAACATGAGGCTGTGGCTGTGTTTATTAGTAATGTGTATGCAAAGCAGATTGATTAGCTGTCACCATATATTTATATATCATCATTTTATTGTTTCTCGTGTGTGTGTGTGTGTGTGTGTGTGTGTGTGTGTGTATGTGTGTGTGCATATATATATATATATATATATATATATATATATATATATATATATATATATATATATATATATTTTTATATATATATTACTTTACTGACTAGAACTACAACTGATAAAAATACTGCCAGTGTAAAGACCTTTATCTTCACTTTTTATACAAATACTGAAAACCTTTTGTTACACATAACAAATACTTGTGATGAAATCATAAAGAATGATGAAAATATTTTTATTTATTTACTATTTTTGCACCAAGAATGACAGACATACAATTTCTAAACACTTTTTTGAACAACTAGAAATTATGTTTTTTTCTGAGCTCATTCATCTTTCACTGTAGTCACTTTATATGTAGAACTTTACCTAAAGAACTTACTAAAAGAAATTGTTGTGAAATAAGTCTTTAAGTTGTTGTTGTTGGGTCTTTTGGCTTGTCCCAGTTAGGGGTCGCCACAGCGGAACTCTGGTCCGCTAATGATTGGCAGTTGATTTTTACGTGCTGAGTTGCCAGCCCTAACGCACAACCTTCAACAAAGGTACGCCCATTCACACATGTCTCCACGTGGAAGACGCTCTAGCTAAGAGTCTAACCGGTCAGCGTCTTACTGTGAGGCGACAACGTTTAGGACTCCCTTTAATTGTCTTTACTGTGCTGTTTGATGAATGAAAGGAAAGTTCTCCAAGAAGTTCTTCAAGAAACAGAATCATTCCTGGGATTCATTGTGATTCCTAACAGTGCACAGTAAAAAAGTTCTTTTGCTAAAATGTCTTATTTTGTGATTCAGAGACATATTAGCTGCAATGAAGAAAGACCCCCATTACTGGCTAATTTGCATGCCTCTGAATCATATTACCTAACACATAGTGCAGATCCACACTTCCAGTGCTAAGTAACAGTGCTTATCACTGGTAGTTAATTGATCTCCTACCCACTTTTTGTAGGCTGTGCTCATCAGTCTTGGGTTGTGTGGAAGTATGACAGTTACCCTAACCCATTCACCTCATACATACATATACACACATGCACTCACTCATCCACACAACAACTCACACAAACACATACAAACTCTTACAAATGCACTCACACAAACACACATACACACACACACACACACACACACACACACACACACACACACACACACACACACACACACACACACATGCATTACACAGACCCACACACACACACACACACACACACACACACACACACACACACACACACACACACACACACACACACACATGCACACACACATATACATACATGAACACACAAAACACACGAAACAGCCTCCCCCCAACCCAATGGCATTTACTCACACAGTCCCTCACTCAACCATACACAGACACATACCTAATGTAACTCCTCACTTCTCCCCTTCTGCTGCTACCCTGGCAGATACACACTCCCGCATATAGCCACACATGCAGGCTCTCATATATAGTCCCACATACATCCCTTAACTCTACCGTGCCACTAAACTTCCAAGTACTTCCCTCTTCCATAATAGATGAACATGACCTTTTGTCCATGTTCGCTACTACAACATGCATATAAAATATAATAAGCATATAACATGTGAATATACATGATAGAAGCCATCATTAGACTGTTCAGAGGTGAGACCAGATGGGTAATCAGCATATGCCTCTCCCCTGGATTGCTTCATTAGCATAACTGCAGAGACAGCCTGATGAAGTGCTACATATCTTTGTGCAGAAGCACCACATTAGGACTGTTTTGAATTCAAAAAGGTTGATGCTTACACCTCTGGGTAACTGCTATGAATCTGGCACATTGTTCATCGTCAGCAGTAATTAGAAACATGCATCTATATATGGAACCACTGGCAAACTAGGACATTAACTACATAACACATTGGACTGTTTTTGTATTTATTTTAAATAACAGAATGAAATGCAAACAAAATATTTATAGTGCCTTTGCACATACCTGTTTTCACGTCATGCAGACTTTTTCAAGCCATTTTGTTCTGTTGCATTTTTCTTCAATTTTTAATTTGCATAATGTTACCCCAGAAGGCATGTTGACGCAATCATTCCTGACCGGAAAATCATGCTGATACTGATCACAATTACAGTCCATAATTTCTCCATTGCTTGCATTCACCAGTTACCATACCCATTGTTCTTTTAGCTACAGTGTTCCCAAGTGACGTTTGTTAAACAGGACACCCCAAAAAGATTTAAGTATTACTAGAGAGAGTCATAGAGAAAGAGAAAATGAATTTTCTGCCCAAAAAAAATAATGGCAGTGTAATCTAACTAGTACTGAAAGAATGTCACTTCCATTTCTATTATATTTTCCAGAACAAGAGAGTGGTGTGTGCTAGCATCAGGCATAACATTTGCCTCCCTGATTCTGTGTAGCATTCTGATGACTACTATTCTCCATTCTAATTGATAGACAAGCCACACTGACCACACGTCTTAGGGAATAACATCATATGATCCTATCCAATCATGGTTGACTTACCTATTGCCTGATTATGCATTTGAAATTGAGTCACTAATACCATATATGGGACCCTTGCCCTAGGTGTCTGTAGGCTGACCCTTTTGCAGCACACTGCTGTTAGAGTATATATGTGTGTGCCTGTGTGAGTGGAGTGCCAAAACTGAAAGAAAGTGTATATCATGAAAATAGAAAATAGTTTCATATTTGAGTCAACCTTAACATAAAAGTGAAGAGCCCATCTGTTTATAACATCTGCATTTTGCAATATATAGTGTTATACATTTCTTTTTGACAGTCTTTAACTTATTTTTGAGCTTGAATTATTCTCCTTATTCTATTCTCCACCTCCCTCACCCTAGGTGGTGTGTGTACCTGGCTGGGGCTGTACATGTCAGGTGAGACATTTTTTTTTAAATTGTCTGTGTGAGAAGACATTACTGTCCTATGTGCTAGCAGGGACATTTTTTTTTAAATGGACACAACCCTTTCTCTAGTTTTTTGAAGGTACAGTGAAATGCTGACAGTACTCCGCCTAGTGGAAGTACATGTTTCAATGTACTTAAGGTCTAGGTAATCTCTATATTAGTCTTCAAAGATGGCGTGATGTATAACTTTTATGTTTCTTGGCATATATGTACACTGATGTCCCTTTAGTCCGTATGATATAAAAAAACAATTTAAATGACTGTACATGTAATGATGAACAAGTACTGTTTTCACAAGGAAATCATTGTATTAAGACACTTGACTCCTTGTATACTGTAGGTACATGTTAGCATAATAAGTAAAATAGATGAGCTGGCATTATTATTACTATTATTATTATTACAGATCTAAAATCATTTCTGTCTTATTGGTATATAATAAGTGCTTAAAATGCCACTTTAAAGGAAAAAGCAAGATTTAAAGTGTTAGTGATTTGTTTGCTTACAGTGCATATTATGCCTTACCTTAACTGTGGCACTATAAAAACATTGACAGTTTCTGACTTTTGCAGATACCTTCTTTACTTTTTGTTCTCTAATCCTCTTAAAGCAAAGTGTACCTTTTCAAGGACAGTAACTCTATTGAAATGACTAAGAGGATGAGATGGGTTGGAAACCGCAACAGACAGAGAGATAAAGCTGTTGTGACAACAGAGTCAAAATGCTGTGACTTGTTTCAGTGAGGTCTGAAAGCACCTTTGTTGTCTCTACAGCAATCACAGAATGAAGGTGGAGTCTATAACATGAATCTTGTTTAACTAGTTCCTGCCGATCAGCATAAGGCAGTAACACTACAAGTATAGAGTACTAATTATTTCTGTAAAATTAAATTTGCATGATAAACTGACATTTGGAAATATTTCTGTCATAATATTATGGCTTTTTGTTATTTGCTCCTTTTTGTCAAGAGTACATCATAACTGAGATCGAGCCTAGACAACAAATGTAATAAGCTGATGTAAGTAAAGCATGAACACTATTTTATACACTAGGTATCTTTTTAATTATTTGTTTTATTCACAAAGACAAATGATTAAGGAATACATTACCAGATTTCAATGCACTTGTTTTAAAAATACAAAGTGATGCAGTTTTTGACAGTATACTCCTATTAAACAAATTGCAAACAGAGCTATTACATTTGTTTTAGAAAGCAGAAATAATGGGAACTGATGCTTTAAAGGAGGAAATACAGTGAATGAATTAACTGAGTTCATTATAGAATCATAGGATCATAGGAAGTTACTAGGCTATTGGTCCTGAGGCCCTTATAAGTGTAGCCAAGAGTTTAGCCCATGCATAGACAAATCAGCACCGATGCCCCTGTCCAGTAGGGACATGGGTGGAATCCCAGGGATTTATTTTCTATTTCCCATTCAGTTATCCAGATTGCACTTAAAAAGGTGTAAAGAGGTAAGAGGTACTCTGCTTGACGTGGAGAGGGAGTCTATTCCATAGATGGGGGAGTCTCTGGGACACAAATCAGTCCCGCCAGCAAGTCCTATTGATGTCACAGACCAGGTTGAGGCCGTGTGTGTGGGTTACTCGAGTGGAGCTAGACTTTTGGATATGCAGCAGTCCCATCAAGGTGGTGTCCGAGATCACCTTGTATGCCAGACAGAGGTCACCTATGAGGAGTCTGTATGAAACAGAGTAGAGGCATAGGGCTTTTAGCCTATGTGTGTATGGTAGATTTTTGAGGCCCTGGATTCTCCTGGTGAGGAACCTCTGTGGTCTTTCATGCTGCTGCATGTGCTTTACGAGGTACATGCTGAATGGGCCACTGAACTCAATAATGGGCCTTATAAGGGAAGAATACAGGGATGGTATGACCTCCTTATCCCTGGATGAGATATCCTTACTTATAAGGTGGGCCATGTAGAAAGCTTTCCATACAATGGAAGCAACATGGTGGTCAAAAGTCAGGCTGCTATCAATCTGGGTGCCCAAATCCCTCACGACTAACTGCATTCTTAGAATCTTGTTATTAATCTGATAATTTGTGGGGACATCTCTCTCCCCAAAGGGGATGATGATGCATTTTTTTTGTATTCAGGTTGAGGCCATGTTTCTGGCACCAGTCATTTGTTTGGGTGAGACCCTCTTGGAGGATGTCCATGTCACTAGGGGAATTGATGACAGTTCCCAACTTGCAGTCATCTACAAACTTGGTCAGCCATAGCCCACTGATTTTGGCCTGTACCTCAGAAAAGTATATCCCAAATAACAGAGGCCCCAAGAATGAACCTTGGGGTACGCCACTCAATATGTCTACTGTTTGAGGTGACTTCCCCTATTTTGACTAGGTGGGTTCTATCAGTGAGTCAGTTGGCTACCCATCTGGTAACATACGGATTGATGCCTTGTTGAAAGAGTTTATCTATTATGCCTGAGTGGTGAATAGTGTCGAAGGCTTTGGCCAGGTCAAGGTAGGTGGTGTGCACTGTCTTCCCCTCATCCATGGCTTTGATGACTGTCTCAAAAAAGTCGACCAAATTTAGCAGACATGGCCTCCCCTTGACGAAGCCAAACTGTGTGGAGGTTGCCAGTGTCTTTGTTAATGAGGTCTATGATAATCTGTTCCATGGCCTGCAGATCAGGCTAGTTAGGCTGATGGGTCTATAACTTCCCGGATCAGTGGACACTCCACCTTTGTGTAAAGGGATTAGAGTGTCTGTCCTCCACTCAGCTGGGACAAAACTGGTACTCAGGCTTTGGTTGAATAGGGCACCTAATGGTGCTGAAAGTTCCTACCTGAGTTCATGTGGGATGCGGCCTGGGAAGTTATCAGGTCCCATGGAGACTGTATTTTTTGCCTTTGAAAGAGCAGTGATGACCTGAACCCTAGCTATAAGGGGAAGGGGGCAGGTACTGGGAATGCCTTGATTTACTGATGGGGGGGACAGAGGGGTGAAATTTTCACTGAATCTGTCAGCCAGCAACTTTGCTATATCTACTGGATTTGTATATGTGGTGTCCTTGACCACCGGTTCTGAACAGATCTAGGTGATTCCTTTGAGATTACAGACATATGTGAAGAAGGCCTTATGATTGTCTCTAGTAGATGTGGCCAATATGGACTCGACGTTTGCTTTGGAGGATTTCACTAGTGCTCTTATTTGCTTGTTTAGGTTAAGGAGAGATTGCTTCCAGTTGGGCAGCTGCTCCTTCATGGTCCTGAACAGCAGTTTTTTTCTTTTGTTATAGAGTTTATTTATTGCAGATGTCCTCCAGACAAGTTTACTCTTCCTTGCAGAGGATGATTTAGTCCTGTCAGGTATTCCTGATTCCATGCATCTATATAAATGTTTGTATAGTAATTTGGTATAGTTTTGGATACTGGTGCCAGTTCCTAGAGAGGGAGTGGGGACTGTGAAGCTCTTTATAGCATCCCTCTGGAGGCTGTAATCAGCTTTGGAGAAGTTTTTTTTTGATTGACCCTAGCTGGGGGGGGGGGGGGGGGGTGATGACTTCAAACGTGACCACTTTATGGTCGGATCTTACAAGGGAGGATGATACTGCAGGGATGCTGCAGTGGTTACTCATGTTGGTTAATACCAAGTCCAAGATATTATAACCTCTTGTGGGGGCATCGACTAGCTGTTCCAAAGAGCCTTTGCCAGAATCCTGAAGCCCAGGTGAGAGAGATACAGCCCATCTCCGGCAAAGCACTGTGGTGGTCTGTCGATCATATCTTCCCATATAGTCTTTATTTAATGCTCCAAAATTTGAATTAATGTAACCAAATTCATTAAATGAATTCCACAACACAGTTAGTGCAGAGGGTTAAGGCTATGAGTTCTTTAACAAGCTCCCTGAAACTCCACTTGCCTTCTATGTGACTCTGATCATGTAACTTAACCAAACAGCACTACGGCGTCACCTATGAAATGGAAAACAGAAACCACTGCATTTAGCCTGTTAAAAGTGCAACTTGTTAGTGAAAGTATACCTTCTTGAAATGTACACTAATATATACCTTCATAAAACTTGGGCTAATTAAAAGGTGAAACGGATGTGTTCTTCATTGTTTGTATGAGCCATATCAAATATTGCTCAAATCTGACAAGTACAGTAAAGTGAGTAGTGCATAGAGTCAGCAAGGATATTGTACATTCTAAGGCTACAAACTTTACAAGTCAAACTCTAAGCAGTCTGACAAGCCCTAGCCTCATTCGACAATACAATTCCATATAAATTATTTCTGGGTACTGGAATTCCTTGTGTAGGGCAAGACTGAAACCAATGAATTCAAGGAGGTTCAGTAACTTTAGTAAAATAAAATAACAATAAGAGAGCAGAAAGTGATACAGTGATAATGTATCTGTGATTTTAATATTCCAAGTTCAGGAGGGTGAGCTGAAGTCAGAGTAATTGGCAAAGAAGATGCACTGAGCACACTGTGAACAGGCTTTATGCTTCTCATGTCTTCTTTCATTCTTTGGCAAGCTCTTCTCTTCTGTTAAGTCTCTTAAACACTCTTCTACTCTTATAGTGACTGAAAAGCAAAAGTAAATAAATAAATAATAAGAATCAGTATGTCATGTCCAGATGCCTGGAAATCATAGGATATCACTTTTATTACAAAATTAAAATAATAAGCTGATGTCTTGGTGGTTATAATCATTGATGGCAGATAGCCACGATGACAGTTTGTTATTTTAGTCATGTAATAAAAGTATAGTTTAAGATTTATGAGCATCTATGGTCTGAAATATTCCTCTATTTTCTTCATTTCTCTAATTTGCACCCCGTTCTTTAGTTTCACCCCTGTTGTCTATCTTTCCTCTCATCTTAAAGTGGGCAGGGGAGTCTTCCCTTTGCGTGATTGTACTAACAGTATTTCAGAAAGAAATTGGTATGGGTATTTTAATAATTTCTGACAGCATTGACATTTACTGATAATGGCCATTTACTCAGAGATGAGGAAAATCTAAAATAAGGAGCAAAATTTGTCAATAATCTTTTCAATAGTCTTACAACCCCTACCATATCTGGAACCCATTCTCAGTCAGGGATGAACAAGGTTACCAACAGACATTTTCAATTCCAATAACCTGTATTCCTTGAGCAGAGAAACAATCTGTCATTGGGTCTATATTATAACATCGAAGTCTTACAACTTCAAATGTTATAATATCAAACCCAGTAGAGCAAAACACCAGAAAACTGAACAGTTAGAATAGCGATTTTTATCCCAGGGAAAACATTTGCTGTTCTGACAAACATACACACAACACAAGCACATCAAAATAAATAATCCACACACACACACACACACACACACACACACACACACACACACACACACACTTCACAAAACCCTACACTAAACCATATATACATCACTAGCTATCCACTTACCTTAACCCAACCCTAACCCTAAGGTCCGTCACTATCACACACTCATCTTACCCGCTCCCTAACCCTAACTCACCTACCCCACCCTAACCCTCACGTCCACACAATCGCACACTTACCTGACCTGCGCCCTAATCCTAACTCACCTAACCCACACCCAATCGCACACTCACCTTTGTTCGCACACTTACCTTAACCCGGTCCGTAACCTTCACTCCACAGCTGAGGAAATAGCAAAGCTGCAGAAATGGCCCACCGAATACTTTCCCGGTGTTCTGCAGCTTCGCTATTTCTAGCGTTTACTCTACTGGGTTCGATATTATAACATTCAAAGTTGTAAGACTTTGATGTTATAATATAGACCGCTGTCACTTTGATGGAAAGTTTAGTTAAAATGCTGGTAAAAAGTAGGGGTGAATACTAAAAAGCAGGCAAGAAAAAGGACAGATGCAACTATTACTAGAAAGTTTCCTAAGTCAGTCATGGTTATCTCCACTATTATGGTCAGTATTGACATCAGTGTGATATGAATCTTGGTATTAGTCTATGTTACTTACAGATCACATACTGACACAGCTATGGCAGGTTCTGTCTTTACATTCTTAATGCAGTAGTGTTTCAGGTTGCTGGAAATTTTATATAAATATATATATATATATATATATATATATATATATATGTGTGTGTGTGTGTGTGTGTGTGTGTGTGTGTTTCTATCCCCTGGCTGCTGGTAGAGTTCACAAAGAATTTTTGGGTTTGTCATCTGAATATACCTTGTCTGATAAAATGCAAAGTTTTTTCCTTATAATTTGCTTTCCAAACCTGACATCAGGTTGGCGTACATTTTATTGATTCATTTAGTGCAAGTTAAGGATGTCAAGTTTAAGTTTAAAGTGCTTAAACCTAAGTAATATTCAAATCAATACAAAAATAGATAAACAAGGAAATCAAACCACAAACAAGTGTGAAATTCCAGCCATTAATTGGAACACCAGGGCAATACATCTGTGTTTGCAGGTGTTTCACATCTTACACAGGTTGAAGAGGGAATAATTACATTTTGTTTGTGTGTGTGTGTGAGAAAGAGGAAGAGAGAGAGAGAGAGAGAGAAAGAGATGAGAACATTTTCTTTTTTTTAATTAGGAGCTGACTGTTGCAAAAGGAAGGCAAGACACTATTACCACTAAATGGGGAATAAAACTCTTCCCCAGTCCATTAGATATTCCCTGGTATTCATTAACAATTGTGTATGCGCTGTGCTAAAATTACATGCTGTAAGTGTGTTAGCAGGATGAGCAGCCGGGTATATCACATCTACATGTTTGCAAGTACCTTTGCATGGACAGCAATAATGTCTGCAATGATGAAAAGGTGCTTACAAGCATTAGCACAGTATGTAAACAAAGCAGCTTGCATACAGGCAAAGCTCAGATATGAGAACACCCTATAGTCTAGAAATATTATGGGCAAGTACAGTGAAAGAATACTGAAAGAGGAGAATTGAACTGGGTGAACTGTATACAAATAATAACTGTTTTATACTGCATAATTAATTAATATGGAAGAAAAAATAGGTAAAGTGTACTCATACACCATGGACAAGTGCTGACATGTCAAAAAAGCATTTCTGACATAAATCCTGCAGTATTTCTGCAACTATAATTAATGTTAATGACAATACTGGAGTTAGACACCTAAATAAAAACAGACGTTAACAAAGGATGTGATAGGGATATAATGCTGCAGTGTAACAAAGGGGGTTGAAAATGTGATACACATACTAATAAAATGCATATAGCATAAAGCATATAGGTTTAATGCTTGCTGCTGTATTTAAACATGGAAAACAATCAGCTTCTAAAAGTGTGATACATGAGTATTCACATACTTCTAACCAGAGTTAGAAGTATGTGAATAAAGATCACACTTTGATATGAGTATTCGCATACTTCTAACCAGGGTTAGAAGTATGTGAATATGGATCACACTTTTAAAAGCTGATTGTTTTCCAGGTTTAAATACAGCAGTAAGCATTAAACCTATTTTAAAAAGAAGACAGTTAACTTTGTAATAGCATATTGTGTTGATGGGTCTTAGTTAAATGTTTTACTTATTTTATGGTTATCCTCAGTAACATTTTACTTGTATATATGTCTTTAAACTGAAGTGCTTGATGCAACTGTGTCATGTGATTTGCCTCATGGTTTGAATTTACTATTTAAATGAAGGCATTTGATCTCTTTTTTACACACTGATGAAGGTTTGATCCTTAAAGCATTGTAATTCTTTTTCCTGTTTGGAAGTAAACGCTGCGTTTTACCTCAACGTTTCCAGGTTTTGGATTTTTTACTACTGCTTTGCATTTTGTATGCTGCCTGGTGTTCTTGCATGCTGTTGTTGTTTCTTTGGACTCCTAGAAACTATTGCCACATTAGCTTGACAAGTCTGATCTGTAAAGCCATGGAGCATATTATTAAGGATCTCATAAACAAGGACATAGCAATTCTTCAAGCACTTGACCCCACCCAGTGGGATTCGTCAAGGGCAGATCTTGCCTGTTGAATCTGGTTGACTCCTTTGAGACTGCCACCAAGGTCCTGGATGAATGAAAGTCAGTACATACAGTTTACTTTGACTTGGCCAAGGCCTTTGTCACAATCTCCCACTTGGGCATCATTGAAAAGCTAGCACAACTTTGCGTAAATCCCTATATCATCAGATGGATGGCCAACTGGCTAACCAACAGGACCCTCAAGGTCAAAATGGGCACCTCCACCTCTGTTAGCAGACCTGTCACTAGTGAAGTTCCCAGGCATCTGTCCTGAGACCTCTACTGTTTGGCATCTACTTCTCTGAGGTCCAGACAAAGGCTGACCTTTGTGTACAACTGTAAGTTGGGTGCTGTCATTTACTTCCCAGATGATGTTAACATACTGCAAGAGGGTCTCACAGCAACTAATGCCAAAGTCATGGCTTCAAGCGAAATGCAAAAAAATGTGTTATCATACCATTTGGCAAAAGCATGGCAACTTCTGATTACCGCATCAACGGCAACCTCCTAAACACACAATCTGTGATGAGAGACCCAGGTATTCAGGTTGATAACAATCTCAAATTTGACCATCATGTAGTGGCAGTGGTGAGAAAAGCCTTTTATTTGGATCCTCTCATAAGTAAAGGGATTGCATCCAGAATAAAGAGGTTATTACCTCTCTATACTCCTCCATCATTAGATCAATAATTGAGTATAATGCTCTATTTGGTATGTACCTCTCCAAACATCTGCACCAACTGGAAAGGCCACAGAACTACCTCACAAAGAGAATCCATGGCCTCCAACACCTGTCCTATGTGGACAGGCTCAAATCACTATCACTCTACTCGGTATCATACAGGTTGCTCAGAGGTGATCTGTGTCTCACCTACAAGGCAATCTCAGACCCTGCCCTACTAGAGATGCTCCATATCCATATGTCTAACTCCTTACACATTACCCACTCATACTGCCTGAATCTAATGTACGACATCAACAAAACCTGCTGGAGAAACAGGTTTGTCTTCCAGAGGCTCTTCCATCTCTGGAATAGACTTGCCATACACATCAAACAGAGCTTTGTCTCCCAGAGGCTGCTCCATCTTTGGAATAGGCTTCCCGTACGCATCAAACAGAGTACTTTGCTCACCATCTTTAAGTGCAACCTTGATGAGTGGATGGGAAACCACAAATTTGTCCCAGGGGTTCCACCTGTGTCCCTCAGTGGCAGGGGTAACAGGTGCTGACTGAAGTTTCTTGGCTAGGCTTGTAAGGGCCCCAGGCCAATTAGCCTAATAATCTCCTATGATCCGATGATCCTATGGATGGCCTACCTTGTAGGTCAAAGCCTGAAAAAGGTGGCCCTATGAATGAACCATAACTACTGTCTGTGTGTAAGCCACTGCTGTCTGACACATTTGTCTGGCATACAGATGTTACGAGATTCAAATCTTTGCTTATTGCTAGGATGTCTGCATAACTCTGTATTTACTGCATGTGTCAGATCAGATCACAATAGAGGCTGTCACAAATAACTGAACTAAATGTGTGCATTAATAAAGGAGTTACAAATATAACATGAGCAATCACATAGTCAGAATGCTGAAAAGGAGCTACACATGGTACTTTCCATGCAACAGTGAGCAGTACAATATTAATGCCTCTTTGACATGGGAGCTGCTTCCATCATGTATTACACACACCGTCTCAAAAATGGACACATAATAAAACACAGTCTATCTGTGTAGGAATTCTATAGAAGCCAATACTCAATGCATGTGCCACAGAAGAAGTCATAGCATGGCATGCCCCAAAAAAAGATTTCACTGCCATGCAATCACAACCTGTGATAATATATTATTATCTGGCATAAAAATGGACATGAATAACTACATACAATGGTGTTTATGCTATGTCAGTACATTCATATAATGTTGCCCTTTTCAGGAATTGAACAGCAAGCTATGCGACTCTACTGACTAATGATATGTGGACAAAACACAAGCACCACAGTGGAATTCTTAACACAGCTGTGGCACTCCACTTATGCCAACTTATTTCCTCAGATATATGTGTTGTAAACAATCTCATTGAGGTAAAAGGGATGGGGGAGGTGTCTCCCACTTTAAATGGGCACACTGTATCTGAGGTGGATACCGTTCATGCATTACAGTATAGGGCCACACAATGCTAACAGGCAATGAATGTGGATGTTGAACACCTGAGCATTTTACAGCAGAAAATACATAATATTGTACAGGATGACTGCACCATGGTAAAAGAGTCCCTACAATTGTGAGGTATGTCGGTATGTGAAGGAATTACATCATGTTATTGCTACAAGGGATATATATACCTATACTTGCTGTACTAAGTCAACACAAATATAATGTCATTTCAGTCCCTCATACCAGAGGATAACTCTTCCTAAACAGGGTATGTAAGGAATATGTAATCACGCTAGATCATTATGATGAATAAAAGCATTGTTATATGAAAAATTATCATAGATTTTTGTAAGAGGAATCAACATCTATATGTGTACCCAGCAGACATGTTTGACAACAGTGTTAGCAACATGACAGTCACAATAAGCTGACACACTGTAGTCTGTGCAGCAATGGCTGGATTTGAGCAAATTAACCAAGATCACAATCTAAACATTATTGCATGAATTGCAAGAGCCACACAACATGTAGAGTTACACATTTGAATGGATGACATTATCACTGTTTATTAGCTGGACGTTTATACTAAAAAGTTGTTGAAGGGCAAAATAGCACTGTCCAGCTGCACATCACATATATATTTGAAGAATACTGTACACAGTGTGAGTGTGAAAGACATATTAGTAGCTGGCCTAAAACATCTGACATATGTAGTCACACAATTTACAAAGCACAGAGTCAGAGTTATGCAACACAGGAGAATTTGCACTCTGGCTTTGAGAAAAGTACAGTAGTGTACACTTACCATAAGTGTAGATGTTTGAGTGTATTCACTGTTGCAGTCATTACATTTGGGGTAATCTGCCGACAGGTTGCCCTCAGTCAGCCTGATTAACAAAGTCTTGGGTCCTGCATCAGTTGCTGTCCCTTCTTCCATGACGTCAGGTCGTCAGGGGTATAAAACATGCAGCCGACGCCATTACATCAGTTTTTCTTGCCCCAGATGTCAGGTGCCCCCCTAATGGGGAGCAAACTAAAATTAAAAACACAAAAGTATACCTCCAACCAAAAGCAAATACTCCAAAAAGGCTTTTAAGCATAGTAAAAGAAAGTAGAGGTATAGTAAGAGGAACAAACAGGGGGCTGGAGGGAGGGTAACCAGGACTGCAACAGTGAATACACTCGAACATCCACATTTATGGTAAGTGCACACAACTGTACTATGTTCTTCGTATTTCACTGTTGTAATCATTACATTTGGGTAGATTCCCAAAGCTATGGTTGGGAGGATGGATTTATACAGCATTAGGAGCAGCTATAAGGCCCTGCAAGACACCAGTGGCAAAGCCAGCTCTGGAATTAGAGAAAATTGGTAAATGGTAATGCTTGGTGAAAGTATGAACTGAACTCCAGGTAGCAGCTTCTAGAATATCCCTGGTAGGAACACCTCTGAGAAAGGCTGCTGAAGTAGATGCAGCCCTGTTGGAATGAGATCTGATCCCCTGGGGGATAGGCTTTCCATGGTGCTTATAGCAGAACTGAATTCAATGGCTTATCCATTTAGAGATGGTTTGTTTTGAAATAGCCTTTCCCTTTGCCCCTGCAGCAAATACTACCAGCAGTTGTTCAGATTTTCTTCGAAGTTTAGTCTTGTCCAAGTAGAATCTAAGTGGTCTGTGCACGTCCAATGAATGCAGAATCCATTCCCCTTTGTTCTGTGGAATGGGAAAGAAAGTTGGTAAATGAATGGACTGATTAAGAGCCACACTGGATACCACCTTGGGCATGAAGGATGGATTGGTCCTGAGTGACACCCTGTCCGCATGAAAGATGATGAAAGGCTCCACTGCCATAAGGGCCTGTAACTCAGATATCCTTCTTGCTTAAGTGATTGCTAGAAGGAAGGCTGTTTTCCAGGAAAGAAAATTTAAGTTTGCAGTAGCAGCTGGCTCGAAAGGAGGTAGAGTGAGTTTCTCCAATACAAAGTTAAGGTCCCAGGCAGGGGTTGGAGCTCTCCTGTGTGGTCTCAAGTCTTTGGCCCCTCTGACGTATTTAATGGAGGTGAAAGACAGGCCCTTATGATGCAACTCAGTTAAGTATTGTAAAATCTGAGGTAAACTGGGTGCTGCTGTGCTCATCCCTTGAGATTGATTCCAAGCACAGAATCTTTTCCATTTGTCAGCATAAGATTTTCTAGTACTAGGCCTTCTCGCCTCCAAGACGACATCCATCACAGGTTTGCTGATGGATGCTAAGGGTGAATTTAAGTGATTAGCCAAGCTGCAAGGTTCAATGTTGGGAGCTGAGGGTGCAAAATTTGGTTCTCCTGCTGAGACAGTAAGGGAGGTGTCTGAGGCAGGTGCCATGGAGAAGTTTGTGACACACTGCGCAGGAGTGGGTACCAGTGTTGGCATGGCCAGTCTGGAGCAATCAAAATCATTCTTGGTTTGTCCTGCTTAACTTTTAGCAGAACTTTGGAGAGCAGAGGCAGAGGGGGAAAGGTGTAGACTGATAGGTTTTTCCAGCTGAATGACAGAGCATCCACTTTCCAGGCTTTGTTGTGAGGAGTCCTTGTGCAAAATTTGTCCAACTGGTAGTTGTGGGGGGAGGCAAATAGATCTATGTCTGTGCTCCCCCATTTGCTTGTCAACATGTTGAAACTCCATGGTTCCAGTTTCCACTCGTGTGGGTCCATGAGATTTCTGCTTAGTCCGTCTGCCAGTGTATTTCGTTTTCCTGGCAGGAATTGAGCTTGTAGTTGTATTCGGTAGCTCAAGGCTGTGTTCCACAATGCCATGGCTAGTCTGCAGTCGGGATAGGAATGTGTAACTCCCTGCTTGTTTGTCCGTCTTTACAAGTAGTTGTCCTGGATGAATGGAGTCCTTGAAGGCTGTCAGAGCATTCTGTACAGCTAACATTTCTTTTTGATTGATATGTAGGTGCATTTGATTTGGGCTCCATTTACCCTGAATGCACTTCCCTGCCAGATGACCCCCCCCCATGCATAGTCTGATGAGTATGTAGTTAGGGTTTAGGTGGTAGGGGGTAGTGTGAATGGCAGTCCTTTGTTTTGGTGGCAGGCCTCTGCCCACCATAGAAACACCCGGCATAGGTAAGATATGATAGGAATCATTGTTTCGAGGCTGTGACAATGCTGACTCCATAGACTTTTTAAATAACACTGAAGTTTCCTCATATGCAGTCTTGCATATGGAATTAGAAGAATGCAGGTGGCCATGAACCCCAAGGCTTGCAGTATTTGTCTTGCAGATAGCAAAGGTTTTGTGGTCACTAGTTTGAAGTAAGTTTCCAAATGAATTTGTTTTTCTGGCGTGGGGAAAGCCATCTGGGCAGTTGTATCCAAGCTTGCACCCAGGAATGTAATCTGTTGAGAGGGTACCAGTTGTGATTTCTTTTAATTTATGGTGTACCCTAGAAGAGTTAGAAGTCTTTTTACACATGCCAGATGATTTATAAACATGGCCTGGTTTTCTGCCTGAATTAGACAATCATTCAGGTATGGATATATTTGAATATTTCTTTGTCTGCAAAATGAAATTACTGGAGCCAGGCACTTTGTGAATACCCTGGGCACAGTAGACAAGCCAAAGGGCAGTGCAGAGAACTGATAATGCAAGTAGCCTGCATTGAAGAGTAGGAATCTTCTGCAAGATTCCCTGATTGGGATATGCAGGTAAGCCTCTTGTAAATCTAGAGTTGCCAACCCGGCATCCTTGCCTAGCATAGGAAGTAACTGGTGAAGAGTCAGCATTTTGAATTTTGGAATGTCCAGAAAGGTGTTTAGAGTAGACAGGTCCAGAATTTGACACAATGAATTGTCTTTTCTGGGTACCAGGAAAAGCCTGGAATAGAAGTCTTGACCTTTTTCCTCTTCTGGTACCGGTTGAATAGCCCCCAAGTTTAAGAGGGAAAGTCCTTGTTTCTGAGCCTCTGCCTACTGATTTGGGGGGCAGGTCTGGCCACCTGTTTGGTGTTGGTTACATGTGGAAATGAAATCTGTATCCCTGGGACACTATTTTTAAAACCCATTTGTCCTGGGTTATGAGTTCCCAGTTTTTTGCATGAAGAGCAATCTTTCCCCCCAAAGGGGCAGCTAAAAGGTAAGTGCTTGGTAACTTTAAAGGAAAGTCATTGGGACTGTTTACCATAGGGAGGTGTCTTGTTATTTCCAGATTTGGAAGTGGAGACCCCCCATTGCTTAGTTCTGAGAGTCCCTTGGGACTGAAACTTGGAACTTTTGGTGTGTCTGGGTTTGACTTGAGAGGATCTGGAAGGAACTGGAAAGGACCAATTCTTGATAGGCCAGTGCCTACTAAATCTTGGAGGTTGCACTTGTAAGAAATCTTTCACAGTTTGCATAGATTTAGCTTTATCTTCCATCTTTTTTAGGACTTCTTCAGCCTTATTGCCAAACAGACGGTCCTGATTTAAGGGAGCATCCAACAACTTTGCTTTAACATGATCAGGCAGAGATTTCTCCTTAAGCCAATCATGCCTTCTAAGCACAGACCCAGTAACAGCAGCCCTACAAGAGGCCTCTATGGAATCAAAACTACATTGCAAAGTATGTTTTCCAACTTGTTTAGCTGAATGCAGTAAATCCTGTAATTCTTTATTTTCCACACAGTCAGAAATCAACATAATTTTCTGTTTAAGCAGTCCCATAATATGTTACTGATATTTTAGCATATAAAATTGACAGTTTAAAGCCCTGATTGCTAAGGTAGCAGAAGTATAAACCTTTTACCCCATCTATCCAGTGCCCTCGAGTCTCTATCAGAAGGAGTAGGGTTTTTAGCAGTGGAAGCCTTAATGCCCTTGGGCCCCTGAGAAATGGATTCTGGATCTGCAACAGGATTTTTGAAAAGGAACTTGTGGGTCTCAGGAACCCTGTAGTATCTGTCAGGTTTAACAGTAGCCGGAGACAGGGAATCAGGGGCCATACTGGATTCCGAAAACACATCATCAACAATGTCTAGTACAGGGGGTATAGCCAGAGGCCTATGCTGGGGTAGAAGAAGGAAATCCCTAAGCCACTTTTTAGATTCAGAAAATTCCTGACTTTCCCAGTGGAAATGCTCCCATAAGGTATGTAAAGTTTCCCCAAAAGAAAAGTCCTCAGGGGGAGAAGTAGAGGGAATGAAATCCTCTGCGTTAGAATCCTCATAAGTAGGAATGGGCAATTCCAGGTCATTGGAAGAATTAGAAGAAACAGAGTCCTGATCAGAAGATTCATAGTCAAACTCAGTCCCACGCCTCTTAGAAGGGGGGGGGGGTTGACTTCCCCTGATTAGAGTAATAAGATCTTCAGCCATTTTGATCATTTGTTTTTTAGGCATAAGGGCCTGAACATGTGGCCTGGGCGTCGGTTTTTTAGACATAGATCGAGATTTAGGCCTCAGAAAAGAAGGTGGAGTCGGTTTAATATGCAAGTCTGTAGGCCTGAATACACCCTCAGAAGCCGGTGCCTGCACAGCGGCTCCGGAACCATTCAAGGTAGAGACATCCGCGGGTTCCATAGGTGAAGAGTCTCGCGGCATACGAGAATGGGTCTCAGTAGAGGCCTGAGAGTCAGAAGTAGCAGGTATCAGGGGCTGTAAAAGCACCTCACTGAGTACCAGTGAACTGGCAACTGGCTTAGGAGAAGCATCGTCAGCAGTTTTGGACCGCAACGGCCTGTCTCTGTCTTTTTCTTTGCATTTTTTCGGTATTCCGGTAGTCGGATGGCTAACCGACATCATTTCTGGATAAGTAAACTGAGAACCGAAATATTTAGAGGCAAAAATGTACCGACGATGTATAGTGCGCTGATTAAATAAAGCACAAAACCGACAACAAGTACGTCGTGGTCAGGGCCTAGGCAAGGAATGCAGTACAGATGAAAATCTTTATGAGGTATTTGCTTCCCACAAGTAATGCAATTATTAACTTTTACTGACATTGGTAAGGAGCAAGAAAAAGTTTCGCCAACGGGGTACTTAGCTTTAAGTTGAAGACTTTGGATCTGAAACTCGAAAATGAAAATTTCAGGAGTCGGCCGACCGGCACTTGCAAACCGCTTCTGCTTTGGGCACCGCACGGCAAGAAAGACAGATGTAATGGTGTCGGCTGCATGTTTTATACCCCTGACAACCTGATGTCATGGAAGAAGGGACAGCAGCTGATGCAGGACCCAAGACATTGTTAATTAGGCTGACTGAGGGCAACCTGCCAGCAGATTACCCCAAATGTAATGGCTGCAACAGTGAAACATGAAGAACATCTGCAGTTATGATAGCATTATGCAATCATTGTGTGCCCAAAAAGTGATTTCACTTGGGGGTGATATGATTTGCTAGTGTGACAATGTGCCACTGTAAATCCATCTCATAAGAAGAAGTGTACATAAAGGTGGTTGTGAGGTGGTCAGAGGTATAGGACAGCAATCACAGTCACACTATTTACACAGTGATGTACTTGAACCACCTACCTATCCATTTACACCATCTATAAAGCACATTATCAGCAGCCAGCACTACAGGAGAATATTGAGTGCAAGCGGAGAATACAGCATCTATGAATGGAGGACACCAGCATTAGTATTGTCAAGGAGATGCATCTGGCCATCTGGGGGTATAAAAGTTGGCACTGCAAATATCTGTAAACTGATCTTGATGTAATTTGCACACACACACACACACACACACACACACACACACACACACACACACACACACACACACACACACACACACACACACACACACACACACACACACACACACACACACACACACACTCACTCACTCACACACACTTGTAGAAGATAAACACTGCTGTATTCGAACCTCCTACATACTCATTTACACATTTTAGAGAACAGTGTAAGAAATACAAAAACCACAGAAGTCTAATATTTAAAATGTGGCAGTTCACATTAGAAAGAATGACCTCATCAGTGTGTTGCACCAGGGATGTAGGCACAGAATATAATTTTGTATTTGTGTTCTCTTACTGCTGCCCCACAAATAAACTGCCATTTGAAAAATGGAGATGTCCCCCCATTAACAAGTTGTGCATCACTTTCCTTCTAAAAACATGAAATGCATTTTTTTTCATTCTATGAGACTCTTATTGCAAGCAGTAATTTAGACAGTTATAGGCATATTATGGTCTAAAAAACATGTTTTTTTAGGTAATGGATAGAAATTTGTACTCAGTAGAGTACAAACAGCATGCCTAGCTGCACCATTGTGTTGCAATGAAGTGGTGGTTGTGAAAGGTGGGATTAGGGGATGGTGGAGTCATCCAGCAGTTTAAAAAATTTTCCAGAGTAGAAGTTGATGCAGCCATAAATACTTAAACATGCACACAACTTCTCCATATTGAGCACTAAACATCTTACCTATGTAGCTACACAATGTAAAAGGCACTGTATTAATAGCAATGACAACAGAAGACGTTTGGCTCTTAAGGATAGACAATGCACTTTTGTCAGGATGACCTCAACAGTGTGTTTCACAAAAGATTTTTGAGTAAAAAGGGGGATAAGGGAGCTGTGTAAAGTCTTCTCAGAGAAAGTGTATACAGCAACAAGTGTTTTACACACACATACACATACATTTTCCATGTTGGGCATCAACTCTCTTACCTATCTAGTTACACAATTAAAAAAAACATACTGCATTAGCTGCTTGCACTACAGGAGATGTCCGATGCTTAAACAGACAGAGTTCACATTTTTCAGGTTGACCCCATCAGTGTATTTCATACAGGATGTTTCAATAAAAAGGGGGGAAAGGAGCCATATAAAGAGCTAAATGTATTCTTCTCAGTTGAAGTGGATACAACTCCAAGTGTTACACAGACAGATACAAGTTTCTCATGTTAGGCATCACACAGATTACCTATCCAGTTACACAGTCTAGAGAGCACTGTATTAGTCACAAGCACCACATTAAAAATCTGACTCAGAGAGTGCACTTTTGTAAGGATGACCTCGCCTTTACATTTCATAGAGAATGTTTCAGTAAAAGGGGGGATGACAGAGTGGTGTGCAGACTTAAATGCGTTTTACTCAGAGAGAAAGGCCATTACACCAAGTGTTCCACACACAGTCACACAAATTTCCCATGTTGGGTTTCAGACCTCTAGCTTATTTAACTACATGATATGGAGAGAATTGTATTAGTAACAAGCAACATTGGAGAAATCTTGCACTTAAGGGGAGATAGTGCAATTTGTCAAGATGAACTTATCGGTATGTTTCATGGAGGACTTTCAGGAAAAAGTTGGGATAAGAGAGCTATGTGAAAGGTTAAATGCATTCTTCTCAGGAGAAGTGGATACAACACTAAATCCTACACACACACACTTTCACATACAACTGTCACATAGTGGGTATCATACCTGCTACCTCTCTAGTTACACAATTTAGAGACCAGTGGATTAATTACAAGTGCCACAGGATAAGACTGACATGAACAATGTTAAACAGGACATTTTAATGTTTTTTTTAAACTCCACTTAATAGATCAGATGGTACTGAGTGTAACTTCATGCCAGGACGATTGCATACTTGTACTGTTTCATACCTGCACTATGTGCATTGTCATGACAAACATGCAAATCATACATAGGATAGTGCACTGCAGGATAACAGTGATGAATTATGTGGGAATAGGTAAATCAAACTTGTGACACAGTTGCAAGTATAAACACTGTACAGCAGATATACATTAAATGACTGAATTAACTGAGTTATCATCATTTTGAAATCAAGACCACCTGTTAAAAAGTAATACAGACACTCAAGTGCTGTGCAACCTAAAAGAATAATTATTTTTTTAGCACAGCACTGTCAAGCTGAAATTCTCTGTGTGGGGCAAAATATTAGCGTATGCATGATCATATACTGAAGTGTTGAACTTAGTATGGGAATTGTCAGTACTCTGTGTTGCTCCTTGTTAACTTTTGCACAGAGATCTATACAAGACAGGCTTCAGATAATGGTGTGTTAAGTAAGGGTGTAGTCAACATTTACAGCCACAGGAGTCAGACAAAACATTCTGAAATATTTTTCATTCATCTGGATTTGAAACTATAGAGCATTCCAAGAAAATAATTCATATCTGAATATTATCAAAGCACACCATATAGGAAGTCATACTTCTGATAGTTACCATTTGACAGCAGATTTCGGCAAATGTTGAGTGAATGCATTCATTTTCATTACAATATTGACCATTGTAATATGTACATCCAACTCTCCAGCTTGTTGAAAAGTACATTAAACTGAATAAACATAGCTTATCACAATGACGTGAAATGCAACATAGTTTTGTGGCCATAGGCAGTCAAATCACAAACTATTTCAGTAAGCTGTGTACTTCCATTAATACTTAGCTCTATTTATGGCCTGGAACCAGACATTGCACAAATGCAGAGGTGGAAGAATAATGATACAGAAAGGAGAAGATACGTTGAGATGTCGAGATGGAGGCAGGGACAAAGATGATTATGACAAAAGAAGGATAATGGTGGCAAATAACAATATGCTGCCAACAGGTACACATAAAATAGTGCACCAAAAAGTCAGTAACACTTAGCTAATGGCTGGATTAGAACCCTTGAAATTAGTCAAAAATCTTTCCATGCATGTGAGCATTAGTTCAACATATCTGAAAGGATTTGTTACTTTGCAGTATTTAAATAACACAACTGAAGCATAGTGACAACTTAATAAAGCAGAAGGGGAGAACAGAGAGAGATAGAGACAGATGGACAGAAGAATACCAACAATATGTTTTGTGGGACATGTAGGCACATCTGCATACTGTGTTACTCTTACTTATTAAATCATCATTAATCTGTCATGCTCTGTACAATAAAGCACTTGTTATACATAATAAAGGGTAGGAGAGTGCAATAAATATGAACACATAAGAAGGATAAGTTGACCTAATATCTCCCCTTGTAGAGGCTGCAATGTTTTTATAAATGATGTCTAGCTGCACTTTTCAAGGTTCCCTATTATGCTGTCGCAGATGCAGGTTGTTGAATGCGTCTTTTTTGAACAGTAAAGTGCGAAATGGCAAAATAGCGAAGTGGCTGTTTAGAGAATTCTTTCCCTGGGAAAGAATTCATTTGGCCGCTTTTGCTACTTTGCCTTTTCGGCACTGTAGTGCGATCTCGGAGTTGGTATATTTAAGTAGGGGGTTGTGGGGGTCACAGCTTCACCCCCCACGTTTAAGTAATGTTTTACTGTTTTTTTTTTTTTCTGGAACAGCGATTGTTTTCCATTGAAAAATAATCGCTGTTCTAAAGTTTCGACGTTGTAAGCTTTCGCTTACATGGGGTAGATTATCTGTCGTTCTCTTCTGAGCATGCAGTATGATAATATAGACCCCTTTTCTAATGGTATGTTAAGTAAATATTGCATATGTTGAGAAATGCAGATAAAATATATAACTATGAAATGTCATAAACTGACCTTCAGTTGTAATCAAACCCGTGACACTATGCAAAACATCAGTCCACAAACAGACTAATCATCTCAACATGCCACATAAGATCTTTTACTTTATTACATCAAGCAGCCTAAGAACTGTTTCAGTAACTGTATATTATAATACTGCCTTTCCTCTGCATTAGCATAGCTGCATAGATTTAAGCACATTTGTAATTAGACCACTGCAGATTAAATTGCAATTTTCAGCTTTTGCAATAAGAAGTTAAGCAGTGTTAACTGTCACTCAGCATTG
The DNA here is from genome assembly GCF_019279795.1 of Protopterus annectens. NCBI lineage: Eukaryota > Metazoa > Chordata > Ceratodontiformes > Protopteridae > Protopterus > Protopterus annectens. The sequence continues at coordinate 686,752,755 of NC_056731.1, forward strand.
TTGTGCTATGCTAACCTCTGCACAAATGCCAAAGTCATAAAGTGGAGGCTTTTCCATGGGCCATTTCTGGCCATATGGATTGTGTGTGAATCTATTTTTTGACTAGAATAAAAGTGTGAAAAAGGGATGGATTGGGATAGAACAGTGGTGAAAATGGCAAGCAGAGGGTAGTACACAGGGAAAATAATACAGGAATTTGTAGGAGGGTCATGGGATAGTACCATAGCTATCTGCTTCTTCAGAATATAAATTCACAGTTGTACACACAATTTCATGACTGTTCAGATTCACCACACCAGTGATGGGTGACAACAACTAAATAATGTTGTCTGGCCAACTGGGCCAAATCAAGTTTGTCAAAATGATACATAGATGAAGTGGACAGCTATGCGTGAGGCAGAGTTTTTTTGTGGAACAGGTACCCATTTTTATTATTATTATTATTATTATTATTATTTTTATTTTTTAATTTAATTTTATTTTTTTGGAGAGAGAGAAATGTTGGGAAATGTGCTTAGGAATGGGAGGATAAGGTAGATAGGGTGGGTTAGGAAGCATGCACATATATTTGGGACATACAGGGCAGAAAGGGATGGTGATGGAGGCAAGAGGTAGGGGGATGCCATAACTGGTGATAGGTAGATGACATTAGGGGTGTACTCACATTCAACTTGAGAAGAATGAGAGTCTAGTCCTCACCCTCAGAACTCATCACTGCCTTCTGCAGCAATTCCTTGGGTTAGTGCAATTTGACACGGTACATTTTCAACCTTGCTGAAACATGCACCGACCTTTTTCCATTACATTCTCCAACAGTCCTGTCAGCTCCTACTGGGTAACAAAATCACCACCTCCACTACTTCTGCTCCTGAAGGGTACCACTGCACCAGCAATTGGAGCAGAGTTACTTGACATAGATGGAGCAGGTACAGAAGGAGTTGTTGAGGCAACACTGACAGGTTGTAAACTTGAACTGCTTGATGTCTGTGCTGCCATCTCTGGAGGTAATGCAGGTTGGGTCATACTGGTTGTTGTACCTCTTTGTGCTGCTGACCATTTATTTTTCAGTAACAAAGTATGCAAACAGCAGATTGTTAATAAATGATAACCCCCCATAAAAAATTAAGCAAGAGAGAAAGGGTGGGGGGGGGGCAAAATAAGATAATTAGATACATGGCATGTCAAACTATTGTATTTTTTCAATAAACATGTTTTGGCAATACATGAATAATTATGCTAATTTACTGTTTTGCACCTTTGCCACATCCATGTACGAGGGAAAGGTATTTCTATGTCATAAAATCAACAAATCTCACTGGTAAGATATGATAAAGAATAGCCTTTATTTCCCTATGATGGATAGGAGAAATGCATTAAAATGTGCTAACTGCAACTACCATAATTTAATTCTTCCTGACATATTATTGTTATTAATATTTTAGAAATACTTATCTAGTAATAAAAAGTAATTGCTTTTTCTAGGCATTGAACCAACACACTGTTAAGCTGCTGTTCTCATTGTCTAATACAAGCAACAAAAGTTTTTTAGGAAGGAATGCATACTTTAGATGAAGACTGGGGTATGACTGCTCAAGAGGATAGTTCTTCAGGGAATTAAAATACATTTTTGGCTTGAATTTGGACATGAGTCATACATACCCTGTGACTCTCTGATGCAAGTTAATCTCTTTTGTCGTGCCTCATGGTTTGCAGCTATTTGTTCTGCAGCTTTACAGTACAAAAAGAAAATAAATATATATGAAGGCATAATGAGTGCCTGCATTGGCTGACTAGATCCTTAATATCATATCTTGGACTGGTTATGGGTCAGTATACTAAATCCAACCTTCTATTCACTTAAGACTACTGCTTGTATTTCTTAAGGTCACTGTAATAGTGTTGAAATTGTTCCCCAGTGTGTGGAATACCTGTTGAATTGGAGAGTGACTTGGCTAAGCTATCCCAAACCTCAGTCTTATACTGAAACCCAGTATAATCCCCATGAAGCAGCGTACAGCTGTAGCACTTCACAAGTAGTATCACAAATATTCTGGACTCCTCAACACCCCACCTTTGTGCTCTAAATATAGCACTATTCTCTCCCTCATTGTGTCCTTCACCAGTCATGTCTGAAAAAGTCAAGATAACAAAATCTGTGTGAATTGGCACACGTTTCACATCTCACAGGTAACTGGCTGTGCACAAAGATACAAAGCCTTGCCAACTGCATTTGTGCAATTGAAAGCAGATGGAGCCCTTGCTAGACAGATTGGTACTACTTATATAATAATAATAGCGTGAAACGTGGCATTGAGCTTTGCCATTTGTGATGCTCAACCTATTGACAAAGGTTCCAATTCTCTACAATGGAATGCTTATTGCTGTGACTTTTAATCCTTGCAATTTGGAAGGTGAAGGAGGATGATTGGTCACATTCTGTGATGTTGGAGCTTATACAATCAATTATGTCAACCTTGAACAATAGTACTGACTTCCTGGAGTTTACATCTAAATATAGTAAAGATAATATTAATTATTTGGATGTTAACCTAAAAAAAGACTATGCCAATGAAAGATTTGTTTCCACTATTTATAGGAAGGAGACTTATTCTAATACATTCCTTCATTTTTCAAGCAGCCACCCAGTTTTTCAGAAAAAAACGGTCGTCAAAGGCCAATTAGTTAGGGCGGCAAGAATGACAACAAAGGACACTGATTTTATTGACGAATGTCAACTTCTTGAAAAATTTTTCCTCCAGAGAGGGTACCCGAGTGAATTTATTGATAATATAACTACTGAAGTTAAGAATAAGAGATGGGAGGGGACGTATACACCGATATTAGGGACGTCACTATTGGAAAATAATGAGTTAGTACAAACAGTAATGAATGAAGTAAAGACACAATTTTCCTGTAGTTTTATCACTTGTTTTAATTTGAATGCATTCAACATTAAGAACATCTTGAATAAAAATTGGCATTTATTAATGTCAGATAGCAATTGGAAGGATATATTACCTGATAAACCAAAAATTGTTTATAAGAGAGGCCAGAATTTTAAGGAAATTCTACAATTCAAAAACACTAACATTAGGACTAACGGAGGTATGTTCAAATGCAATATGTGCAATTTCTGCAAGTTTATTGAAGAAGGCTGCACCGTTACAATAAAAAATCATACTTATAAAATAAAAGATAAATTTAATTGTAGTAGCCGTCAAGTGGTCTACATGGCTAAGTGTGTGAAGTGTGCAGCCTTCTACATTGGAAAAACTGATAGAAAACTACAGGAAAGGATTTACAAACATACTTATAGCATTAATAGAGAGAAGTTAGAAAATGCACTTGCTAGGCACTGTTACTTGAATGAAGGCCACTCTTTTAAATTTAAAATAATTGACCGGGTTACTGAAGATCCTAGGAGCTCGTATGAGCCATTAAAATTGGAAAGGAAAGAACTTATTTGGCAATTGGCGACAAATGCCAACCAATTTCCTGGTATTAATGAATTGTCATCTATTAAATGCATTTTAAGACTTAAGAATTTGGAAAGATAATGTTTAATTAATTATTTTACTAATTATTTTTCTAGTTACTTGAACATTTTAAAGTCTTAAAATTATAATATAATAATAATAAATTTGTAATGTTTAAATTTAGTAGTTACTGTAGTATTTGGATATTTTATAGTTTCATAGTTAAATTGAATTAAATTGATCTGTAATTTTCATGCTATCATTTCCATGTTGTAGTACTTAGTGTACATAATTTAAATTAAAACTAGGATAAATTCAATTTAGAAATAAATGATTATAGTGAGTAATAATAATAATAATAATTTTATGTATATACATATATTTTATTAATTATTATTCATTATGCATAGGTCTTTATTTATTATATTTTATTATTTATTATGTATTAATTATGACCCTATTTATTGTAGTCATAGTGTTGGGAGATAGGAAATTTCACTTTTATTATAGTAGACTTCCATTAATTTGGGTACATTTAGATTATTGTATGATTTAATCAAGGACTACAAAGTTTTATATATATGTGTTTAGGTGTTTCTAGCTCATTTTAAATGCAAGCATTTTTAAACCCAAGCCTTTTTAAATTTCTAAATTTTGATTTTTAATTCAAAATAATATCAATAACAATAGACATTTTTTTTAATTATTAAGAATAATTTTAGTATGACGAATTGCTGATATAGCGATTGTATCAAGATAACCTGTTTTCCTTGTGTTGTTGTCTTTTAAATTCTGGTGACAGCCACCTTTCCTTTTTAACATTGGTTTGTTTAAAATTAAAATTAATATTTGGTTCTATATACATTTCTTATGTTGTAATTCAGGCTTCACTAATATATGTTTAAATTTATTTTCAATTAAGTCGAATTAATTGATTGATTGACTTATTAAGGTACAGAGTTACTATTTAAATAGCATTGTGGTCTGTGTTACTTTGTCTTCTGAGGAAGTTAGCTGGATTTTAGCAACGAAAAGTCTACGTGTATGTTTCGCACTTCAAGAAGTATCATGAATAAAGTGGTTTGTTGATTGGAGCACTTCTCTTGTCCTTTGGTTCACTTTTCGCTGGTTTGTGTGCTTTGGAATACTGTTTTGTAAGTTTCTTGATGGAACCAAGTGCAGTGAGTGCTTCAACATCCACTACGGATCAGAATGAGGGCGATGGAAATCTCACAGCCCTGATCGAACTGCTTACACAGAAAGTCAACCGACTTTCTCAACGCATGGATGACGTTAACCAGCTTTCTCAACCTGGTACATCAACAGTAAGCCGGCTACATGAAGGTGGGACAGAACCGATATGCTCGACAAATAACCCTGTTATTAACGGAACTACTAACGGAACTAGAACACAAGGAGAACTAGTGAATGCTCGTGTTGGGACAGCTTTAGAGAACCAACGGTTCACAGAGCGTGACCCACTTGCTACTTGGGTGCACAAAACTTTCACGTTCACTAGCTCGCAACCGAACAACATTATACGAACAGCACCAGAGGTAAATAATGACATTAACCAGAAATTGAATTTATTCGATAATAAATTGTTTAAAACGCATAAATTACAATTAGAAATTGCCTACTTTTGTGAGTGCATCAAACTAAAGATTGTTCCCAAAGGTTTGAGGCACTTGCAATATCCTATGGGACTAATTGAAGGTTCTTCTTTTCATAGCGCACTTGTAGCGCTATTTGACAGGTATGGATTGGAATTATTAGAGCTTTTTTGTATACATTATCAGGAAATGGTGGACATTTTATTAAATGAGTTAGAATCACTTGACAATTCAATTAAAGCTGATATGAACTTTGATAGGTACCAATTCGAATATGACAGATGTTTTTTGAGCATAGATGATCATCTGTTGAAAATGAATGGTACCAAGACTAAGAAAATCAACAGAGACTTAAAGGACTACGGTGAGGGTAAAGCTTGCCCCCACCCCCCTCAACCTCCTAATATAACTCCGAATGAACAAGACATTGTGCTTGATACTGAGACTCATTCTGGTTTGGGAGTAAGTCCCAATATGCAGCAACCTCAAACTGATTTGGCACCCCAACATGAGTCAACACCTAACACAGATAACGGTGTTAGGAGAAGTGAGAGGTTGGCTCAGCAAGAGAATACTACAGGTGAAAATAATCTGAGAGACCCTGGCAACTTGGATAGATCAAACCGATTTGGCAACAACCAAACAAGAATGGGAAATCAACATTTTCGGAGTCCAGCCTCGAGTTCGAATTTCCAGAACAAGAGGAATTTGAGGAACAGGAGGAAGAAGTGGTAGTAAGGGATGTCACTCTAATGACACCCACACATGACCACCCGAAATGTACTGTTATAACGAATTTAAAAGCTGATTTTAGGATTTTTAACTACACTAGTCTTTCCATATGTAATGAAATGGTGGACTTACTGAGTAGGGGTTACACTTTTGTACCAACCACTACCTTTAATATTGCCCATACTTTAATAGATTTGAAACTTTTTACAAGGAAGTTGAATTTACTATTTTTGATGGGGGAGAATTTCAGTGAAAGATCTGATTTTTTTGTATCGAGTGTGTACAATCCCCCCCTTCATCCTTCACTAATACTTTTTGAAAGAATTATGGAAGTAGATCTATGGAATCTGAAGGAAACTAAAAATAGGTATAAATTTAACATGACAAGAGAAGAATGAGAGTTATTAAGACTATTAAAGCAGGCACCCATCCGTGTTATGAAGCCTGATAAAGGCGGAGGGTTGGTTATAATGTTTAATAGTGACTACCAGAATAGAATGACAATGATTTTGGAAAGTAATACTTACTCTAAATCATCCTTGAATGAAATGAACTTAGCAGCTAGTAGAATTAAGTCATTATATGAGGAATTGTTTATTGAAAGGAGGATAGATAATGATTTGTATAATTACTTACAACAACCACGAGTTAAAACACCTGTTCTTTTTGGGATCCCTAAGGTCCATAAAAACCTGGATGACCCACCTATGAGGCCATTGGTGGATGGCAGGGGTAGCATGACTTATACCTGTGCAAAAGTGATTGATAAAATTCTTCAAAAATATATTAAGCTAGAAAAGCAGATTTCAAAAGACTCATGGTCTTTTCTTAAATCCATCAATGATCTACAAGTTTCAAGCACAGGATTGTTTGTTACGGTTGATGTCAAAGACCTTTACTCATGCATACCTCATAATAAGGCAATAGAATGGGTCAGTGATATGTTGAGACTATTAGGGTCACCTATTAGTGAAATTCAACTTGTGGGAGAATTAATTGACACGGTCCTCTCCTATAATTTTATCTTGTTTAATAAGGAAATTTTCCATCAAAAGATCGGGGTTGCTATGGGGTCCCCGTGTGGTGCCAGTATTGCCAATCTGGTAATGGCACGTTGGGAGAGGGTTACCGTACTTGAAAATGTGAGTTTTAAAGACAAAATTGTCTTTTATACAAGATTCCTTGATGATATTTTTATGATTTACGAGGACCAACCAGAGGGTATAGATAGACTTATGTCAACCTTGAACAATAGTACTGACTTCCTGGAGTTTACATCTAAATATAGTAAAGATAATATTAATTATTTGGATGTTAACCTAAAAAAAGACTATGCCAATGAAAGATTTGTTTTCACTATTTATAGGAAGGAGACTTATTCTAATACATTCCTTCATTTTTCAAGCAGCCACCCAGTTTTTCAGAAAAAAGCGGTTGTCAAAGGCCAATTAGTTAGGGCGGCAAGAATGACAACAAAGGACACTGATTTTATTGACGAATGTCAACTTCTTGAAAATTTTTCCTCCAGAGAGGGTACCCGAGTGAATTTATTGATAATATAACTACTGAAGTTAAGCATAAGAGATGGGAGGGGACGTATACACCGATATTAGGGATGTCACTATTGGAAAATAATGAGTTAGTACAAACAGTAATGAATGAAGTAAAGACACCATTTTCCTGTAGTTTTATCACTTGTTTTAATTTGAATGCATTCGACATTAAGAACATCTTAAATAAAAATTGGCATTTATTAATGTCGGATAGCAATTGGAGGGGTATATTACCTGATAAACCAAAAATTGTTTATAAGAGAGGCCAGAATTTTAAGGAAATTCTACAATTCAAAAACACTAACATTAGGACTAACGGAGGTATGTTCAAGTGCAATATGTGCAATTACTGCAAGTTTATTAAAGAAGGCTGTACCTTTACAATAAAAATTCATACTTATAAAATAAAAGATAAATTTAATTGTATTAGCCATCAAGTGGTCTATATGGCTAAGTGTGTGAAGTGTGCAGCCTTCTACATTGGAAAAACTGATAGAAAACTACAGGAAAGGATTTACGAACATACTTATAGCATTAATAGAGAGAAGTTAGAAAATGCACTTGCTAGGCACTGTTACTTGAATGAAGGGCACTATTTTAAATTTAAAATCATTGACCAGGTTACTGAAGATCCTAGGAGCTCGTATGAGCCATTAAAATTGGAAAGGAAAGAACTTATTTGGCAATTGGCGACAAATGCCAACCAATTTCCTGGTATTAATGAATTGTCATCTATTAAATGCATTTTAAGACTTAAGAATTTGGAAAGATAATGTTTAACTAATTATTTTACTAATTATTTTTCTAGTTACTTGAACATTTTAAAGTCTTAAAATTATAATATAATAATAATAAATTTATAATGTTTAAATTTAGTAGTTACTGTAGTATTTGGATATTTTATAGTTTTATAGTTAAATTGAATTAAATTGATCTGTAATTTTCATGCTATCATTTCCATGTTGTAGTACTTAGTGTACATAATTTAAATTAAAACTAGGATAAATTCAATTTAGAAATAAATGATTATAGTGAGTAATAATAATAATAATAATTTTATGTATATACATATATTTTATTAATTATTATTCATTATGCATAGGTCTTTATTTATTATATATTTATTATTTATTATGTATTAATTATGACCCTATTTATTGTAGTCATAGTGTTGGGAGATAGGAAATTTCACTTTTATTATAGTAGACTTCCATTAATTTGGGAACATTTAGATTATTGTATGATTTAATCAAGGACTACAAAGTTTTATATATATGAGTTTAGGTGTTTCTAGCTCATTTTAAATGCAAGCATTTTTAAACCCAAGCCTTTTTAAATTTCTAAATTTTGATTTTTAATTCAAAATAATATCAATAATAATAGAAACATTTTTTAATTATTAAGAATAATTTTAGTATGACGAATTGCTGATATAGCGATTGTATCAAGATAACCTGTTTTCCTTGTGTTGTTGTCTTTTAAATTCTGGTGACAGCCACCTTTCCTTTTTAACATTGGTTTGTTTAAAATTAAAATTAATATTTGGTTCTATATACATTTCTTATGTTGTAATTCAGGCTTCACTAATATCTGTTTAAATTTATTTTCAATTAAGTCGAATTAATTGATTGATTGACTTATTAAGGTACCGAGTTACTATTTAAATAGCATTGTGGTCTGTGTTACTTTGTCTTCTGAGGAAGTTAGCTGGATTTTAGCAACGAAAAGTGTACGTGTATGTTTTGCACTTCAAGAAGTATCCTGAATAAAGTGGTTTGTTGATTGGAGCACTTCTCTTGTCCTTTGGTTCACTTTTCGCTGGTTTGTGTGCTTTGGAATACTGTTTCGGAGCTTATACAATGTTAAGTTATATTTATACCAGCTAGGAATCAAACCCATGGGATAAAATTCGCAAAAAGTGAAACTTAGCTTATTAATGAACTTTGCCATAAATTATACTAATTTTTGGAATGAATGATGAGAAGCACTTTAGAGAGGTCTATATGTGTGTGATTTTAACTAGACATGGGAATGCATTCTTCTATAAAAGTCATTTTTTCTGTTTGTGAACATATTTCAGATGGATGCAGTTGAATAAATCTAATACTACTAGCTGGGGTATGTCACATACATACTTCACAAGATGTAACTGTCCTAAAACTAAACCCCAGGAGTCAATAAACTCTGTGTAGGCTTTGCTCAGAGGCTACACAGAGTTTACATGTTTGTGAGACACTGTTTGGTGAGCGGTAGCAGACAATGCCTATTAATAACACGTGGTATGCCTAAGTTAGGTTTTTTGGCTGACAACAGTATTGCTGGTCAGGAAGTTGTATAAGTGAATGTGGATACAATTCTGTTTAAAGCAGAGCATCTACGGTCTGTGGATTTATGCGGAATGGCACAATGACCACCAGGAAATCACAGATAACAATGAGTAGTATGTCTGTGTGAGATAAGCATCCTTATATGAATAATGCAAAGGACATCTATCAAGGATCTATTCTTCATGCAGTTGGGGTAGAGTTCAGATATGAAGCTGTACAAACTGATATGCCTGAATACGGGTGCACTCTCAGCAGAGGTCTCCAGCAAGGTGGCCACACGTAAAATATTATGGAAAACATTACAACAACCAACCACAATAATGGACAATATCAGAATAATGCCTCCACTAATCTCATGCCTCAGACATAACATATGTGATGTGCAGTGATAAGAGAGGAGACTGCATGCACCCATTTGACCATCTATTATGATACATCCACACTATATGAACGCAACCATGCCAATTGTCCTGGCAGGGTAATACTTGCTGAAGGTGTTAAGAGGGACACTGCTATACCTTATGCAACATTATGGGCAATGCAAGCTAGATGCCTTGTGTGCATGGCATATATATATATATATATATATATATATATATATATATATATATATATATATATATATGTATATATATAGTTCTCCTTCAGAAGACTGAAACATCATAAGCTCGAAATTTATAAGCCTGAGACCAAAAGCCTGAAAACTCAAAAGCCTGAAAACACACAGAATACAAATAATGCTAATGGGCCAGTACAAAGAAACTACTATCTACCCACTTACCTTAACCCAAACCCTAACCCTAAGGTCCGTCACTCTGTTATGATGATTCAGTCTTCTGAAGGGGAACTCTCTCTCTCTCTCTCTCTCTCTCTCTATATATATATATATATATATCACAATACATACTGTCACAAAAGATATGTCAAAGCCCTATGTATGTAGTATGTGCATAATCAGAACAGGTAGATTATATGCTTCGGGTATAAGAACATGATTGGTGTTTCACATCATCAGACAGTCATGCATATTCGGATAGTGCAGTGGTGCAGTGGTAGCTTAGTCACCTCACAGTAAGAGGGTCTCTGGGTTGATTCTTGTCTGGGGTGCCTTCTGTGTGGTGTCTGCATGTCCTCTTTGCATTCATGTGGGTTTCCTCCCATATTAAAAAGACATGCATCTAAAGCATTGCTCCCTGGGCATCCACTGAAAATTGGCTTTGTTCCAAGTTGGACTTTCCCGGTAAACAAATGTTAAATAAATAAATAAAATTTGCCAGAAAAAATACCTAGGTGTGGTCAATAAGTTGTATGACAGTGCACTGTGACAAAGATGGTACACTTCAGTTACACATCACTGGAAGATGTGTAGGGAGGTAGATGAAGAAATGTGTATTTTACACACTTATCGGTGTGATGAAGGTTGGGAACCATGAAGGGATTATGGCCTCTGATCTGCATATCCTTTACATATCCAATACTTGTGTTATATTCAAGGGAGTAGTCAACACTGTGACCACATGCTGGAGGCTGTACCACTTACCATCTACTGTAGGACATAGGTCACATACCTATTGATCTGACTATAGGGTGCAATGTCCACATCATACTTGGATGGTGCATTTGTTTCCTGATTTAACAAATCCCTCCATGTTTTTTGTCAATGCAGTGCTGTTATGGCTGTGGCAGCAGTTTCTGATCTATGTTGATACCATCTGTATTATACTAATATCATAGTAGGAGTCAATAATTGTCCATAATCCATAGTCCTTCAGGCAGCTGTTTGGACATAGCATGTGTATTTCATCTGTGATGTCCATCACTTAACTAATGAGTAGGAAAGGTCCTAGCAGACACTCCGGATGTATCAACCTAATCACTGGACCTGACATATACATCACAATTCAACACAGTGAGATGCCAAGTATGTCATACACCAGTCTATCCATTTGATGATATATCTGTTTATGACCCATATGACAGTGTTGAATGAATACCTAAGTGTGGATTTGTGACAAATGCCCTTGACATGGTCAAGTTGCAAAAGATGATACTGTTATCATCATGCACACCCTCGATGACCTCTACGAGGACATCTATTAGATATAGCAGGCTTGATGTAGCAGTAACAACTCACACAGGTCTATTGCACACACCAAGAATATTACTAGTGTATATGTAATAGAGGTCCATGATGCCATGTTAGTCTACCTCACAGTCAAGGAGAGTCAGAAAGTCTCTATATATGCATGCATCAGGTGATGTCCCCCCAACTCAGGTAGATGCATGTTGATGTACAACCTTGTATGGGAACACAGGCCATGTGGAAGCTGAGTTGAACTGTGTATTCAACTGTATCAGGAAGGTGCATGTGCTGAGCCACACCACAGGTGATCTGAGATGTTGTCACAGCCCATTGATTCCATGTGATAGGACTGGATGAATGTAAGTCAGTGCATAATGCCTATAATTATCTGGCCTAGGGTTTTGACACAATCCCCCATACAGGTATCATTGAGAAAGCCTCCAAGGTTGGGGATTAACCCTTATGTCAGTTGATAGGTAATCAACTGGCTCACTGACAGAACAGATTATGTAACAGTTGGTGAATCAACCTTTACCAGTAGAGCTGTCACCATTGGCAAACCCCAGCGGTCTGTGCTTGCCCCTTCATGATATGAACTCTATTTCTAGACAGTTCAGGCTAAAGTATATAGCCTTTGGCTTCCCAAGTTTGCTACTTCTTGTATATTGTGTACAATCATTTAGTCCACAAATGGTGATAACATAGTGCAAGAGGATCTAACACACACAACTGAGTGGTGGCAAAGGCACATGATGTACACATAAATGCAAAAATGTGTATTTGTAATGTTGACTGCCTGAAACTTACAATTCCATGTTAATCACAGCATTGACAACAATCCTGCTATGCAGAAACACAGTGATGGCAGCACAGGGGATACATGTAGATAGCACTCTGAATTTTGACCACCAAGTATCCACACTGGTATTGAAAGCCTTTGTTGTGCACGTCATAAGTCACACCATCATACTGATTTTAGGATTGCATGACAGCACTGAAGTCAAACCTCATCGCAACACTTATAAAGTATAATGCTCTCATTTTCATGTACCTCACCAGACAGATGTAGCAGCTGGAGAGACCACAGGGCTTTCTCAGCAAGATAACACAGGGCCTACAAACCATGCCATGATGTATGTGGACAAATTAAAAGCCATGTCACTGTATTCTTTATTTATTGGATGAGGCAACTTCTGCCTGGCCTCAAGCCCAGTCTTTGAACCTGTCCTAGTGGGAGTACTGCATATCGAAAATCTGATATAGTTGATGACATCAGCAGTGTCTGTTGAGGAGAATATATCAGTGTCCCACATGCTGGTGAAAAATGATCTCTGTAATGTCAAGCAATAGCTCTCTCACACACACACACACACACACACACACACACACACACACACACACACACACACACACACACACACACACACTTGACTGCAGTGAGAATAGAACCCATACCTATCAAAGTACAGGGACTACAGAACATAGTACTTAATGCAAGTACCACAGAACAACTCTGACTTTTGCAAGACTGCAGCTGAACTTATAGTATATGACATCAGCAGGACGTGTGTGAGACAAGATGTTGGCAGGCCTGCATAGGTTCATAGCTTCATAAATTCATGCAAGGCTACTATCATATTGGCCCTGGGTTCATAGTTTCATAGGAGGTTACTAGGCTAATGGCCCTAGGGCCTTTTCAAGCCTAGGAAAGTTGTACCATTATTCCCTTATAGACCAAAATATGTAGTTCATATTTGAAAGCAATGATCAGCACTGGTTGCCCTGTCTAGGAGTGACATAGCTGAAACCTCTGGGGTAATTTTACAACTTCCCACCCAATTGTCCAAATTACACTTAAATAGGGTTATTGATGATCTCAGCTTCATGTGAATTGGGAGCTTGTTCCATAGCAGTGGCAATCTCTGGGAGAAATGTTTGCCTCTCCAGCATGTCATGTTGATGTCACAGGCTAGGATAAGGTCCCTACAGTGAGTGAGTGAGTCTTGGCCCATTTGATTTGCTGAGGTGCAACATTTTTTTTAAGGCAGGGTTTGAGAGTGCTCTGTAGGCCAGGAACAAGTTGCCACTCAGCAGTCTGTATGATACAGAGTACACTGACAGGGCCTTCAGTCTGTCTATGTAGGTCATGTGTTGAAGTCCCTGAATTTTCTTGGTGAGAAACCTTTTAGGTCTCTCCAGCTGCTGCAGGTGTCTTGTGAGATGCATGCAAAAGGGATCATTGTACTTTACTATTGGTCTGATGAGGGATGAGTACAGTGGATTGATAACATTCTTAATCTTGGATGCTATGCCCTTACTTATGAGGTATGCAACATAAAAGACCTTCCTTACCACTGTGGACACACGATGATCAATGCTGACGGTATCAACCTGCATTCCCAAATCTCTCACCATTGTGTTGGAACTTGGTAGGGGGTATTATTAATAGTGTAATTTGCAAGTACCTCTCCTTTGCTGAAAGGGATAATAATACATGTTTTTTTTTTTTGGGGTTAAGTTTAAGTATGTGTCTTTGGCAACAATAATTTATGTATGTAAGCACATTTTGTAGTATGTTGACATTGTTTGGGGATTCAGTGATTGCACACAATTTGCAGTTGTCAGCAAATTTGGTGAGCCACAGGCCATCTTACAGCCTATATTTCTGAGAAATAGATTCTAAACAGTAGGAAACCTAGCACAGACCCTTGTGGAACACTACTGGTAACAGTCTGCAGGCAGAGGTGAAATCCGCACGTATGACTGCATGCATTCTATAGGTGAACCAGTTTGCTACCCATCTAATGACATATGCGTTAATCCTGAGCTGCGTAAGTTTCTCATCAATGCCTGAGTGGGAGATTGTGTTAAGGCCCTTGGCTAAGTCAAGATAGGCAGTATGTACTGATTTGCCTTCATCCAATGCTTTGGTGACACTCTTGTAGAATTCCACTAGGTTTAACAGGCATGATCTGGGTCAGGTCAAGAGTGTGAAGGTCACCAATGTACTTCTTGATAAGGTCCAAGATGATTCTCTCTCCATGGCCCTACAAATAAGGCTGGTCAGACTTATGGCTCTATAATTCCCCAGGTTGGTTGAGAGATGCCCTCTGTGCAAGGGGAGAACAGTTGCTGTTTTTCACTCTGCTGGGACAAAACCAGTACTTAGACTGTGGTTGAAGAGAGTACCCAGTGGTTGCACTAACTCTTGTGTTACGCCATTTAGTAAGCATTCTGGGAAGTTATACAGGCCCATTGATGCTGTGTTCTTGGCCTTGCTGAGTGCAGTTATGACCTGTTCTCTGGAGATAATAGTTAGAGAACTGGTATGCTTTGGGGTATGATTGCTGGAGACAGGGTTGTGAAATTTTTGCCAAACCTGTCTGCTAACAGGATTGGTGATGTCCTCAGGCTCAGTATGACTGGTACTGTCTACTATGAATTTGGTACAAAGCTGGGCCCTCCCTTTTGCATTACAGAGATAGCTAAAAAATGTCTTGTGATCAGCCTTAGCTATGGATGCTATGGCTAAGTCTATACGCTTGTAAAGTTGTCAGTACAGGGCATTTTTGTACATCTCCATATGGGAGTCTTTACTATCAGTGGTGGCAGGAGGTTTGAAACTATGTATGACATCACTTAGGGGCTATAGTTTGCTTCCAAGAAACTTTTCAACTTTTTTGGATCGGGAGGTGGGGGGGCAGGTATGATTGTTACATTGAACGTGACTTATTTATGGTCCAACCTTACCAGGGAAGATACCACACATGAGATGGTGCATTGATCTCCCATGTGGGTGAGTACTATTTCAAGGACATTACATCCTCTTGTAGGTTGCAGACTAACTGTTCCAGAGCATTTGTCTTTACAAAGTGCAGGAACCTTATGGTGACCGTGTTGGTGCTCATAAATATATCTCAGTCGATGGAAGGATAGTTAAAGTTACCCATGCCTAGGAGGTTTGGCTATATTATGAGTGATTCAAGTACATCCAGGAAGGTACTGTATGGTTTTCATGGTTCATGTTGATGGACCTGTAGCTAACAATGATGTGGAGGGGGGAGTCGTTCCTTCTGTTAGTTGAACTCGGAATAACTCTAGGGAGTTGTAATGCTTAACGAGTTTTGAGAAGTATTTGTCTTTCATGAAGATGGGTACACCTCCTCCTTTGTTTCTTTCACATTCATTATGTGGCCTGAATGTGTGGAAGGCATTAAAGCCTTTCATGGCTACAGTACTCCCTGTGGCCTTAAACCATGTCTCTTTGACTGCACAAACTTCAACATCTTCTCAAATAAGCAGTGCCTTGGTTCAGTGTAGTTTCTGATTTACACTCCTAGCTTTAAGCAGCATAACCTTGAGTTTGTCTTTGGAGGATATTTTTATGTTAGGAATCTTGATCTTATGACATTGCTTAAAAAGGCACTATGGGGAGGCAAGTACCTGGGCAGTAACCAAAAGGCAAGAGGTGACAGATGAATACCATCCCTGGCAAAGTAGTGTGGTTTGTCGACCATATCATCATCCCAGTCTGCCAAATACTGGACCCTCTGGATTGACACCAGTAGCTAGGCCAACTTTTGAAGTCGATAATTATTTTGTTTGTAGAGAGACATCATCCTTGGTGAAGGTAGAGTACTGCTTAGGGTTATGAACATACCTGTCTGGGACAGATAATCTGAGAGCTCAGTGATATCTGCCTTCATATAGTCCATTGAAGTACATTTCAAGTCATTATCATTAACTTCAACATTGAGTATGACAGAGGTGTGCTCATTATTGAGACTTCAGAAAACTGAGTGCGTGCATGACTTTGCAGATCCTGGTACCTGACATGCAGCTGACCATGACTTTCAGCTTGTACAACCTGGTGAGGGGGACATCTGTGTGTCTCACTATGGATTCACCTATAACCAAGACATTGGTTTTCAGGTGATGTGCCTTAAGGGCTTAATGGCTGACACACTAATATGTTTGTTTTTATGTGTATTGGTTCCCTTGGGACTGTAATGTTTGCAGAAGATTTGCATTTATGAGGTCTCCACACTTTTGGTAAGCTTCTAATGACTACATCTTCTTATGTGGGGTTATGTGTCATGCACTTGGTCTGTTGAGGAGGTAAACTGTGTGTGTTGA
Organism: Protopterus annectens; assembly: GCF_019279795.1. NCBI lineage: Eukaryota > Metazoa > Chordata > Ceratodontiformes > Protopteridae > Protopterus > Protopterus annectens. The sequence goes on from NC_056731.1 coordinate 686,769,675, forward strand.
TAACCTGTTTGATATCTGGTTTGTTGTTAGCTGAGAGAGAGAGAGAGAGAGTGAGAGAGAGAGAGAGAGAGAGAGAGAGAGAGAGAGAGAGAGAGAGAGAGAGAGAGAGATTGTATAGTTGCATCTCTCACATATTGAATTTGCAATGTGTATGAGAATATGGTTGTTCAGTATACATGAGGTAATAAAAGCCTAGCTTTTTATGAACAGACTTACCCTTATTAAGCATATTTAGATGGTCATGGTTAGCAGAGCAATTTTGTGAGCAGCAGAAAAAAATGGACCTTTCTCTGAGGGCATAGGTGCCAGCCCAGAGGTGACTTTACAATTAACCAAGTAGAGAAGGTTGCATTTGAACAGGGTCATTGAGGAGCACTGCTTCCCATACAGAGGGAGCCTATAAGAGAGGAATGTGAGTCACTGGGGGATATATCTGTCTCCCCTGCATGTTCTGTTTATGTCACAGGCTATGTTGAGAACCCTGGCACAAGTTATTCCTGTCCCATTTGATTTGCTGATGTCCACCATTTCCAGTAAGGCAGGGTCTGAAACTTCTCTATAGGTTAGGCATAGGTCACCTCTCAGCAGCGTGCAGGAAACTGAGTACAGTGACAGGTCTTGTAGTCTTTTCATGTATGTCCTGTTTGGAGGACCTGAATTTTCCCAGTCACAAACCTCTGTTTTTTCTCCAGTTGCTAAAGTTGAAAACCTTGTACTCAATTAGTGGTTTGATAAGGGTGGAGTACAACAGAGCTATCACCTACCTGGTCTTGGATATGCTGTCCATATACATGATGTGTGCAATGCAGAATGTGTGTCTCACCACTATGGACACATAGTGATGAAAATGTAGATTGCCATGAACATGTGTTCCCAAGTCTCACAACACTGTGTTTGAGCTGAGAGGGGTGCTATGTATATCATAATTAACAAGGGGACTGAATTGCCAAAGAGGACAATGAGGCATTGCTTGCTGTAAGGTTCAGTCTGTGAGTTTGGTACCAATCATTTGTCACTGCCAGCCCCTTCTATAATATGTTACAAACACTGGGGTAATCTTTATGAGTGTGTCCAATTGCCAGTCATCTGCAAATGTGGTAAACCACAGGCCACCTACCATTGGCTGCTCTTCAGGGAAGTAGTTTCACACAGTTGATGGCCCAGCACAGATCCATGTGGTATTCCACTGGTGAGTTGACTAGTGGTGGAGGTGTGTTTTGTTGGTGAGCCAGTTGTCTATCTAGCTAGCACTGTATGGCGTAATTCCCAGATGGGACATTTTCACAATTAGACATGAATAGGGGATATTGTCAAAGTCCTTGAATAATTGAACATAGGTGGTATGTCCTGTTATCTGTCATCCAGGTCTTCGGAATCAGTATCAAAGAAGTCCAATAGCTTCAGTAGGCAAGATCTATCCTTAACAAACACGTCAGTCGACTCAAGTGTGTTAAAGGTCAACTATGCTTCTGTGGATAAGGCCCATGCTGATACCTTCCCTAACCTTGCAGATAAGGCTTTTAAGGCTTATGGTTCAATCACTGTAGTTCTGCATGCTACCAGATATATGTGCATTGCATACAACACAGCATTTGATATTTCTTTCTGTAGTGTAGGTGATATATGTGTGGAAAATGTACTGAGACACCAGGATTGCAGTGCTGGGGGGGGGGGGCAACACATGGCTGTATTATAAATATATGGCATACTGTGAGATAAAAACTTAATTGTTTACATTTTTCCTCATATAATGCCATGTCATACACAATAAATGGAAACTAAACAGCAATAATACTTAACATTTTCAATTGTGCAACAATTAGCAAAGTGTAAATACATGCAAAATACACCTGTTAGCAGTTTGCAAAGGTGAGCTGCATTGATACAGTCTAGAGTTACAACTGAGTCTATGAAACATACCTGCCACTATGTGGCACCAAATATTAATGCACTGGTACTTTCCTTTGTGGGGCCAAATGGGACAGGGTTTTAATCCTTTTCTCTCTCTCTATTTTTTATTTGTTTTTTTCTTTTCCTGTGTTTGCAGTCTGTGCTGCTCAGCCCAAACATGGGAAACAGAGGCAAATGAATGTCAGGTGTGGCTGTGTTTATCTGATGTTTGCAAAGCACAGCAGTGCACAAACTGGAGCCTATGAGAAGACAGGACCCAGGCAGACAAAAATAGAAACTAGATGCATTCAATTAATGCTACTGGGCATCTCACAAACATGTAAACTGACGATGCACAATGGTTAACAGCGAGACCTTAAGAATGAATGGTAAAACAGGCAATATCATGTAACTAATCCGGTAATAGGAAGTATAAGTGTAGTGCTGCAGTGCACATGGTCCTGGGTTCTAGTACAGGGTGTATAACCTTTGTTTTACTGTTGTAACATTGTAGTTTATAGCACTGAACTGCAACATAGGCAACTTTGTTCTGGCAGGAGGTGTAAGTGTAGGACTACTATACACATGGCCCTGGGTTATAATGCAGCATATTCCATACACTTTTACTGTTGTTCTTCTTCCCATTATAGTTATTCTCACTTATACCACCTGACATAGTGTAGCTGATTTTAATTATATGTATGGTGCCAGTTATTTCTTTATTTATCTATATATTGTCACAATTATTATCAAATGTATGACTATAGGTATACTCTGTACTGTGTTCCTGTAAGTATATTTCTGCTGTAGAGTGGCATGGCTTTCACATTTAACTGACATACTTACACAAGTCCCAGTATGTCAAATAACCCTGAAATTGCATTGCTTGTCACTGTTGTGTACCACTTACTATCACAAACCCCATAGCACAGTATTTGTGCACATTACCAGTAACCTCAGTAATTGGAATTGGCAGGAAACCATCAGTCTCCATTGCTCTTATCTGTGATAGACATGTCAGGCATTTGTGCAGAGAGTGTCAGATTTAGGACTCAGAGATGTGGTGTCCTGGAGTCCAAGATTTTTGCTGTACTCCTAGTGAAACACCAGAGTGCTAGTCATACCTCTCAACCTCTTAGAGTAAGAAATCTAGACAAAGCCATAAAAAAGTGATACAAATAGGGACAATTTTGAAATATCGCTCTTACAAATTTAGAAAGTTGATAGAATAACAGGTTTTGCATTAGTATGAATTTTCTGAAGGGTATGAAGTCTAAAACTCAAATGCCTTTCTTTATTTTCTAACTTCAATCTTTAATGATTTGCCACTAATTTGCCAGAAAGCCACAATTTTATCAAAAATGGACCAGAAATATAAGGCAAAAATCTGGACATTCTGCGAAAATCTGTACAGTTGAGAGGTATGGTGCCAGGTGCTGCAGGGGGGCTATTCTGGGTCCTACTATAAGTCAGTGCCTCCTGTATCCTCCACACTGGTGACCAATGTAGGCACCAGTTTAGTGACCTATGTCAGAGGAAGAGGGGTACCTTCCATGCTTGGATTGAGGAATTTGGGATGGAAGGTATCCCACACGTGTTAAGTAGCAACTGCAGAGAGCAGTAAGGCTTAAAAGCTGAATATAGGCAAGACTGGACTTCATAATGGTATTCTGCTCTATTTTTTTTCACAGCTGCTATGGAGAGAGAGAGAGAGAGAGGGCAATGTTAGGACTCATACCACTAGATTGTCAAGGATGAGGGAGGAATGTGGTATGTATGCAGCAGAAGAGTAGTATTATCATAGCATTAAAAGTTAAAGATATCTTTTTTTTTTTTTGGTATTTTATACAGTTGTATCAAATTGAGTGTGCACATATCAACTGTAAAAGCAAGTATGCATGCATTAGTCTGTAGCACAAAGATAGCTTGTTTGGTATTTTATACAGTTGTATTAAACTGAACATGGATATTCCAACTGCAAAAGCAAGTATGCATTCATTAGTCTGTAGCACAAACCAAAAGTACAATATTAGACTTAGTCAGAGGTGGTGGGTTCAAATACCACATTTCCCAACTATATAATAGCAGTTAATTCTGCAATTATGTGTAACTTAAAGGTTTAAAGTAAAAGCTTTATACCAGTGGGACACATGCCCTGCTAAAAACTGTAATCTGGATAATTGGAACATGCATATGCCCAATATATGCACATGTAAAGGAGCATGTGATGCAATCTGTAGTATAGTCTGCATCTGTTAGGAGATGCTAGTCTTAAAAGTAATACATTATCTGTTGGGGTGTGGTAGTCTTAAGAGTAAAGGTTAAGACAATAGAGTCAAATAGTTGTATTAATGCATTGTTTGCCACATATGAAGGTACTGGTCTTATATTTTTTTAACTCTCACCCCAACCCTTATCTCTTTTTTGTTTGCTTTATTTTATGTGTCATTAAAATTGGCCCATGCCATCCATTTTTACCACATCATGAAATGCTGCACAGCAAAGTAGGTTAGGCCTGCCCCACAAGATCTACTTGTCCCCTTCTCCACCAGCCCCGGCACCATTGCCCAGGACTTCTGGGAGCCAACCTGAAAGCACTACCTCTGCTGCACCCTGCACTACCTGCCCCCTCAGGTAGTTTTGCCCTGGGTGACAAGCCAGTGGTTTCATCTGGAAGAAGTGGCTGGAGTGGTGAGTTTATCACCCAAGCTGAACTGCCAGGGATGGTGCATACAGTTGTGTGCCTCACTGTTGATGCATACTTATGCCGGATGAAGGGGCTGCTCTCCCTCATTTTACAAAGTACCTATATGAGGAGGAGATGTTGAGCACTCCAGCCCAGTGGTAGAGTGAGGTGACAGTGATGACAGTCCTGTGGGAGAGGACTTGATTATCACTGTCAACCAGCTTGACATCCATGGGACCTGGATTACCGCACCTTCACACCATCCATGGTGTCCACATACCTGTAGTGTCCATCACCATCTATGTGTCTTGCTTGTCTTGTATGTCTGCAATTGCTTCCTCACCTGCCCAACTTACCAGACCCAGTCCCAGGCCTACTTAATTCCCTTCCCCAGCATTTCTTTCTCTCTCTAGCTCTCTCAAAAATAAAAGAAAAAATGGCACCTATCCTACAAAAAAAAAAATCATCCCATATATAACTCTCCATTTCACACATGTCTTCTTGATACACTTGATTCAGTCCAATTGGCTATACAGCATGACTGTGTTGTGGTCACCCTTTCTCTGGAGTAGACAGTCCAAATTCAGCTAATATTCTGCATATATTATCAGTTTTTACTTTTGAAAATTTGGTTCTTTCCTACCTCCTTCCTGCACATTACTGTATTGCTTTCCATTTGTTCTTCCCTCTTGTTGCTGTCCATTTTACCACTGTCCTGTGTTCTCCATTTCTTTTCCTTAATGCATTATTGTGCAATGGTGTTCATCATGCACCAACAAGCAGCAACAGTAATGCGAATGTACTTAAAAGTGTTAGATTAATTTGTATTCAAACCCAGTACAATCTGGCCCCGAAAAGTAATGTATTACTGCATGAACTGCATTAACACATGCTGCCACGGAGTCAGTTAAGTAGCAGGTGTATTGCAGAGACTCAGTAATAACTGTCAGACTTTAGCATCCTAATTTCACCACAGTCATATCTTCCTGATTTCTTTTCTTTAATACATTTTTGCATGACATTGTGCATAGTGCACCAACGCGCACCAGCGGTAAAGCAAAAGTCGTAAAAAGTATTAGAAACAGCTGTATTCCAGCCCAGTACCATCTGACTCCAAAAAGGAACATATCACTGCATTAACATCTGCTTCCACAGAGTCAGTTAAGTAGCAGGTGTATTCCACAGACTCAATACCAACTGTCAGATTTTAGCAATGCTGCTCACATTTGCACAATGCTTAGCATTGCACAAACAGGTGTATCTGGCATGCTAACCATTGCGCAAACCTGCTACTCCTCAGGTTATAGAAATGTATATATTATGCTGTGTTTCTGGTGTTTACTGTCCACTTCCTTTGTATGACATGAAAGTACATGTAGAAACATTACAAACTGAGGGCCCTATCTATATGTATGTCATATATTTAAAATGCATCCATGTGTTAGCACCCCACTCTGGGGTCTCAGTACTTTTTCCACACATATCTCAACCACACTACAACATGTAATATCAAATGTTGTGTGCTTTGCAATGCACATTAGTCTAGTAACATGCAGAACTGCAATTACAGATCCATATAACTAAAAAGTCTTATCTGCACAGTTAATGCAGGAATCAGCATGGAGCATATCCACAGGGACAGAGGTGATCTTCAACACACTTGGTGCTGCCCATTTTGGATTTGGTAAGGGTAGATCTTGCTTATTGACCTTTGTGGACTTTTTGAATACTGACCCAAAAAAACTGGATGAGGGATAACAGGACATACCATCTATGTTGATTTATCCAAGACCTTTGACAAAATTCCCCATCCTTATCTTTTAAAGAAGATCTCCCATCTGTGAATTAGGCCATACAGTACAGGAGCAGCACACACACTCTCACAGTTGGAGAATGCACCTCCACCACTAGTCCACCCCCAGTGGGATATCACAAGGATCAGTGCTGGACCATCAACTGTTTGGGAAATAGTTTCCTGAAGCACAGTCAACAGTAGATGGTCTGTGGTTTACCAAGTTTGCACATGATTGTTAACCGGACTTACTCACATAGAGTGTTTGTAAACTGGACACACTCATATAGAGTCCCCAAATGATGGTAACATATTACAGTGGGTTCTAACACAGACTGATGATTGGTGTCAAAATTATGGACTGAACTTTAAGCATACAATGACTCTTTGTCACCTTTGTGAATGAAGTATCCCATGTTAATTATCATATACATAACACTCCCCTAAACTCAAACACAGTGTTGTGAGACTTGGGAACACCTGTTTATAGCAATCTGCACTTTCATCATTATGTGCCCATAGTGGTGACACACATGATCTGCATTTTGCATATCATACATATGGACATCACATCCAAGACTAGGGTAGTCATACTTCTCCTGTAGTCTACCCTTATCACATCAATACTGGAGTACAATGCTCAAATTTCTCTGTATCTCACCAGACACCTACAGCAATTGGAAAGAACACTGGGTTGTGCCTGGGAGACCCCAAAGCCTCCAAACATGACATACATGGAAAGACTGACATAACTGTCACTGTACTCGGTATCATGCAGGCTGCTGAGAAGTGACCTATGGCTGCCCTGCAGAGCAGTCTCAGACCCTGGCATTCTGCAAATGATGGACATCTGCAATTCAACAGGACAACTATAATTTGCTCCAGGCTTCTCAACCTAGCCTTTGACATAAATAGACCATGCTGGACAGACAGATATATCCCACAAAGATTCACACTCCTCTGTAACAGGCTACCACTGCATGTGAAGCAGTGTTCCTCAATGACCCTGTTCAAGCACAACCTTGACTACTGGTTGGATGATTGTAAAGTCACCTATGGGCTGACACCTATGTCCCTCGTGGAAAGTGCTAATGAGAAGTGTGAGCCAACCATCCAACTATGCTCAATAATAGCACTCGTGTTTTTACACAACTAGTCTTCCAAAGACTGTAGGCTATTAGGATAATAGCCTCATATGAACCTATGAAACTATGTACCTATGCAAACCTCACAACTTGTTGTGAACCAAATGGCCTGCTGCTGTCATCTACTATAAGTTCACCTGCACTCTTATATAAAACAGACTTGTGTCGTGGTCCTTGCATAAAGTACTGTGCTCTGTAGCCTGTGTACTTAGATAGGTAGGGGTTTTGTTCTCATTGCAGTCAACTGTGTGTGTGTCTAGACAGAAAAGCAGGCATACATATCCTACAGTTACTTCACCAATTACCTGGATTGACAGCATTTTCATACTTGCTTATGCCTACACATCCATTTCATACTGACCTGCTAACCTTTTGTCTCCCATAAGGCCTGTTGATGTCATCTACTATAAGATCACATGCATTCCTGTATAAATCAGAGTTGAGCTGTGGTGCTTGCATTGTCTACTATGTTCTGTAGTCTGTGTACATAGGTAGATAGGGGTTCTGTTCTCACTGCAGTCAAGTGTGAGTGTGTGTGTGTGTGTGTGTGTGTGTGTGTGTGTGTGTGTGTGTGTGTGTGTGTGTGTGTGTGCATGCGTTTCTAAACAGCAGTGCAGATGTGTGTATCTTACAGCTACTTTTCTAATTATGTAGATTGACTGTGTTGTGATACTTGCTCAAAGCTAGACATGCATTTCATGCAGGCCTTCCAACCTCTTCTCTCCCACATGGCATGCTGATGTGATCTACTATAAGTTCACCTGCAGTCTTGCATTGATCAGACTTGTGCCATTGCCCTTGTGTAATGTACTGTGTTCTGTAGTCCATGTACTTAGATAGGTAGGGGTTCTATTCTCACTACAGTCAACTGTGTGTGTGTGTGTGTGTGTGTGTGTGTGTGTGTGTGTGTGTGTGTGTGTGTGTGTGTGTGTGAGCTGACAGTCTTATCTTCTCCTCAACAGCCACTGCTGATACCATCAGCTATAAAGTGTTGTCTGTCACACTCCAAGTCAGACTTAATATGTGACGCCTGCATAAACTGCTGTGTTCTATAGTCTGTGTACTTATATAGGTAGAGGTTCTGTTTTCACTGCATTACAGAGAGCATTTTACACCAGCATGTGAGATACTGTCATTTTCTCCTCAACAAACACTGATGATGTCATCAGCTATATCACATTTTTGGATATTCTGTACTCCCACCAGGGCAGGGTCAGGCAGTAGTCACTTCATCCAACACAATAAAATTTACAGTGACATATCTTTTAATCTTTCCATATACATCATGGCATGGTGTGTAGGCTCAGTGTTATCTTGTTGAGAATCCCCTCTGTTCTCTCCAGTTGCTACATGTGTCTGATGAGGTAGAAATAAAAAGAGCAATATAATCTATTAGTGCTGCAGTGCTGTCATACATTCCTAAGATATCAATACGATGGTGTGACTTAGGATGTGCTCAACATAGGCAGTATAGACAGTTGATGGTTAAAGTTCAGATTATTATCTAAATGCGTTCCAAGTGCTTGCTTCACTGGATTTCTGCATAGCAGGACTGTCGTCAATGCTGTGATTAACATGGAACTCCACTTTTCAGATGGACAACATTACAAACACACATTTCACCATTTATTTGGAGATCATATGCCTTTGTCACCATTCAAGTGTGTGTATTAGCTCCTCCTCTACTATGTTATCACCATTGATGGACTCAATGATTGCACACAATATACAAGAATCAGCAAACTCTGTAAGGCAAAGGCATACATTTTAACCTGAACTGTAGAGTAATACAATTCAAGCAGTGAATATCCAAGCTTAAATTCCTGGGGTTTGCCAAGGGTGACAGCTCTACTGGTACTGGTTGCTTAACGAGCTTTCACAGGATGTGTTCTGTCAATGAGACAATTGTTTATCCATTTACTGATGTAAACTTTAATCCCCAATTTGTTTTTTTTTTCAAAGATACATGCATGTGTGGTTGTGTCAAATCCCTAGGCCAGATCACAATAGGCAGTATACACGGTCTTACCTTCATCCAGGTCTATCACATGGAATAAATGTTCTGTGACATCATCAAAGATAAGCTATGGCATGACCCAGCACATACACTTTCTTGGTATTGTTGAATAAACAGTTTAAAACACCCACCACACTACCTATGTTCCCATACTAGGGTGTAGATCAACATGCATCCACCTGAGGTGGTGGACAGCACCTAATGCATGCATGTATAAAGACATCCTCACTCCTCTTGACCGTGAGGTAGACCAAAATTTCATCATGGACATCCTCTACATTTACACTAGTAATATTCCAGGTGTGTGCAACAGACCTGTATGAGTTATTTCTGCTACATCAGGTCAGTTACATCTGATAGATATCTTCAAAGAGGTCATCAAGGGCATGTGTGATGACAACAGTATCATCATGTGGAACTTGAATAAATCAAGCCATTTGACAAGAATTCACACTGAGGTATTCAGTCAACACTGCCATATTTGGCCATAAACAGCTATATTACCAAATAAGTTGACCAGCATATGACATACTTGGCATATCACTATGTTGAAATGTGTGACATGACATATATCTCAGGTCCAGTAATAAGGTTGGTATATTGGGGTTGTCTGCTATGCCCTTTCCTGCCCATTAGTTCAGTGATCAACATCACAGATGGCATACACATGCTGTGTCCAAATAGCTGCCTGAATGACTGCAGCTTGTGTGCAATCATTGACTCCAACTGTGATATTAGTATAATTCAAACAGTATCAACACATACCACAGATGTCTCCCACAGGCATGACAACACCTGCATTGACGAGACACATAGAGGGATTGTTTGAATCAGGAAACAGACACACCACCCAAGTATAATGTGGGCATCACACCCTATAATCAGACTTATAGGTATGTGACCTGTGTTCTGGGGTAGAAGGTAAGTGGTACATCCACCAGCATGTGGTAACAGTACTGACTACTCCCTTGAATTTAACACAAGTACTGTGTATGTGAAGGACATGCACATCAGAGGCCATGATAACTTTATGGTTCCCAGACTTCATCACATTTCATCACATCAATAACTGTGTACAATGCAGCCTTCTTCATGTATCTCCCTACACATCTTCCAGTGATGTGTAACAGAAATGTACCACCTTTGTCCCAGTGCACTGTTACACAGCTTATTGGCCATGCCTAGGTATTCTTTTTGGAGAAAAGACATGACTATCTAATGGAGTAGAAGAACAATAGGTTCTTAGGTGTTTATTAGGCTAAAGACCACAAGGCAATTTTTAAGCATAGCCATGCATCCCAGATCTCTGTCAAGTTCTGATACCCTTGATAAGTGTAAGCAGGGACTTGGGAGATGAAACATTTAAAATCAGGGGCCTGGGAGATAAACCATTTACAGGTTGCCTGTGTCCATTAGAAACATAGGTGCCAAACCAGGTATGAATTTCCTGTTCCCCATTAAATTGTCCAAGTTGCACTTGAATTGGGTTAGGGAGGAAGTCTCCTTCACATGGATGGATAGCATGTTAGTGGTAGTCTCTGGGATACAAACTTGTTTCAAAAATGGTTGAGGCACAGGAACCAACAAAGACCACTTTAATAAAACAAATAAAACAAAAGATAAGCAGTTGACCGCTTTTATCTTTCAGACAGGACTTCTTCAGAACTGCTACTTTCATCAAATTATTTCATTAAATAATAAACTGTCTCACTACATATGATTAAAACCAACCAATGGAACAATACAACCAATTAATGAGCCTAATTAATACAACAAGCACTTTTAAAAAATCTTTATACTATTTACATTTCACCCTTCAAGACTTTTTAATTTTAAAATAGGAGTTATTGAAAAATAATCATATTATATTCAGTCATCCCACATGGGGGGAAATGACTGGTTGGAAAAAAAGATTTTATTTGATGTTGGTATATTGGAAACTAATGATGTCAGCACGGCAGTTATACTGATGGAGATGCTATTGGCAAATAATTATCTCTATTTTGAAGGGCAACTATTCAAAGAACGTAGTAGTACAGCAATGGGGGCATCTTGTGCTCCCAGTTTTGTCAACTTGGTCATGCCTTTTTGAGAGAAGTATTTTGTTTTCAACAGCCCTTTTGCTAGTTGTTAGACTTTTTATATTCGATTCTTGGATGATATTATTTTAGTATGGGTTGAATTAGAGGTTAAATTAATTGAATTTTGGGAATTTACTAATGCAAGTATCCTTTTGTAAGAATTACCCATGTTGTCAATAAAGATAAGTTGGCCTATTTAGATATAATGGTCACTAAGAATTACAATAATGAATGTTTTTGTTCAAACATTTATTGAAAAGTACTTTTTCCAATTCATATCTTCACTTTGACAGTTGGCATCCCACCTTTCAAAAATGAGCTGTAGTTAAAGGCCAGTTGGTCTGGGTCCCCTGTGTGATCTCCAAAGATGACACATTTTAAACTGAAACTGACAAATTGATGGATATGCTTTTGAAACGTGGCTATCCATCTGATATGTTGATTTCTGTGAAAGATGAAGTGTGTAACAAAAGAAGTAGGGGGGATATATTTGCCACTGCTACCAATACCTAATAGTGAGACTCAGAGGTTTGAGACCAATATGGCAGCTAACAACAGTGTGACAGCAAAGAGTGATTCATTTGAACACTCTTTGATTGTTACTTTTTCAGCCAACATCTGATATTGTGGATGTGATAAAAATGTTTTGGCTGGTTATTACCAATATGGATGGCGATAATAAGGTATTTGGTGATAGACCAAGGGTTGTATTTAGGAAAGGTAGAGCTTTTAAGAACTTGTTGAAAACGAATGGTAATAATAGTGAAATTAGACCTAAAGGTAAGTTTAAATGCAACCATTGTAATCAATGTCAGTACATTTTGGTCTGTGAATCTTTTATGATTAATGGTAGGAAATTGGGTGCTAAAAAACATTTTAACTGTCATTCATAGGGGTGGTATATGGTGCTTTGTGCCAGTGTTGTAGGGCATTCTATTTAGGCAAAACCTGTTGTAGGTTAAATGACAGAATTTATGAACATATGAATGATGTTTCTAAGGAAAAAAACAATGAATGCTCTATATAGGCACATTTCCTCAACACCAGACCATTACTTTAAGTTTGTAGTGTAGGATTATGTTGAAAGTGGCCCAAAGGGATATTTTATGGATGAACATCTGAATAAAAAGGAGTTGGTCTGGATTCTGAGCTGTGATGTGCTTACCCCCCAGGACTTAATGATTCTTGTTCAATTAATTCCCATTTTAAAATTAAAAAGTCTTGAAGGGTGAAGTGTAATTAATTGGCTGTAATGTTCCATTGGTTGGTTTTAATCATATGCAGTGAGACTGTTTATTATTTAATGAAATGATTTGATGCAAGTAGCAGTCCTGAAGCAGTCTTGTCTGAAAGACGAAAGCACTTGGCTGCTTATCTTTTGTGTTATTTGTTTTATTAAAATGGTCTTTGTTGGTTCCTGTGCCTCAACCATTTTTTTTGTTTTTTTTTTTTGGTTCTGGTTTTACTGTGTTGGATACATACTTGTCTCTCCAGCAGGTCACATTTATATCATAGGCGAGGTTTAGGTCTTTAGAATGTGTAATTCTGGTGCTGTTTAGTTTGTGAATATGCAGGAAGTCCATCAAAGTGGCATCTGACAATGCCCTGTAGGTCAGGCATAGATCCCCACTAAACAACCTGTAGGAGACAGAACACAGGGATGGGGTCTTAAGGTGGTGTACACAGGATAGTTTACTTATGCCCTGTATTCTTTTAGTGAGAAACTTCTGTGGATGTTAGAGTTATTGGATATGCCTGGCTAGCTACATTCCAAAAAGAGAATTGTACTCAATGAAATATCTGATGAATGTGAACTTCAGTGGAACAATGACTTCCTTGGGCCTGTATGTCGTGCCTTTGTTTATAAGTTGCACAACATAGAATGATTTCCTCACTACTGTAGACACATGATGGTCAAAGGTTAGATTATGATTACTGGCTATATGTGCCCATAACTACTGGGTAAACTCTAAGGGGTGTGTTGTCAATATGCTAGTTACCATCCTGACAGATACTATTATGCATTTCTTCTCATTTTGTTTTAGTCCATGGCTCTGACACCAGTTGTTTGCCTGTGTCAGCCCTTCTTGGAGAACATTTGTGTCATTGTGGGATTCAACAACAGCTCCTAATTTGCAATCGTCTGCAAATGTAGTCAGCCAGAGAACATTGACATTGGCCTTGACTTCAGAGAAGTAAGTGCCAAAAAGGAGTGGTCCAAGGACAAATCTCTGAGGGACTCCACTTGTTATTGACCTCTTTGTAGAGGTGGACTCCCCAGTTCTAACTTAATGGCTCCTGTCTCTGATGCAGTTGGCTATCCACTTGGCGATATGCAGCTTTGTACCTAACCTCTTGATTTTGTCAAAAATGCCCTAGTGGGGTGTAGTGACAAATGCCTTGGCCAGGTGAAGGTAGGCAGTGTGAACAATTTTGCCCTCATCCATCACTTTGGTGACCTTCTGAAAGAAGTCTACCAGGTTGAGTAGGCATGTCTTGCCCTTGACAAAACCAAATTGGGTTAGGTCCAGTGTATCTGGATGTTTACTATATCACTATTGATCATTTCCATGATAATTCATTCCATGGCTTTACATATAAGACTAGTGAGACTTATAGGTCTGTAGTTTCCAGGGTCTGTAGATGGAGCACCTTTGTGCAGAGGGATGACTGTTGCTATCTCCATTCATGAGACATGAAGCCTGTTTGAAGGCTACAATTAAATAGAAATTCCAGAAGGCCTGCTAGATCATGTTTCATGCTATTTAGACAGCACCCTGGGATATTATCTGGGCCCATTGATGCAGTATTCTTGGACATAGAAAGTTGTTACACTAGGTGCATGTGTGCTACCTTTTCAGATTATGCACATACTGCATACATAGATGCTTGACAACATTAATGCCATGTATATCATTTGTGACAGTGTGGATTGTGCCATAGGTGTATGCCATGCACAAAAGGCAAGTAGTCTGTATTGACCATGCTGTCACATACAGGCATAGTAGTGTCCCACCTAACACCTCCTGCAGACATTACAGTATGAGGACAGTGTGTGGGATTACCCTCATAGAGTGTGGATGTATCATAATAGTTGTCAAGTGTGTGTGTGTGTGTGTGTGTATGTGTACAGCTCATCTGTTTTCACTCCACATCACATATGTTATGTTAGAGTCATGGGATTTGTGGTGGTATTATTCTGACATTGTCCATAATTGTGGCTGGTTGTTGTAATGTTTGCCATGATCCATTACCTGTGACCACCTTGCTGGAAACCTCTGCTGAGAGTACACTCATATTCAGGTATATCATTTTGCACAGCTTCCCAATATGCACCCTACCCCAATTGTATGTCAGAACCCTGATAGATGTCCTCTGCATTATTCATGTAAGGATGCTTATCTCACACAGGCATCCTCCTCATTATGTCACCTTGTGTGACAGTCACTGGCAACACATTTTCACAGTATACTCCCTAATGTGCCACATAAATATGTGCTTGGTGTTGCTGCTACAACAATCTTCCAATGACATGCCTTCCTGTACATGAGGGAGTATCACCTGTACTCTTTCCCTGTGTTCATTTCTTCAGTTCATCTCTGTGCCCCTATTCAATACACACACTTCCACTGCGTGATAATTTTACATGGCAGTCCATGTCCCATTACAGATCATTTACACAGCTTCAGCACAGAATGCCAGGCATGGGATATCACAATACTCTGCACTGTCTTGTATTATGTTTGGCTCATACATGTCACATTCATACCTCTCAACTCTCCAGATATTCCGAGGATGTCCAGATGGTTTCCTTAATAAATATGTGGCTTCCTGCCATATCACTGGGATGATCTCTGGACTGATCTGACTCAATATTACATACTTGTGAGTACATACCTTTCATCTGTCCTGATCTGTGCAGAATGTCCAGTTTTTGACTCAGATTTGTGATCTTTTCCTCATTGCAGAGTGCAGTCAGAAATTAATGACTGACATTTGAGTTTCAAACATCATGCTCTTCAGAAAGTTCATGCTAATGTACAACCTACATATTCTATCAACTTCTTAAGTTTGTCAGAGCAATATTAAATATCTGTCTCTATTTCTGGCCCTTTATTCCCCTATTATTATCACTTTGTTTTCATTTGTCACTCTAAGAGGGTGTGAGTTTACATTCTAACACATTTCTATGTGACATCTATGTCAAATATGTGCCAACTACTTTTAATTTGTCTTCTCATTAAGCTGGCCTCTATGCAGATGTGTTGCACTAACACAATGACAGCTATTTGTAAAACCCCTGGTGATCATTGTAGCATTACATGCAAATCCATGCACCCTAAGGTGCTCTTCCTTACCTGAAATTGCTATCCACATTTGGTGACAAGGTCTTGCTATATGTAAAGCCCTGGTGATCATTGTGACATTCTGTGCAAATCTGCGGACCATAGATGCCCTCCTTTACATGGAATTGGTATCTGGTTTTGCAGCCAGTAACATTGTTGTGAGCTGTGAAACATAGCTTAGACATGCTACAACTCATTTATATGCATTGCTCACTGCTGCTTACCACACACTGTTGTGCAGACATGTAAACTCTGTGTAGGCTCAGAACAAAGCGTGCACAGAGTTTATTGAATCCTGAGGAGAGTTTATAATTTCTTAGTATGCAAAATGTGTCCTGTATAAATTCATAAGTTTTCAAAACAATAGCCACATAACTATGAAGAGCATAAAAGCAAATTTGTTTGTGGGTTCTGTTGACCACATGGTGTGACAAATGACCCAGCTAATCCTGTTTTTTTTTTAACTGAGTGGACTATCCACAATGACCCCCCCAACAAACTCTCCACTGTCCACATACAGCATAATTACCAACTCACTAACATGCTTTGGATCTTAGACTGGCCAAGGAAGAGAATGGAAGGGGGTTGAAAATGGGGAAGGCTGTGCAATGATCATCCAGCAGGCTGCCTCATAAACAACTTGTTTCCACCACTTTCCTGGCCATAAAATCCTTGTTTAAAAAACAAAACACTACATCAAGAACTCATGTCTTGAAGCAATAATATATTCTTTTTATATATTTAACTTTTTTCTTTCTTTGGATGTCCATGGAAATAAAATTCCAAATTTTAAAATTTGTAGGTACAGTAAAAAAAAAATGAGATTAAACAAACCCAGACATAATACAAAATGATACACCCTGTTCTAAGAAAAACAGATGGGATCTCTACTAGCAATGTCTCTGCGCTCAATGGCTGTGAAACCTAAATGGGAACTAGCCCAGGCCACTCTATAATTTAATAATTTTCTTTCCATTTCTAGTGCTGAAGGTTTGACAGCCCCATATCAAATTAAACTGGAAACAACAGCCAGAATGCAACCTATAATCAGGAAACTAAAGGGTGCATGGTGGACAAGTCTTTTAATATAAAAACAAAAATAAGAATAAAACCTGCTGCACACCTCGTCGCTAATAACACCAACTGTGTAAAAGCCAGGATATGTCTATTAAATAAAAAACTGTTGGTGTCAGCTCCAATTTCCTTTTGTTGATGAAAATCCAAAGGGCAAACAGCAAAAAAGCAAGAAAAACAAAAATTCCACAAAGCGTAATTAGTCCCGGTCTATTCAGACCATCAATAGAATGAAATACGACTGTGCAGTCCAATAGTAGAAACGACTATGCAGTCAAACAGCACACAATATAGGAAGACTCCAAAAGATATTAAGAAACTGATTTATTGGATCCACAGAATAAAAAATGGTAAGCGCTTTCGCAACAAGTGCTTTTTCAAACCAATACATCTTCTTTCAAAAAGAATACACTCCTTTTATACTCAGCTGATCTTAACCTAATAATTAAGAGCAATTAGCCTCTTAAAGAGGTATATGATGTATCACATCCAAAAAGTGTATATTATATATTAATAAATATAATAAAATATATGTGTGTGAAACACACTGTAATGCAGAACAGCACCTATCCGTTTTTACAATAATATAAAAAATATAAAAAACTTTCACATAATATAACACTTATGTTATATATTCCTATATATACATATAACGAAACATAGTATGCTGAAATAACTGAAAAGGTGATACAACAATCTGTGTTAGTATGTAAATAATGGAACACAATACATAAAGGCATAAAAATGAACAACAATTAAAAACACATAACCACACAAAAACTACCCATACAATAAATATGGGCTGTATACCCATATGTGTGTATGCAATAGTATTGTGCACAATAATGGTATAAAAGTATAGAAAATATATATGTGTATATGTGTGAGAAAGTACGGATAGGTGCTGTTCTGCATTACAGTTTGGCTTCATCAAGGGGAGGTCATGTCTGCTAAATTTGGTCAACTTCTTTGAGGCAGTCACTAAAGCCATGGATGAGGGGAAGACAGTGCACACCACCTACTTTGAACTTGCCAAAGCCTTCGACGCTATTCCCCACTTGGGCATAATAGAGATACTCTCTCAACTAGGCATCAAGCCATATGTTACCGGATGGGTAGTAAACTGGCTCATTGTTAGAACCCACATAGGCAAAATAGGGGAAGACACCTTAAGCAGTAGACTCGTAACAAGTGGCATACCCCAGGGTTCTGTCTTGGGGCGTCTGTTATTTGGGATATACTTTTCTAAGGTGCAGGCCAAAACCAGTGGGCTATGGCTGACCAACTTTGTAGATGACTGTAAGCTGGGTGCTGGCATCAGTTCCCCTAGTGATGTGGACATCCTGCAAGAGGGCCTCACTCAGACAAATGACTGGTGCCAGAAACATGGCCTCAAGATGAATACCAAAAAATGCATCATCATCCTCTTTGCAGAAAGTGACATCCCCACAAATTATCACATTAATAACAATGTCTTAAGCACCCAATCAGTCGTGAGGGATTTTTGCACCCAGGCTGATAGCAACCTGAATTTTAACCAACACATTGCTTTAATTGTACAGAAAGCCTTCTACACGGCCCACCTCATAAGTAAGGGTATCTCATCCAGGGACAAGGAGGTCATAACATCCCTGTATTCTTCCCTTATAGGCCCATTATTGAGTACAATGCCCCTTTCAGAATGTACCTCGCAAAGCACATGCAGCAGCTGGAGAGACCACAGATGTTCCTCACCAGGAGAATCCAGGGCCTCAAACATCTACCATACACAGATAGGCTAAAACCCCTATCCGTCTACTCAGTTTCATGCAGATCCTCAGAGGTGACCTCTATCTGGCATACAAGGTGATCACGGACCTCACCTTGATGGGACTGCTGCATATCCACAAGTCAAGGTCCACTCAAGTAACCCACATTCTCAGCCTCAACCTGGACTGTGACAACAACAAGACTTGTTGGCAAGACAGATTTATGTCCCCAGAGACTCTTCCATCTATGGAATAGAGTCCCTCTCCACATCAAGCAGAGTACCTCTTTACCCCTTTTTAAGCACAACCCGGATAACTGGATGGGAAACAGAAAATATACCCCCAGGATTCCACCCATGTCCCTGCTGGACAGGGGAATCAGGTGCTGATTTGTCTAAACATGGGTTAAACTCTTGGCTAGACTTATAAGGGCCTCAAGGCCTATTAACCTCCTATGAGCCTATGACAGAAAGCTTGACCATAATTGAAGATCTGATCTTAACTGCCTATTATCCCTGACTCTGTGATGCTTTTTGAGATCATTCTACAGAAGGCTGGTCAATGGTCTGATAACCAGTGTCACAGCCCTGCTTGCAAAATTCAAACCATGGAAGTCCATGACTTATCCAACTGTAACATTTTCAGCTGACAAGAAAAACATGTCCAGCTTATCCAGTGATAATATAGATGAGGGTGAAATAACGTCCACTTCAAGACCAAAAAAATATATATAAGCATCTTTGTAGCACCTTCTATTTTATAAACTCCAAAAGGCACCCTTGATGGATCAGACACACAATGCAGAAATGCTGTTTCACCATTTTAATTGTAGAAAAAACGAACACACCAAGAATGCTGTTACAGACACATACTACATTTACATTTCAATTGACTTCATCAGATGTGGACTGAGTGTTAGCAATTTACTTTTATAGTACCTCTAACTTACAAAATTCATTAATTATCCTATCACATAAAGGGAAGGGATTAATTAAAAGTTAATGAACAATTAAACTGGTGAAACAGCATTTCTGAGTTGTGTGACTGATCCATCATGGGTGTCTTTTGGAGTTTATTAGTTACTGATGGTGCCTTAGTGTATTTTTTAGTTTTCTTGGGTGAATCTTTCAACTATGGAAATGGAAATTAACGTGGATGCTGGAGAGAAAGGCAGAAAAGAGGAGCTTGGCCAAGCTAGAAAACTTATTGGCCAGTTGTCACAACTGAATGATTTACTAACACCTTTAAGCCAATCAATGATCGAGATTGCCACTACTGTGCAAAGGGGGCGTGCCCTAGAAATGCTGGTAGTTGAAGGAGCCAGACAACATGAATACGGAACTGGTAATGGTGTTCTAGGGTCTAATAGAGTACATTTCAATGGTGAAATGGATTTTTTATTGACGCCAGCTGCTTTGAGAGGTTTGGAAGGAGACCGTAATTTGGACGAGAAAGGAGCCATTTCATTACAAGCTGGGCAGGAGAAACGGATGTCTCCAAATAATTTAGGACAGAATAAAACGGACTTCAAGGACTAGTTACAGGTTAGCTTTTCTAAAAACTTTAAAGATAGATCTGTTAAACCAGTACCAGTCCCTGATACTTACCAAAATAACTTAAACAAACTATACAGACTGGTCAACAGGTTTAAAACTTTAGACATTGAGAATGCCTATTTAAAAGAATGTATTTCAAAGGTTTTGTCCCAAAAGGGCTTAGGGTGTTCAAGTACCCTAATAAAGTTATTCCTGGAAGTGTTTTTCATAAAGAATTAATTAATGTATTTAACAGATGCAGACTGGATATTTTAAAGTGTATTATAGATGAAAATGAGAGAATTAAGATAGACTTAAGGAAAGAGAGAAATGTTAAATGAAAGTATTGTTAATGATATAATTTATTCTATTCCTGCTGAGAAGATTATGTATGACAATATTAGAGATGACATTGAAGTTCACTGTAATGAATTAATTAAAAGGAAAATTAACAACTTGGAGAGGGATATTAGGGAATATACAAACCAGTACTAGGTATCCTGAACCTAAGTATAGGGGGAGATTTTGGGAAAAGGAAAACTACAGAATAGAAGAACAGATGATATACCAAGAGTTCAACAACTAGTAGGTGAGATAGATGATTTTTCAAAACTATACCCCCCCTACATAGGTCTGAAAGGTTAAAAATTACAATGACCAGCATTTTCAACAGCCTCCAATTCTTTGGAGAAGTTGATGAAAGCGGAGGGGCAGATACTAGACAATATATGTGTAATCCCCCCAACTTGGACCTGGAAAACATTAAACAAGATTTAGACAATCCATTTAGACTTACCAAGGGAGATTTTAGTGTTTATAACTTTAGCCATGCTGTTTTAGAAAATGAACATTTCAGCCTTCTTTCTAAGGGGTTAAAATCTATACCCTTTAGGAAAGGTGATTTAACTAAGATTTTATTGGATATAAAAATGTTTACTAGAAAAATCAATTTTGAACTTCTCTTCAGTAATAATAATTGCTTGGACCCAGGGGAGTTAAGGAAAAAGAGTGTTTACAATCCACCCCTACATCCCTAGATTAAAAATTTTAGACTATTGTAGAGAGTGAAATTAGAAAAAAATTTCAGAATGTTAAATACAAGACAAATTTACAGGAAAGTGAGGGAAGAGTTTTAAATAACTTGAGGCAAGATAAACATTTAAGGGTAATGAAACCTGACAAAGGGAATGGAATTGTGCTGATGGACTGTTTAACATATGAAGGTAAAATGAATGATATACTAAGAGATTTTTCCAGATACTCTGTAGTGTCAAGGAATGACATTAATATTGCCTATAGAAGGATAGATTTGGCACTGTAAGATTCATTACTTGAGGGGTTAATTGATCAGAAAACCTTGAACTTTTTCAAAGTGGAAAAACTAAGAATCCACACAATGTTTGGGATCTCCAAAGTACATAAAAACAGGAGTAACCTGCCACTTTGACCTATTGTTTCGGCAGATGGTTCAAAAGTCCTGCCCTTGGCTAAATATGTGGATAGTAAATTGAAACAATTGTGACTAAAAAGAGTTAACATTTTGAGGGATTCCTGGGATTTCTTAAGGTGTTTAAATAAAGAATTATATAGTGATAATGTTATTCCTCACAATAGATGTAGTGGACTTGTTCTCCAGTATTTCCCATCAAGAAGGTCTTACTTTATTCGAAGAAATTATTTATGAGGATGCATCACTTACATGTGATGAATGTATGGTGGTTATGCAATTATTAGAGTTGGTGTTAAAATACAACTACATTTACTTTAAGGCTGAATTCTTCCACCAGATAAAAGGGGTGGCCATGGGTGCAGCTTGCGCACTCACATATGCTAACTTGGTTTTAGCACGGTGGGAGGAGAAGTTAGTATTAAATTCAGTGTACAGGGATAATTGGAATCTATACAAAAAGGTTTTTAGATTACATATGTATTTTATGGGCAGGATCCATTGAAGCTATTAATGATTTTATACTTTTTTAAACAATTTCACTGAATTTTTAAAATTTACGTACAAGGTTAGTCGGGAAAAATTACAGTATTTAGACATATAGATGTACAAGGAAAATAATGAATTTAATTCAAAAATATTTAGAAAGAACACATTTTCAAACTTTTATCTACATTCCAATAGTGCTCATCCCCTGCATTATAAGAAGAATATTGTTAAGGGGTAATATATCAGGTTAAGTAGAATGACTTCAAATGATGAAGAGTATTTGAAAGAAACAATTTTACTAAGACAATTCTTTAAGGCTAGAAATTATCTGTGTTGGTTGATTGACCAGATGGAAAAAGAAGTGAGTGAGAGAAGAATAGAAAAGTTTAAACCTATTTTAGGTGTTAGTCTTCCAAATGAAGATATAGGGTTACAGACCAACCAGAATTCTTATGGAAAGACCTTATATATAATGGAAGTTCTAACCTGATTAGGAATATTGTGGACACTGAATGGAATAGGTTTACAGCACTTATAGACCTTGAAAGAATATCTAAGGATAAAGTGAAAGTGGCATTCAAAAATTCATGTAGTTTGAAAAACTTGGAAAAAGAAGAAATTCAGAATAGAGCGACAAGAAAAAGAAAAGGAACTTATAAATGTGATCATTGTACCCAGTGTAATTATATAGCCAATAAGGGGGGTATTCATCTAGAAAGTAGGAATACCATGTTCGTGGGTAAAGAATACAGTCATTGTGATTCTAGTGGGCTAGTGTATTTGGCATTATGTCAGTCTTGCCAGAGATTCTATGTTGGTAAGACTGAACGCAACCTCAGGAAAAGAATTTATGAGCACGTTTATGACATTCTTACCAACAAGGAGACTAATGCCTTATACAGGCATAAGCTAAAATGTAATAATGTACAATACAAGTTCTTCATTACTGAACGTGTAAAAAAGGATGATAAGGGTAGTTTATGGGAGGAGACCTTAGAATACAGAGAACTATGGTGGTAGATCACCCTGCACTTCCAGGGTTGAATGACCACATATCGATAGCCCCTGTTCTTAAATTAAGGTCAGCCAAGCTCTAAGGTTTGTCCCTCTCCAAACAAGTATGTATAGCTCTATTAACATCTACTGTATTTCAGCTTTTCCAGACTATGAATTTTGCATTAGATTTTCTTTTCTTAGAACATTGGTAGCTTTCTAAGTAGTTAAAAACTTTAATTAGAAAAATACAAATACAGAACTACACACTATTAATTGATTTTCTGAGACAAAGTTTACAATATACATTTTATATGTTATTTATTATTTTTTATAATAAAAATACATGCATTTTTAACAGAAAAAGGTTCATTCATTCCATGGTGTTTTTCATGATGTATTTATGACAAACACCATTAGATGGAATTTTATGTCTTTTTTGTATTTAATGTGACAGTAACTTAGTACTGAACTTTTTAAATATTTTAAGAGGTTTCTTTCTTATTGTATATATTGGTTTTAAGAAAGGTTTTATATTGGTTTGCCCTGCATTAAATTAATAAATGTATTTACAGAGGTTTTTTAATAATGTTTATAAGATGGTATCAGGAAGCATAAAAAGCTGTCCGGTTCATTAACTTTTAATTAATCCCTTCCCTTTATGTGATAGGTTAATTAATGAATTTTGTAATTTAGAGGTACTATAAAAGTAAATTGTTAACACTCAGTCTGCATCTGATGAAGTCAATTGAAACAAAAACGTAGTGTTTGTCTGTAACAACATTATTGGTGTTTTCGTTTTTTCTACGATTAAACTGGTGAAACAGCATTTCTGCATTGTGTGTCCGATCCATCAAGGGTGCCTTTTGGAGTTTATTAGTTATTGTTGGTGCCTTGGTGTATTTTTTGGTATTCTTGGACCTTCTATTTTATCATGAGCCAGGGATACACCAGTCTGATCACATGTTTCCTGAAATGTACAAAGACATGTATTGGCACCCATCTTTCATTTCCCCAGAATCAGAAAAAATATCCAAGAAATGTGAAGGCATTTACAGTAGTATCCTCTTTTCCCACCATCGCTGCAAGGCACAAATCACTGAACAGACAATATGCATAATCAAATCAAAATAATAATCACTGTCAGATTACATTCCCAACATTCCCAAAATATGCCAGTCATGAGAGCAAACAGGCAGAAGATAGACTGCAGACTCTATATCAAGTATGGTTAACAGGAGTCCTTAAACTGATGAATAAGATGAATGATATCATCCAGTGATGCATACTGTACTTTAGCATCTTCCTTACTTATACCATCAGTCACAAAAGTACCACCTGGAAATGAGAGGTGGCGAGTTAAACAGAGTTCTCCATCCATTTCCTTTGCTAGCAATCTCTATGGGGAGACCATAAAAACCTCAAACTGGGGGTACAAGAAGGGGATCACTACCTACCTGTCTTAGTCTCTTTGCACAACAGGTCCTTTAATACCTCTTCCTTCCTTCCTTTTTAACTAACTTCAAATTCTTGCAATTTGTCATATTAATGGAAAACCTGCACTTAACCAAAAGAAAACAATGATGTAAGGTCACTTAATTCAATATCAACTTGCTTATTAGGATATTCTTTCAAAATGCCTGCTAAAATGTTTAATAGGTAGATTACTCCAAGCCGGTTTAGCTAAATCCTCAAAAGAATCTTGATCTATTGCTGCCTTAAAAAGAAAACTTACCTCAATTTGATGGATTATCTGAAGGGTTATTAGGCTTTCCCATAAAACTGATAGCAACACTATTGCCTCTATTACTGCCTCCAAACCAGCATTTATTGACAGAATGCCCACCCCCTAAAAAATGCAACAAGTTTGTAAGAACTCCACAAGAAGGAGATTCACACACAACTACCAGCAATAATTGCACAATAGGGCTTAATCTTAGGACCTGCCTGCTCTTTGTTGGGCTGAGACAAAAATCTTGTCCTGTCAACCATGATACCTAACTATGCTTCTGGATGCCTTTCCTCCTATTTAAGCTGTTTGTTGATAGCCTTTAGCTTTATTTAACATCTGATCATACAATAACTGGCTCAGTCCATCTTTTAAATAATGCACTTTTGTAACAATTAAAAAAAATCAGCATCGGCACTACTTGACTGGGTTATTTTTCAATGGTGATTGACATGAAACAGATACAATCTAAGACCCAGTAATTTTATGACTTGGTTTTTAGATTCCTAGGCTGATGCCTACTTAATTCCATAAGTGCAGTAAACAAGTCTTTTGTTCCCAGAACCTCAGAGTCAACAATTCATTGAACTCCATCTAAGTCAATAAAATAAAAAATCTCCACATAATTCCCACTTCAATTTTTCTGTTTAACTGACTGAGGAATGTGTGCAGTAACTGCAGAACCATGCTGCTCAATATTGAGAAGTCTGATGAAGTCGCCTTTTGACTTTGGGATGAAAGTGCTCAGGTTTTACTGGTATTTACAATAAATGAAATATTTGACCTTTTGGATCCTACTTACTTTGGCAATTTTGCTGATGTGGATTATTGTGGGCTCTGGAACTGTTCCTACTGTTTGGGTTTTTATTTTGCAGTGTGACTTTGTGCTGCTTTTTTTACTGGTTTCCAGAATCACTGCCATCTATAATTGTCATGCTTGGTTCTGAGTCAGTGTAAGTCATTAATTCAAACAACGTCGCTCTAGCCATTGATTCAAACAACCTAGATCTCCCCCCTATTTTTAAAGCATCAATAAAAAATATAAATATTTATCTATATGCTGTAACTGTCCTCCCTCTCAAGCCAGATGGTCTTATTCTGCCTCTGCATATGTGGAAACTGCATTTGATACATTCCTTTCAGTGGGTGTAACTGCCACTTCTTTGCAGCATTTTTGCAACTCTAATGATTCCTGGTATCTCTTCACTGGCAAGTCTTCAACAAACAATCATACTTCCTTGGCTCTACTTCTGGCATAACTCTTGCAGCAAAATCATGACCATAAAAATAAGACAGATGTTAATAAAAGAAATCAAATCAAGCCAAGTAGAACGTTATTGTCATTCAGACCATACAAGTGCATAGCTGAATGAAATTTATTTTTTATTTATTTATTTATTTTACATTTGTTGACAGGGATAGTCCGACTGGATTCATGTCCATTTTCAGCGGAGACCCGGGGAGAAAAGCTCCAAGGGTAAGCAGATACAGCATTACATAATACCAGCATTACATATTACAAACAGACTATTTACAGAGATTACATAAGTAAGCAAGTTAGTTCCACAGGTTACAGTTAATCCTGAGCACAAGTCAGGATTAAATTAAATTACACAGTAAACTGGTTAACAGATTTTTCACATTCTAGAGAGAATTAGCCAGGCGTGATACATTGACATAGCCAGTTAAGTGACAAATGTTGTTTGAGTCTAGTTTTAAATTGACCTAAGGTAGAAAGTAAGGTAATATCAGCTGGAAGAGAGTTCCAGGATCTACTTACAGAGTTTGCAAAGAGAGAATCACCGGCTGTGTTATTAATTTTGATAGTTTGAATTAGTAGTTTGTTAGAGGATTGAAGCGGTCTAGGATTGTTATAGGGGGTGATAATATTTTTAAGTGCAGGAGTATTGTCCGGATTATAGAGGATTTTATAGGCCATAATCAGTTGGTTATACTGGATTAGGCTGGGTAGTTCAAGCCACCCAAGCTGATTTAGATTGATGCAATGATGTGTCCTAAAAGGCAGCCCAATGGCAAACCTGGCAATGTGGTTGTAGCAAATTGAGAGTTTGTTAAGGACAGTCTTGTTTAAATTCGAGAGTAGAGGGGATGCATACAGAAGGGTTGAAAGAAGGTGAGAGCGAGCTATGGCAATTTTAGCTGGAGGGGTTAGGAAGGCTTTTATTCTGTAAAGTGACCCTAGTTTTTTATTGATGGTTTTGATAGTTTGGTTAACATGTAGGTCAAATTTTAGATTATTGTCTATGATGACACCTAATAGTTTTGTAGATGGGTCAGGGGAGATTATTGTGCCATCATTTGATTTTATGGTAAAAGTGAAAATGGTAGACCTACGTGTTGGTGAAAATAACAGCATTTTAGTTTTTTTGAGATTTAGGATCAGACAATGTTCAGAAAGC
This sequence comes from Protopterus annectens, assembly GCF_019279795.1. Lineage (NCBI taxonomy): Eukaryota > Metazoa > Chordata > Ceratodontiformes > Protopteridae > Protopterus > Protopterus annectens. The sequence goes on from NC_056731.1 coordinate 686,797,067, forward strand.
CAGTTTTCTATTGTATTAAAGGTGGTCTGGGTAGTTGACCATAACTCTACTGGAGATGTGGCTGAGCAAATCAGAGTAGAGTCATCAGCATATTGGATACAGTTGACTTTTGGGATGACAGTATAAAGGTTGTTAATGAAGATGGAGAACAGCAAGGGCCCTAGTATAGAGCCTCGTGGTACTCCAAGAGTGTTAGGTAGAATGTTAGAGAGTTTGTTCTGCCAGAGGACAGCCTGCTGTCGACCATTCAGGTAGGATCAAAACCATTGGAGGGCTCCAGTATCTAGACAGAATGTTTGCAGGGTGTGGATTAAAAGTTGGTGATCAACCATATCGAATGCCTTGGAAAGACCCAAAAAGAGGGCTGAGGATATATAATTATTGTTGCGATTATGGTTTATGGTGTTAGTAAAGGCTAGGAGGGCTGAAGTAGTGCTGTGATGAGGACGGAAGCCATGCTGAGTGTCTGCCATAAGGCGATTTTAGATTAGGTGGTGCATGAGTTGTCTATGAATACATTTTTCCATAATCTTTGCAAGTGGAGAGAGTATAGCTATTGGCCTATAATTGGAGAATTCAGTAGAGCTGCCTCCTTTGTGAAGTGGGATGACATAGGATATTTTCCAGATGGTGGGAATTTTAGCTTCTACTATGGTTTGATTGATTAGTATTGAGATGGGGTAAGCAATATCAACAGCTGATTTTTGTAGGTACTTGGCAGGGAGTTGATCAGCAGAAAGTGTAGTGGGTTTTAATTTTTTGATCAAGGTATGGATAAGTGAAGTGGCGACTGGTTGGAAGCTGAACACGAGTAGGTTTCTAGGGGTGCTACTTTCAGTAACAGGGGAGCTAGGAGGTAGTTGGCTAGCTAGGGCTTGAATTGTCTCAGTAAAGAATTGGTTAAAACTATCAGAAATATCTTCAGGGGGTTTATCAATAGTAGCAGCAGGGATTGGGGTTGAAGTTTATCCAGAATATAGTAGATTATTTAAACCTGCCCAAAACTACTGAGGGTTATTTTGATTTACTGTCTGTAAATTACAGTAGTATTGTTTTTTGTCTTGTAAAATTGATTTTTTGGTTTCCTTCCTGGATTGCCTGTATTTAATGTGATCTTGAGGGTCTTTAGAAGAATGCCATAAAGCCCATGCTTTGTTTCTAAGGGTAATTTTGAGTTTAGACTCTATAGAAAGCCATGGTGCAGTTTTTGTCTTGGTTCTCTTTGAACGAACAGGTGCATGCAAATCAAGGATCTCAAGGAATTTGTTGTTAAAGTATGCTACTGCTTCCTCTAAGGGGAGGTGTTTTAGAATAGACCAATTACATGAGTTTAGTTCTTGTTGGAATTTGGCAGGGTCAAAGTTTTTATTGTTTCTAACCTTTCTGAGTAAGGGTTGTTGGGAATTAATGGTTTTGTGCATAATTACATATGTGAGAAGGTGATCGCTTAGGCCATTAAGGAGGGTACCAGAGGTGTACAGTTGGGGGTGACTGTTTATGAGTACCCAGTCAAGTATACTTTCTTTTGGTTGGGTTTACCTATCCTGGTAGGGGTGGATATGATTTGTGTAAATGCATGCAGGTTAATATGGGTGGTTGGGGATTCTGAGGAACAGGTGCCCCAGTCTATGTTAAAGTCTCCAAGTAGTAGGGTTTCTTGGGGGTAGTGACATGATAGCCAGTGCAGGATATCTTCAAATGTAGATATATTGTTACCTGGGGGAATGTACATACAGATGATATTAATGCATTTATTTTTATTAAGTTGCAATTTGGTGGCAAGAATCTCTGAGTTATTAATCTGAGGAGGTTGTATTACATCTATGGTGACATTCAACTCAGATTTATAGAGTACAGCTACCCCACCCCCCCTTCCTTGAAGCACGATCCAGCCTGTGTATGTTGTACCCAGGTGGTAACACTTCATTTTCTTTAGTGTTAAGTTTTAACCAGGTTTCAGATAAACAGAGAATCTCAGGGGAGTGGGCATCCAGAAGTGCATGCAATTCATGTACCTTCTTATTAATGCTTCTAATATTGAGATGACAGACTAGGAGAGAGTTAGTTGGCCTATTAATTATAGGTTTGTAGCTTAGATTACAAGTAGAGGGGGTGTGTGTATCTGAAGTGAGTGGGCCAGGGTTGGGGTGAATATCACCACCAAGTATTAGGTTGAGTCTATACTTGGTGATGAACTTCAGGAATTTGTTTATTAGTTTGTGGTAGTGTTTGGATCTAGAGCTAATGTGCCTGAGGTTGAGATGTTGATAAACTGAACAAGATGTTGGATAGGATCTGGTACTGTAAGTATGGTTGAAGGTGGAAGGATTTACAGCTGGGGTGATAGTATGGCCTTTTGGGACCTGAAATCCCGTGATAAACTGGTTTTCATACAAGGTAAGAAGGTATGGTGTGAACAAGAGGGGTAGTAAAGAGGAGTATATCATTATCTGTGATTCAGTTAGTGAGTTAAGGAACTGTTTTACCTGGTGATGCAACACCAGAAAATTGAGTGGTGAGGTAAAGGTACTGGAAGGGGGATGGGAGAATGCCAGATGAAAGCTAATAGGTGCTATTAAAATATAAGTAGTAGAATGGGGGTGGGCGGAAGTATATCAGATGAAAGCAGATAGGATCTAGAAAGTGGGGGAGTGGCTATAGTACTATAAATTTAGAGGCACTGGGGGTGGGAGGGAATTGGGGACAGGGAAGGGAGCGAAGAGAGCCCGAGCATAGCGAGGGCGAACGTAGCGGGGCTATTGCAGTTTACAAGGTTTCCTAAGGTGTCCTAAAGCTATAAGGTAAATTACGTTTCTCAAAGCTCATGTACAAAAAACATACGATTTAAAAACAAACACATAACAGCAATAGCAACCACAGCAACAACAACAACAACAGCAACCACATCAACAGTAACAACAGTGTCCAAGGAATTGAGCTACAGTGTAAGATTTGATAATACTGTACTATACCATAATTAGCTGGAAACACTCTATGCAATGAGACTGAGAAAAGAAAGTCTTAATTACCCAAACTCGTGCTGAATAAGTGTCAGTCTTTCACTTATGGACAAAGTCTTGTGCACTTTTAAGAATGAATTCTCCAAACACTGTAGTTCACTTAATAAGGTTTTATTAGATGTTCACAATATACGGATATTGTCTCCATTAACAGTACTGATAAACAATTCAAGTTGCTGTACTTCATATTCTGATTGTCCTGAACAACGTAAACTGACATAGTCTCCAAATGACCTGTTTTCTGTACTCATATTTGAGTGTTTGACATCTTCTCTGAAGTAACAGGTCAAATGAACTTACTAACCTTAACTGCCCTGCTACCCTGAACACAGATCATCATATTGCTTTAGTCTTGTAAATTTCCTTATTTACTTTTTTAACCTTGGTCTCAGGCTTTGTACGTGCTTCATTAAGGAACATTCTGTAGCTGATCTTTTCCTTCCGAAAAGAACATTCTGTCTGCACACTTTATGCTTATCTTTCCTTTTTAATAAACTGTCTTTTCATGGTTGGCCAACAAGGTTATTTTCCTTTCTGCTTAACTATCTTTTATGCATAAATGAAACACAATTTATTTTATCCTTTAATCTATCTAATGCCTAATAACTATTTTAAAATGGAAATCCCTAATCTAACAGTTGCCCCTGAGGTCCATGATGAAAGTCTACTGGGACCTACTTCTGTAGTTACCCTACATTTATATTGCTAACTACTTAGGGTTGCCATCTTTTCAGCAGGACAAAGTGGGACATGGGGTGTGACCAATATGATACTGGCCACACCCTCTACCATGACATCACAACAGGAGTGGTGAATGAGATGTTGTTATGGGTACGACGGATGGCTGCTGGAGTGGCTAGCTGGATGGCTACTGGAGTGGCTAGCTGACTGGTTGGCCAGCTGATGGAGTGGCTAGCTGGTTGGTGGGAGTAGCAGCTGGTTGGATGAATGACTGGGTGGATGGCTGGCTGCATGAATGGATGGATGGATGGCTGGCTGGCTGGATGAATGGATAGATGGCTAGCTGGCTGGCTGGCTGGATGGATGGCTGGCTGGCTGGATGGATAGCTGGATGGATGGATGGATGGATGGATGGATGGATGGATGGATGGATGGATGGATGGATGGATGGATGGATGGATGGATGGCTGAATGGATGGCTGGCTGAATGGATGGATTGCTGGCTGACTGCATGAATGGATGGCTAGCTGCATGAATGGATGGCTGGCTGGTTGAATGAATGGATTTCTGGATGGCTGGAAGAATGGCTGGCTGCATGAAGAGCTGCATGGCTGACTGGCTGGCTGCATGAATTGCTGGCTGGCTGGTTGGTTGGAAGAGTGGCTGGCTGGCTGGATGAATGGATGGATGGCTGACTGGTTGGCTGCATGAATGGATGGCTGGTTGAATGAATTGATGGCTGGCTGGTTGAATGAATGGATGGATGGCTGGTTAAATGAATGGATGGATGGATGGCTGGCTGGCTGGTTGGAAGAATGGATGGATGGCTGGATGAATGGATGGATGGCTGACTGGCTGCTCATTAGAAAAAAAGTCTTGTGTTTTTTTTTTTTTTTTTTTTAGCGGCTGTAGAAGCACTTAAAACAAAGCGCTCCTACAGCTGAGATCTTTGCATGGCTCTTCTTGCCCCAGTCCCCACCCCTTTCATGAATTGCTGCCAATTGCTGCATGAATTACAGCACCCGGACCTAACAGGCAGCAGCTTTGCCTGCAGGTCCAGGTTGGTGATGTAACTGAATTGCCGTGGAAAAGCCGGAAGTAATTGTGGCTTGTCCACGGCAATTCAGTGCGATTGAAAAGCAGGACTTTTCAACTCCCACTACTTTCCACAGTGGGCAACGGGATGAGGCAGCTCAACATGTGAGTATCCCGCTGACAACGGGATGGGTGGCAACCTTATAACTATTGTATTTAGTTTTATGCTACCTGATTTATAATCTGAAAATAAAAAAAAATATTTGGTAAACCTGCGATTTTAACTTTGACCACTAGGTGTCACTTGAGCATTTATGCCCTGTTTGGATTGAAGTCGCTTAACTTTATGATTTGAATTAACTTTATAATAGGAATAAACTTGCAATTTTAATTTCGACCACTAGGTGTCACTTGAGCATTTACGCCTGTTTGGATTGGGAGTCTATTAAAATGCGTACATTATTTAATCCTACTTTTGCTGTAGGAAGGGGCATTGGAAAATGTATATGTATACTGTACCATGCTTTTTCTGAAACTGGCACTTCTCTGCAACCGAGGTTTCCTTAACGTAGGTTTAGTCTGCAGACATATTATACACTCCTGAATTTCTTTACATAGTTTTTTTTAGCTGAGGATTTTAAAATGTATACCTTATGATAGGCCAAATTTTCTGAAAACTTACATAACTTAGTAGCTGATGGTTGTACTTTATTAGCTGGTTATAACCCTACTCCTGGGACTGGACTGGCAACTTTGCATTGCGCCCTTTTATTAGCATCTCCCTGTATGTCTTAGACTTTTGCCAGATTTGCCTTAATCATTGAGCCCACTTGGCTCACCTATACCTTTTACCTTAATTTTCATTTACTGCATTGGACATAGAGGAATCACCTCCTTGGCAGTTTTTCTGCCACATATTGTATAGCCTATCAAACATGATGGCTATTTAATTGAAATCTGCACTAAAAAGATAACTTTATAAGTGGTCTTGAAGCATAATTACCATATTCTGTGTTAACTTGTGTCTATACATTTTATTTAAATTTGTTTTATAATGCTAATTACCTTTTTTAACTTTTATGAATATTTATGAGCTATAATAGTTTACTAAAACCTATACTTTCTGTATTTTAAGTCTATATTTTTGCATTGTCTGTTAGTGCCCTTAATTCCTGACTAATGTACAATAATTATGTAAAGTACACTGCAATCTGTAGACTGGCACTGCAATCTGTAAACTAATTAACAAATTAATAGTAAAAACCACAGCAGCAATCCAGCAATTCCAAAGAAGGAAATTTATTCACCAAACAGCAGTAAAAAATATCTCTAGCGCCTCGGCCAACAAGCCTTTAACAGAGTACATCAAATGAGAAAAAACTCTCAGTTTATATACAACAGCACTTAATTGAATAATAAGTTGTGTTAATGTGAGTGTTAAGTTTTAATAAGGTTTAGTTAATAGTGTAATATAAGTCATTAACTTATTATTCAATTAAGTGCTGTTGTATATAAACTGAGAGTTTTTTCTCAATTGATGTATTCTGTTAAAGGCTTGTTGGCCGAGGCGCTAGAGATATTTTTTACTGCTGTTTGGTGAATAAATTTCCTTCTTTGGAATTGCTGGATTGCTGCTGTGGTTTTTACTATATTCGCTACATTTGGTTGCTGTGGTTTATCAATTAATTAACAAATTAAGTCTGCCATGTTCACTACCTATTATTTAAATAATAAACCTATAAAAATAATTCTGTTACTTTACCCTTAACTAATGACTGAATAATTTAATAAGCCTTTTACAAATAAGTCTGTCACTTTACCCTTAGCTAATGATTAAATAATGTGAAGTATTTCAGATTTTACTGAAATGTACTATACTGATCACATAGCTGAATATGAATGCCACATTCTGAAACTTGACTGATATTTACATTAGCATATACTGAGCATTTAAAAATAGCTGTGTATATTCTGGAAACTAACTAAACTAAAAGATTATCTTTTACCAGTGTTAACTAAATGCAGATAAAAGCATAACTGAAACTGGTACATGTTATATACTGAGAACCAAACCATTATTATCTGAACATAGATATACTGAAACTAATAATATTGTACAATTGTCTAAAAACATGACAACATTTTGACAGTGTTACCTGAACACAAATAAACTGGAATCCATCTGAACACAGAATGAAAACTACTACTGCTGTACAATTGTTACCATGAACCTAAAAACATGAGAACATTTTGACAGTATAACCTGAACACAAATAAACTGGAATCCATCTGAACACATATAGATTGAAAACATACATACTTGCTATACATTTAAACAAACATTGAAGAAATAACCGAAACACATAAACAGTTGCCAAATTTTGCTCTCCATTGTTCTAGTTGCTGATGCAGTAAAGGAAGGCCTGCTTTAATGTTGAAGTGCCCTCTTTATAGTTAGGCCTTTTAAACCTCTTCTTTTCATTTCTTGTTTAGTTGTATTTAGTATCAGGTCCTTAAAATAACATTTTCATTTTTAACAATTATAATCTGATAACATTGCTTATTGCTCTGACTTTATTTACATTTCCTGCATGAAATGCAGCTTTAACAACTATAAACTGGCAGCATTGCTTGCTGCGCTGACTTTATTTACATTTTTCTGCATGAAAATAAACATACACTTTTCTGCATGAAATAAGCATTTGCTGCTAATAAGCTCTTGCAAGTCTGTAGACAAACTGATTTTTTACATTAAATTTTAACAACACGTAATTTTGACATAATGTAATTTCTCAAAATGGTACTGTCACACTGGGGATGTAACAAGAATTCTATTGCTATTCTCTTCCCAGGCTGATTGGCTTTATTTAAAAATCCAGACTCCAATGGCTTGCTACTGACTGCAATTTCCTTTGACCTTTTAAACCCTGATAGCATGAAAACTGTCATGAGTAATGGAATGTATGGTCTGCCATCCTTTTTAACCTGGAATAACGTCAAATACACCAACTGATTTGGTGCTGAACTATCATAACCTTTATAAATATTTTGAAAATCTGGTATGTCACTGGCAACATTAACCTGAGCGACAGCATACTTTTGATTATTCTTTGGGCTCGAACTTAGTATATTACTTACATCATTTGCCCAGTCATTAACCATAGTGGACAGCCTTGTATTTAAAAAGCTAAAAATATTTAAATCAGTAACCTGCTTAGCTTTATTGGAAACAACTGGAACTAAATCATTCATACCAGCTTTTACATGCTTGTGTTTCCATGTTCAGTATTTAGGACACTGTTTTTTTATTTTACATACAAAAAAAAAAAACATTTAACTGCTGGGATTGGTGGAGTCGGTTTTACTGCTGTAATATCAGTATTTACAAGAAAATTTTCATTACTGGCATCTGATGCTTGCAAAATCTGTTTCTGTCTCACCACTAAATGGACAGCTTTTCCTAAGGTCTCGGCTGTAGCAATTACATTTAACTTGATAGTTGTATCAAGTTTCTGAACTTATTTTTAATGAAAATCAAAGTAATAATGTAACACTGTGCATTTTTTAACCTGTATACAATCGGTTTTAACTGTTGAACTTTTTACATTTTATCTCATGACCCATAGATTTTAACATACTGTTCAGTGAGTGAAACTCCACCCACTGTCTCCCCATAACCGTTTCTTTAGCTGACATCATTTAACTTTCCATTAGTACTGAATGCTGCAAGAATGTGTTATTACTGTCTACATCTTTTTGGATAAAGAGTATAACTGTAATGCATTAAATGGATAGTACTGTCTTTAATTCAGCTTGCTTGGCTAGTTGTAATCTGAACTGAGGTACTTGGCAAACTGCCAACTCTATACAAAACATATACAGTCTTAAAATGATAACATAATGTAGTCTTGTATAGCTAGGATCTGAAATTTTAACTGTGCTATCACTTTAATAATGTAGCATTGATTTTAAATTTTACATTTTGTAAACTAGCAAACATTATTTTGTCTCTGTCTATATTACATTATCGTTTATGCACTTAACTAATGACTGCTAAACAAAACAATAATACAGAAAAACAATATTTGCAAAACTGTAACTGCAAACCCTTTATTCTGCTAATTAATTTCACTGTTAGCTCTGATATACCTTACAAGACATAGAGACATGTGGTTACCCTTTTTTCTTAACTGACCACACCCAATATGTCTTTCTGAACATTTCAGCTATGTCAGCTGAACTGGAATTTATTTTATCTTTAACCCATAAATCTGCATGTTTCTGTCATAACCAATTATTTAAAATCTGTATATTTGCACATATCTCTTTACTGAAGTCTAAACCAGTATATACAGAGCTGTTACACTTTGAACTGTTAGCTGCCATAATCTTTGACTTTTTAAATTCTGACAAGACTGCACTTGTATCTTTTCTATGTGCAACTGAAAATGATTTGTCTGTAAATAATAAAATAACCTTAAACAATGACAGATTACTGCTCTGATCTTCACAGATAGCTATGGAATGTATTATTTTACTTAGCACTGAAATATGTTCTTCAGTTACAGAATCTGCACTTTGATTCCCCTTATCTCTGTCCAGTGCAAACATTCTACTGGATTTTGAAAATAAGAAACTAGATGAAGTAATGTGAACTTGAGACATTGCTTGCATGTTATGCATGTAGACTGTGTTGTCATTTGTAATACTGTAACATACTTCTTTATTCTGAATTGTATGTATTATATTCTGATCATTTTTATATGAATCTATAACATTTTTGAACTAATAACCTTTAACTTTATAACAGAACATTTTAAAACTTAAACCAAAAATGTAATGACATTATAACTGTAGCAGTATTACTTAACATGTTTACGTGCAAATAATTCTAATTAATTAATTTAAACTTTTTTGAATGATTAACTAAAAGGTGCATATAAAGTCTTACATAACTTTATGTTCTTCAAAGAAATGTGAGCGATTATCTGTAGCTTTTTAACCTTTTTCGTGCTTTGTGATGTCACTCTGGAAACATGAAAGTCAGTGGAGATAATGTTTTTATGTTCTGTAGCAACACTGCTTTGATTTAATACTGGTCTGCTGAAGTTGTCTGAAGCTCTTCTGAAGTAAACGCTGGTGCAGTGCAATTTCATTGTATGTTTTTTTGCATGAAGTAATGCTGTCTTAATGAGAAACTGTCATACCATAATTTTCAGCTTATTCTGTATACAGTTTACAGCTCCATTTATGGAAAAAAACACAGGTATGCTGCTGAAAAGTCTGCTATAAAACAATTGCTGTCACTTTAAACTGTTAATGAAACTTTGAAGTTATTGTAGTAAAACTGGACTTGAAAAAAATTACTTATGGCAGCAGTTTTTGTTCAAATTTCTTAGAACACATGTAGTTGAAAGAAACACGGACTGCTGCACTTTAATGAAAACAGTGTTATTTTATAGTATGTAGAACACATGAAGTTGAACAAAACATTGCTATTCTGTAGATTTCTGTAGAACACACATAGTGTAACTAAGTCTGGAAATGAACAATACCTTCACTGAAAGGGTGGTGTGCTCTCTGGAGTGACTTTGTAGTACTTCAGCTGTATAAATAGTTACTGTGAACTTTAGAAAATATGCAGTACTGGAAACCGGATGTGAAAGGGTTACAACTGCTTACTGGGTTGCGAGAAGTATATATCTCTCCCCAGACAGCAGGTCACATCAGGTGCCATTGTAAGATTTGATAATACTGTACTGTATCATAATTAGCTGGAAACACTGTATGCAATAAGACTGAGAAATTAAAGTCTTAATTACCTATGCTAGTGCTTAATAGGTGTCAGTCTTTCCCTTATGGACCAAGTCTTCAAACATTGTAGTTCATTTAAGAAGGTTTTATTAGATGTTAACAATATCCAACTACTGTCTCTATTAACAGTACTGATAAACAATTCAAGTTACTGTATGTCATATTCTGATTGTCCTGAACAACGTAAACTGACATAGTCTCTAGATTACCTGTTTTCTGTATTCATGCTTGAGTGTTAGATATCTTCTCTGAAGTAACAGGTTGAATGAACTTACTAACCTTAACTGCCTTGCTATCCTGAACACAGCATATTATAGTGCTTTAGTCTCGTACATTTCCTTATTTACTTTTTTTGGTCTCAGGCTTTGTATGTGCTTCGTTAAGGAACATTTTGTAGCTGATCTTTTCCTTGAGAAAAGAACATTCTGTCTGCACACTTTATGCTTATATTTTCTTTTTAATAAACTGTCTTGTCATGCTTGGCCAGCAAGGTTATTTTCTTTTCTGCTTAACTGTCGTTTATGCATAAATGAAACACAATTTATTTTACCCTTTAGCCTGTCTAATGTCTAATAATGATTTTTAAATAGAAATCCTTAATCTAACATGCAATAACTCTGCTTTTCCCTTCCCAGTGGCAATTTCAGTGATCATAGCCATCCTATCATCCACACCATCCATACTGTCGCCAACTCTATTTCAACACCAACAAATGTTCTAAAGTCCCTGTCCATTGATATCTGATCACTCCAATCCTCTTCAATGGCACACTACTACCTGAGGCCTAAATGATTTACTGTGGTCACAACAGTCCTCTCCTTCCACACCATCCTCACTGAGATCGTCAACTCCATTCAGCAACACCAGCAACATTCTAAAGTCTGAACCAGTACTCGACCCAACAGAACCAACCAGAGTCCAAAATCCAGAATCCGGCTCCAATCACTGCACTTGACACAACTGCCATCTCTGAAGGCCTGAGATGAACGTGGTCAACTCAGCACCACTGCTGCATTCACCACACACCAGACAAAAGAAACGGTTCACAAAATGGACTACATACTGACAGAAAAAATACATAAATATGAAAAACATGAAACGCACATTCGGGAGCCAGAGTAGCCACTGCCATTCAAGGCACCGTCATCTTGGGTCTAAAGAAGCAAATATATCTACGTTTATCTATTTATCTATCTATCTATCTATCTATCTATATCTATCTATATTTTGTTATATACTTATATATGTACATCTGCCCTAGCATAGAACAGTCCCTTCCATAAATATCCAGTTTTAATTCATAGTAATCAGATCAATAAATGCACACTTAGTAACCAAACATAAAACAAGTTATATAAAAATTAGAATATTGTTATATTATGCTAATTAATCAAAATCTTAATGCAACTATAATCATCAAATAAAAGTGATATCGGTGAAGTTAAATGATTATTACTACTATGTGAAAGTCTGACAATAAAACATATACAATTAATAACTCAAACCAGACTCTCATGCATTCAAAACCAGCACCCTTACCATATAGCCAAATGTCCACACAGAATACTAAAGGTTTTAAATTATATAACTACATCAATGTAATTGTTACCAATCAAATTGTGTTTTTTACAGTTAATAAAATGGTGTAATAATTAACCACATAATAACAAAAGGAACTTTTTTAAACAAATTGATTTCTCTTATATTACTTATAGTTAATTATCACTATTTTTTTGCTATTATAAATTTACCACATAATTTAAAGGAAACAGAAAGGGGGGTCAATAGGAACAATGGTGTGCTGTTTTAGAGCATGAACAGGTTTCTATAAACCCTACATGGCTTGCTAAAGCTGTGTACATGTTCTGCCATGACACACACATGATAGTCTGCTGATTTGTATTCATTAAGGGGCTCTACACAATGTATAGAGCTGTGCAAACATGGTAAACATCAGGACTAACTTCTGCATAAGCAGTTGAATTGTATGGTAATCAACCAACCCAAGATGGCAGAGCTATTCAGCAAGCTATAAAGCAATTGTGTCCACTTTGTGTCACATTTTTCCTTGTTTTCTAAAACCTACTGGAATACAACCACAGAAACTACACTGGAGGGAAAGAATGTTAGGACTGCTGCAGCTCTACTGCATGTGAATATGCAACAGGCTCAATTGCTGCTGCTGAAACCTCGAGCAAGGAGGAGAAGGGTATTGTATTGAAATTATTACAGTCTGTGCTGTCCCACACAATATCATCTTGCAAAAACAGCTGCAGCAGGAATACCAAGGGCTAGAAGAAGGAGCGCATTTACCAGCACTGCTATGCAATTAAAAATAACAAATGTGAAAATGCATTGGCCAAGCATGTATGTAATAACCCTGGCCATGCATTTTTGTCCATGGGCATTGATCATGTGGCTCCTTCTATTAGGGGTGGCCCTACATCCCTTCTACTTGAAATACGTGAGCTTTTATGGCAGTTAAAATTAGACTCTTTCAATACACCGGGGCTCAATGAAAGTTGCAATATAGCCCCAGTGTTAAAGTATAAATCATACTTGAGATGAGACCTAATATTTTAAAACTTTTTGGGGTTAACGTTTAGCTTTTTGGTTTTTGTTTTTTGATCCATTGGGTATTGATTGTGCTCTAGTGGCTTTTAATTTTATAACAGTTTAAAATATAAGCCATTAAGTGTACACCTAGTGCATATACATACCCTGGACGTAGGGTGCGCTAATATTGTATTTGTACACATAATGTGTAGTTTGTTCTCTATATTAAAAATCAGTATTGCAGCTAAAGTAAGTTTGCGATGTCATCATCGCCGAGTTTGCGTGCACCTCTACGACTACTTTATTGTTTTATATACACCTCTTGACCGTTTTAGGTCTTGTTTGAGTAATTGTTATGGTGTCCTTTTTAGACACCTGTTTAGGAGTTCACAATTTTCTTATTCTTAGAGTGCAATCTCTGGTTTAGATTGTATGTTTTATTTCAACTTTTTTAGGGTTTTTGTTTTGTACTTGTTTTGCCTGAGCATTTTTAGATTTTATGTTATAATCATTTAGTGCTCACACAAGCATATGCAATAGAAACTTGTACTTGTAATGTATGTATATTTTGTACATGCGTTGCCCTTTTAATGTGTAATTGCACCAGCAATTGAGGTTGCTTGAGCGGGCTTTTTAATTAAGTAATCAGTAACTCCTGTTTAAAAGGAGTACATTTTTTGTATGTTCTAAAATCCTCTGAAGAAGCTACATTGTGTTCGTGGCGAAAACGCTGCTGTTACTTGTGCAATAAAACTGCGTTAAGGAAGGAATCTTTGGGCTTGGTGTTCTTTGTGGTTTGGAGCTCTTTTCGCTTGTTTGTTTCAAGGGCTAGAAGAAAGCATTCCACCACCACTGGCAAGGTCACGGCAGCCACATGTAGGTGAGGAATCAGAGGGGGAACCCCCAGCTGTTGTGGGTATAGGTAAATGTAGGCTTGTATGATATGCCCTCAACCTGGCCAACTAGCAACAGATAGTGCACATACTCACCATCTAAAAGGTATACCTTTCATCCTGTGCACAAACATAAAGTAAAACTGATGTCAGGCAACACTCACGACCTTTGCTTAACCATGTAATGGTTGTGTACTGCTAGAATTAGATAGAGTCAACCCCAAATGGCAACTATTGTAACTGCAGGACTATCAAGGTAATGTGTAAGAACAGGAATGAATTGCAGATATCTGCATACTGTTACTTGTAAATGTACCTAAGTAGAATGTGTGTGAGTTGCTAGCAATGACATCAATATGTGATATGAATGACTTCTGTAATACATATTTATGCAGTTTAACTACTATCGTGCCTCATGGATCTAAAATATCCAGTATAGATAAAGCAGTCCAAAGTCTACATGGGTCTACTTTTTCCTATCAAAAATCACACTCCACCAAATGCTAGTTTGCCAACTCCACTTTGATGAAACTACAGTTAAACAAAAACACAGTATGCCGAATCACACTTTGTCTATGAAGGATTGGCAATGCTGTTTTATGTAGCAGAACAGGTATGGTGTTATTAATGTGATGTTTAAATTAGTAATGGGAATGGACTGTGTTTAGTAGTTAACTGCAGTTTCATCAAAGTGGAGTCAGGAAACTAGCATTCGGTAGAGTGTAATTTCGATAGGAAGGAGTAGACCCGTCTACTTATCCCTACATTCTCAGAAGTGGAGCAATAAGCATGACTGCCATATCAATGATTTCAAGGTATTAATCATAACACTAAAATGTTCTAATCATTCAGAAAAATATTCCAAATTACATCACCAATACATATCCTAAGCACTCAGTTAGCTATCCACCCTGTGCATCAGCCATATACGTATGTAACCCTGAACCCAAAAGATAGAAACAAGGTGATGGCACAGTTATCATCATTTGTAAAATGTGGGGATGTGGGGTTAGGATGCCAACACTCACACCAAAGTAGTGAGTGTGCATGAATAAGAAACATAGGCAGGCAGGAATGAAAGGGCCAATGAGACTGGATGACCTGCAACCCTGTTTAATGCCTTGTGTAGCTGGCATGTGTGGGGGTCTGTATGGGCAGTCTATGTGAAATGTATGTGAGTGCCTGCATGAACACAGCCAAGCTCTGTCCTAGTAACACATCCTGGTATTGTTGGACAGGTGTGAGCCATGTAAGGTAGAGGTATAAGTTCAGTGCTATCACCCCTGACCATTAGAACTGGTTCTGGCAGAAGTTATGCTGTTATGTCCATGTGCTGTTCCTACCTGAATGTGAGTGATGTCTGCTGGACAAGCACTCCTCATGATTACACCCAGGTCTATGACCCCATGGCTTACCACATCTGGGTGTGGGCAACTCAACTATTGATGGAGCAGTGGAAGTAGTGCCATTACATGAGTGGGATCCAGCACAGTCAAGTCGACTAACACCAGATGATGTTGTGGCCCTACAGCAACGTGGTTGCTGTCTTCCTCCCAGATGTTCTGTCACCAACACTGCCTGTTCCAGTGTGGCATTCATCTCATCATCATCATCCCCCCTTTTTTGATTTTTTTCTACATGGGATCATGGTATCATGTTAACTATCACCAGCTCTCTCAATTCAGTGCCACACTCCTGCCTTCTTCAGCACTCATGCCTGACTGTCATAGATCTTCTTTCTTAGAATCCATCCACCTCTTTACTGGATGCCATCTCTTCCTCTTACCTTCTTCCTCTCTGTCCCAAATCTTCCTCACCAGATTGAATTCTGCTTTTCTGCACATGTTGAAACCACCATAATATGTTCTATTTGATCTTTTCTGCAATTGGAGCTGCTTTGGCTACTGCTCTTATGCCCTCATTTCTTCATCTGTCCCACAGTGTGCATCCTACCACCATTCCAGGCACTTCCTTTCCATCACCTCTAGCTTCTTCATCCGTTCTGCCTTTACTGCCTAGGTTTCTGTACCATACAGTAGTACTGGCTGCACCACTGTCTTGCACACCTTACTTTTCAGCTTCTTTGGCATTCTTCTGTCATAGACTGCATCTGCCACTCTATGCCAGTTTGCTGCAGCCCCACTAATTCTAGATTTGACCTCTTCATTCAGACTACGCTTCTCCGCAACCACCCCTCCCAAATACTTGAAGGTGTTTACCTGTTCCACCGTTTTCCCTTCCATCTCTATTCTCAGCTTCTTCTGATTTCCCCAGTTTGCTGCCATTACCACCCTCTTATCTGTGCTAAGTTTCATCCCATGTGCTTTCAGTTTTGCATTCCATTATCCTATCCTTTGCTGAAGTTCTAGCTCAGAGTCTGCCTGTAATGCCACATTGTCTGCATACAGCAACTTTGTTGATCCGTCCCCCTCCAACCTGTTTGGTAATGTATTCCATCACCAGTATGAACAGCAGTAGGCTAAGAGCTGAACCCTGGTGTACACCCACTCCCACTGAGAACCACTCTGTGAGGCCAAACACTGTTCACACTTGAGTCATTGGGTCCTTGTACATAGCCTGCACTAATTCTACCAGTGATTCTGAGACTTCAAACCACTGCTGTACTGCCCAGATCAGCTTTCTTGGGACCTTGTCATTTGCTTTTTCCAAGTCTAGGAATGCCCAGTTGGACTCTCTCCTCATCTCTAGCTTCTCAAGTATCTGTCTCACTGCAAACATCAGGTCAGTTGTGCTGCATCCTGATCTGAATCTGAACTGTTCATCTCCCATCTTGCATTCTACTACTCTGTGTATCCATTTATCAATCACCCTCTCCAGAACTTTCATGTAATGTGATAGGAGTTTGATGCCTCTGTACTGCCCACAGCTGTGGATGTCCCCTTTGTTCTTGTATGCTGGCATGAGTATGCTTGTTCTTCAGTCATCTGGGATGTGCCTTTCTCTCCAAACTGCTATTAATACCCTCAGGAGCCATTTCTTCCCAATCTCACCCAGCATCTTTATAATATCTGCTGTGACCTCATCTGAGCTTGCTGCTTTTCCTGACTTCATTTTTCTTAGTGCTGTTCTTACTTCTTCTAAGGTGAGCTCCTCTTCTTCTCTCATTGTAGGCTGTTTCTTGGGCAGTACAGCTTATGTGGGATTTTCTTCATTCAGGAGCTGTTGGAAATACTCCTGCCATCTGCCTTTGATGTCCTGTGGACTGGTGTGGAGGTTGTTGCTAGCATCCCTTATGAAGGGTGTCCGACTATCTTCGTTATCTTTCTGTCTTTGCCTTGAGGCTTGATATAGTTTCTTTGTGCTACTTAGTCATTTTCCAGAAGTTGGTAGAGTGGCTCTGATGCCCTATTCTTTGCTAGAGCAACTTCTTTCTTAGCTTCTTTGTTAGCCAACCAGTAGTCCTTCCTAGTCGGTCTTGTCTGTCTCCCACTTCTTCCTGCACTCCTTCTTTCTTTTGATGACTTCCTGGACTTCTGCATTCCACCACCAGCTTTCCGTATGTACCTTATTTCCTTACTACCTTATGTAGTCCTAACACATGCTGTTTTTAGACGCTGCCATTCTTGTTCAACTCCACCTATTTCCTCCTCTTCTTGGGGTGCTAGTGCCCTGAGTAATTCCTTGAACTGTTGTATTTCTCTCCAGTCAACTTTCAGATCTTCAGCCTGGTCTCTGTTGACCTTAGATCCTTCTCTGACCACTACTTGCAGCTGATTGTGGCAACTAGTGGTTTATGCTGTAGGCCAACTGTTTCACTGGGAATGTCTTTGCAATCATGGATTCTACCCCAGTGCCGTTTCCTTACTAGGAGGAAGTCTACCTGAGTTGCATGTTGGCTAATCTTGTATGCAATCTTGTGACTGTCTCTCTTTCTGAGCCATGCGTTAGCTACTATCAAGCCATTTGTCAGACAGAAGCCTAGAATGGCTTCTCCTTCTTTATCCCTGTTGCCCCACCCATGTTGTCCCAGGCAGTCCTCATATCCTGTTCTGTCTGTCCTGATATGTGCATTCAGGTCACCCATTATCAACACCAATTCATGTTGTCCTGCTTTATCTAGTAGGTCCTGCAACTGTTGTCTGAATGCACATTTTTCCTCAGTATCACAATCCTGCTGTGGGGCATTGGCTGAGATTATGAATACTGCCCTATCATTACACTGTAGACTGATTGCCATGAGTCTGTTATTAATTCTGATGACATCCCTCACTACCTTCTGAAGCATCTCTCTCACCACAATTCTTACACCATTTCTAGTATGTACCCCTCCGGAATAGTAGATTCAGGATCCCAAAACAAGTGGCTTTGTTGCACTGCCCTTCCATCTCGTCTCTTGGATATATAGGATGCCCAGCCTCCTGCGTATCATCATGTCATCCACTTCCAAGCTGCATCTTGTCAGTGAACCTACACTAAGGGTAGCAATTCTCAGTTCATGTTTGGCAGGTTGGTTGGTTTTACATCCCGCTTTTGCTCAACAGAGCTATCCCAGGTAACCTAGGTTGTGCAACTAGACACCAGCTGGGCAGTAGCTTATTGACCTAGGGCTGCTGGGCTTTATGGCAAGTGCGCACTGGCCAATAGGGGCACATATATCCCTCCCACCATTAGCAAGGATCCCTGGCATAGGTCAGAGTAGGCCAGGTCCTCAACCCACTCATCACTGGTAACTACCCATGCCCATTTTGGTGACATTAGTCAACATGTCCGAATCACCTAGAGTCATATTTTACACCATCTAGTGGCTACCCCTGCCATGGCATGCAGTCTTGGATCTGTTTTCTCCTATCTTGAGGGTACTGCGCACCACAGTAGATGTCCAAAGCGGTTGATCTGTAAAACTCTTCCCCCTATAGGGCATCATGTAGAGTCTGTGCTGCTGCCCACAGCTGCATTCATTGGTGAGTTTAAGATGGAAACACTCAGCATGTTTTTCAGACATGAGAGAAACCCCACGGAGACACAACAAGAACATGCAATCTCCAAACAGGCATTGTTCGGAGGTCAGGATCGAACCTTGTAACTTGTGCATTGGAGGCAAAGACCTTAACCATTATGCCAACTGGTCTCTGACCCCAGTGGCATTCACCTGATCCATTGAATTGGCCACATGATGAAGCCAGTCATGCATGTCAGATTGTGCCACATCTAGAATCCTAAGCATGTCCTTAGAGGCCCTAGTGGGGTGTGCCTGTGACTCCTTGCTAGCCCTATACATACGTTGAGTGGAACGTAATGACACCAGCATCAGGTAGAGTGTGGATAACAGGCATCCAGTGAGCACCCCTACCAATCCTCCATGCGACATCTCACCCACACTTTGGTTGTAGCCAGAGTCAACCGGTACCAAAACTGCAGTAACCAAATACTCTGATCAACTGTGTCACCCTCATTGTGTTCACTGTCTGAAGGATCAGTGGAATGGATATGGGTAGGCATATTGACTGCATCTAAAAGAAATCCAGGGGTTGTGTGAGTCACAACCATAGTGTCAGGCTGAACTACTGTGTCCCCCGACTGTGCCTACATTTGGCCACATCATCTACAGTCCCAGTGTCCGGATCACTTGTGATAATAAGCAAAAACACAGCAATGAAATTACTGCTCCCCTAAATACTAACCTAAACTATCTGAACAAAAAGTAACACTGGTCACACAATTGAAGATGCTACAACAACACAGACACTCATTAAACCCTCCTCACACATAATGATAATATATTTAATTAATGCTTAGTAATAAGAAAAGAAGCATTTGCTTACTATGTGCACATGTCTTAACACTTTGCAAGGAAGATAGGCCTAGAAGAAATGAAGCAATGAAAGGCTGACCATTAAACATCACAATGTGAATAACACAGGAACAGTGAATAAGCAAATCAGATATATGCCCTATAAGAAATAGCTTTAACTGAAACTTGTCTGACCTGTCCACCCACCCCATGTCTATTGCTTCACTCTCTTATAAAACTATGAATTATCAATAGATACACATATAAAACATATATCACAAGCAGTAGCAGCCAAATTATATTTTAGTCTACAAGACAATATAATGTTTCCATATGTAAGCCGACCTCCAATCTGCTTCTGGGACTCACCTGATCTCCCAGTCACATCAGCACCAACATCAATCACAAAATGCAAAGGCTCCCCTGAGTTGTTTGGATCTCTGACAGTGGACAGGATCTTCTCATTTGGTGTCAGTGGTGGATCCATAACAGGACTACCCTGTAGCCAGCTGTTCCCATGAGACTGCTGCCACCTTACCCTGTACCAATGAAATCATAAAAGTGGCCTGATGCTGCATCTGGTTATAATTGTGACCATCAACTGCATTGATATCAATGACTAACTAGTTCCACATGTTCTTTCTGACAGTCATATACCCCCAGCATCTCTCAAGTAGGAAGGCTCAATGGCAACTCACAACCTGGATGATAATCTCATTCTCAGCCTCACTAAAAGGGGGATTTTGTGGATTTGCTGGCTTGGGTGCCATAATCCTTTGTGACATAAAATAGAGAAGGACAAAGCCCATTAATAGCACATAAGTAATGTATTTCTTGCAAAGAATAATCATGTTGCGTACCCATTGTCAATATAAAGCACTAGAAACACACATCTAATTTGGACTACAGAGCAGTAGATTGCACGCCTCCACTCTCCAACACAAATGTAAAGGTCTGGACAAGCACTCATTCTGTCAACATTCATATACTGAAGACTGCAGTTATGTCATTGATTACTGGATGACAGTTATTATTGCTAAATAGTCAAGAATGCAAATTAGGAATGCCAGTCAGTTTTCAAACTGCACCTACCACTACAGTGAAGGTTGTCCTGGGGCATCTGAGAAGCCAAACACTACTAACAGCCACATGTACAACCACTTGCATTGGATGGCACACATAATTACAGTTCTTTCTAATCCCAGGGGAAATTGCTTAAGCAAATGGAAAGACCATAATCGTTGTGTATGCATAATCTGTGTATCTTACAAATATAAAGCCCTGGAAAACTGCCTATGTCAATACTGAAATATAAGAAATGCATACAAATCAACCTTATTTTTTTTTCTACTGACTATATAAATACATTACTAAAAGGTTACAGTCTAAATGTCCTTGAGTAATAGAAACATACATTAGCAAAATAAATGCTTCTCTGCAGCAAAATCTCCTTCAAAGAAACACAAATCATCTCTCTGTCATTTTGTCTAAAACAACTCTCCTAACCTTCAAGTTCCGTAGCTACATTTATACTTTTTATAGTGTTGATTCAGCCCTCTGAGCACTGTGAAGATGCAAATGAGGTGTGAGCTCATTAGAATTGCCGAGTACCAAACTTTTGACTTTGTTAGCATATGTAAACATAGTGCAGCCTCTACTACATTTTAGGTGCTGATGGCTTGCAACTGTGAATGATTAGTCTGAGTGACTAAAACACAACAAGACTGGGAAACTAGTGGTAAAATAACTTAAAAACAACTAAACCTCTTATGAACTAGAGGCAAGCGGGATAAATGGAATAATCAAAACTCGTCTTGAGCGGCCAAACTTTTTATTAACTCTTTTGTCATACAATGACTTGTTTAGAAAAACAAATTCATTAACTAAATCACAAACTTTTTTATACAAACTACTCTCCAATAAAAAATCTTTATTTAACAATTAAAAATCAAACAATTAAAATGTAAAGCTACATTCATATATACAAAACACAAAAAACTATATTTTATTATATACTGCTATAAATATAACCTACAATATTTAAAACTCCAAACTGATAAATTACCAAGTTAATAAAACCTTAAAGTTATGTTTTGTAAGCTTTTAATCTTTTTTTTCTAAAAAACATTTAATATTTATACATTCATTTAACCTTGGGAACTTATCGGTGCTAAGTCTAACTTGCCATTCTGTTTCTACCCTTTTCTAGTTTATTTTTATAATACCTTCCTCTCTTGTGTAATGGGATTGTTGTAATACTGAAAATATTTTGTTTTTATAGTTCACACGGGTAGTAGTATGTTTGTACAAGGCATTATTTATGTCCTTAACCTTGATAGCACAGAGATGTTCTTTAATTCTTGTTTCTATGCTGCGAGTAGTCATGCCTATATAAAATGCTTGACACCCTGAACATATTCCAATATTTACTACTCCTGTGGATTTACAAGTGTATCTGCCACCAATTCGTATTGTAAAATGTAAGTGTTCTAAAACAATATAAGGGGTAACATAAATAAACCTACATATCTTGCACGTTCCACAGATGTGCATCCCCTTACTTTTATTTGTCAAATAAAGTTCAATTTTAGTTTTATCTCTTTGTAATAGATTTTTAAGACAAATATCTCTTTTATAAACAAATTTTGGTTCACTTCCTATAGCTCTAAAGATGTTGAAATTACCCTCTAACAGTTTCCAATTATTTGTAATAATTTCTTTAATAGCTGTGCTTAGTACTTTATTAGTCTGAGTGAAGGAAAACACAATAGCAGTTCAGACACCCTTCCCTACAGTGGGTGTGTCAGTGAAGATAAACTTACAAAGTGTGGAACTAACTGCAGTGAGCTTTTAAATAAAATCAAAACCACATATGTATATTTTTTTGGCCACAATAGTACGAGTCTCCTGTCTTTGATGAAAACTGTTGTTCACTGTTAAGTATTTGTATTACACCTTGAAAGAAAAATAATAAGAAATGCGCTACACATTGCACTTCTGATTGTAAAGCAGAGATAAAAGAAGACTGATCAAACACAAAGAGAAAACAGAGCTGCATTTTTGAAACCATATTCATAAATAATTGTGTGATCACTCATTGCACTAAATATGTTAGCCAAACATGTACAACCAAAAGAGAGTGTCCAACAGTATGAACTATTAATACAGGATATGAAATCGGAGTTGCTTATATGCACATGATTTGATTGGTATTGCAAAGCTTTGCTTTTGGCAAAGAGAAATAATCCACTGCAACTGTGTTGTGTAAGTGCAATAGTCTGATGGTTCAAATCCAGTTCTGTGTAATTGTTTAGCCTTTGTTTACCTTTTTTTCCTTTGCTTCATGTGCACTGCATGTGCCATAACGCAAACATGGTTATCTTCTCAAAAAGTGGAAATTTCATTTCACTCACCTTATGGAAAGGAAACACACTTATCAGCATTCCATGGTAGTCAGCAACATGGATGGTAATGAATGCAGAAATTTAAACTATTTGCCTACTGTCTCTATGGCACAAGGTATAAATATGTTGAGCTAAAAAAGAGAGAATATATGTAAAATGGGGTTGCAGTCTCACTGTAGTTATTTTTACTGAAGAATGGTCAAAATGAGTATTTACACCACTAATATATGTTCACAATTGCCTTTTACATTTGTATGTTGCTTAACTATGCACAAACAGGGTTCACTACTTAAGGAAAAAAGTGAAGTATTTAATTTGGTTTGTCTTCCTTTGTACAAACAGACTTAGTGGTGATGTGAGTCCATTAGCACTCTGGACATTACTGAGTATGGCAAATACACCTACTGTCTAGCTTTCTGTATGGCAGCAGGTGTAAGTAAAGTGAGATGGCCATAATACAGATCAGCCAGGGTTCAAATCCAGCACACTCCACTTTTTTTAGCAAGGGTGTCCCACTGTAACTTTTCAAAAAACTTTGAGTATAAAAGTAATACTACATACCAATAGCTATGCATGTATATCATTATTGCTTGCGTACACATATTTTTGTATGTATTATGTGTGTTATGTATGTAACAGGTTTAGCATGGCAATTATGATTATGTAATAAAAATGCTGTTGCCCATCTCTGATGGACACAATAGTTTACTGACAATCATCTACACCCCACTCATAACCCAAGTATAACTGTAAAACAGGATGTATTATGAGGTATGTATCAGAACTCCAAACTCTATTATTGAAGTCATGCAAGTCTATCCCTTTCCTGTATATTCTCAGATATTAGTAATTTCTCACACAGGAGAATGTATAAGCTAGGAGATTTTAATGTCATACACATGCAGACTTGAAGTAAAGCACCAGTCACTGTTTAAACTGTATATCTGTAATGACCATGGCTGGCAAGCGCTTATTTTGTGGCAATGAGGAATAATCACCTGTGTGGAAGTGTATGCACTCCCTTTTACACAGGTGTGAATCTCACCTTGTACAAATTATTTTTAACAGTGTGCAAGTCCCCACAAAACATGTGCCAAGTCATCCCATTCATTCCTCCAAAGTCATTGCTTATAAGCCAAGTCATTTAGCATTTCAGTGTTCACCATTGGACAAGTTTGACCAGGTGTAGCAGTGCACATGCCAGAAACCAATGCCAAATGTCACAATATCATTGCTGTTTCATAAACTCAATCCCATTTGTTTGGCAATTTCTTTGCTTAATATCATGCAGATGTGGTTAGCATGGTCACATGTGTTTGCTCACTGGCTGTAAAACGTGATATCACAAATTGGAGGGGAAACCATTCCAGCTGTTGTTTGAGGACCTTTGCAGACATGGCAGGGGAGGCAAAGGATGGTGCCAAATTCAGCCCATAGAGGTGGGGTATGAAAGAGTCAAAAATATTTGTTGCACTCCTCGTAAAATCCTACAGATGAAGTCTGCTGCAGAGGAACTAAACTGGGTCTCTCTTATAATGTTGAGGCTTGGAACAGCCTAGCCAAAACTGTATATTATTAGACTTGCATACCACACACTGGGTAGCAGTGTAGGTGCCACTACAGTGACCTTAAGAGGTGCAAGCAGGCACAACTTGACCATTGGCTGGATGAGTTTTAACTGCTTACACCCTTCAGTTGTGTAAGTATACAGATCAAGCAACTTGAAATGATATGGAATGCTGTAGATAGCCAAGACTGGTATGCATAATGCTTTCATGTCTCATTTTCTCTCTTTCTTTATTTAACAGCTGCACAGGAAATCACAGCAAACAGGGAGGCAGATGCTGATAAAATGGAATGACTCAGATAGGTATGGGGTATGTCTGCAACACAACTGATACTGATTGTAGTAAATATATTGTGATTCCATAGAGCAGTATCAACTTCAGCTTGCATATCCTAACTGTAACAGCAAGCATGCATGCTTTATTCTGTGGCTCTTAGTAATTGTATTAGGTTAGCGTAATACTGTATTCAGATTCTGTGGGTACAAGTCCCACAAATAACATATAGATTCACATTCAATAAATATAATTTTTTAATTTCAAATGCAGCAATTTTGGCTTTAATGCCATGTTGCTAATTTAATCTGTAGTATGTTTAAAAGCATATATGGAATATGTGCATATTCCAAGCATTACTTATTATTTATTTATTATTTATTTATTTGCAGTTGGTTAACCAGGATAGTCCATTGGGCCAAAACAACCCTTTTTCAATGGAGTCCTGGGGAGAAAAGCTCCAACACAGATTACACAAAGATTACAGAGATTTACATTTCAAACAATTTCTGGTTACAAGACATAACAAAATACTGAGGTTACAATCAAAAATACTAAAAAACAAAATTACATTATTTTTTTTGTTGAGAGCATTGTTCAAGTAGGATTAGGAAGTGACTAGATAGATGCAGAAGGCTTTCAGTTTGCTAGGTACAATAAGAAATTGATTACCAGCTTCAATAATGAATTTATGAGATGGAAGACTGTAGGAAGTGGAGAATGATTATGTGGGGTGGGAGCAGGAGCATTCCCATGAGGATGTTAGGTGGGAGTGGAGTGATTTTTTAAAGGATGGGAGGCTAGTGATGGTACGAATGGAGGGAGGGAGTTCCATAGACGTGCTAGGCAAAAGGACAGGAGGTTTTGTCCTGGGGACGGAGGGGTCTGTAGACTTCTATTAGGTTTAGATTAGTAGATCTGAGAAGTCTTTGTGTGTGGTGTATTTTAAAGGTAGAGGACAGGGAGGGACAGAGGGATGTAACTCGTAGCAGTTCACAGTCACTTATGGGATCGTGTAAGCTCTATAGCTACTATAAAAAGAAAAGGATATTTATGGTAATACAGCATGGATTTGACATCTGATGATTCTAATCATCTCTTTTTTTTTTCTCACCCCACCCGTTATCTATCTTTTTTTTCTTTTTTTGAGGGGGTTACCTCGAATCACACCATTTTGATGTCATACCTTTCTGCCAGCAAAAATGGTAATTTCAGCACTGAGAGGTGGGTCAACAGTTGTGGCTCAGCCTGCCAACCCTCTACTGGCTGCCACATCAACACTCAACACCTCTGGTATGCAACCTGGCAGTGCTGCCTCCTCAGCCCCTGCCCTACCTGGCCCATCCACATCAGATAGAATTGCCCTGGCTGATGGTGCAGTGGTATTATCCGGGAGTATTGGTGGAGATGGCAATTATGTCACCCTCCAGGAACTGCCATGGATGGTGTAAGATCTAAAAGAAACTGGCCCTGGAGCCTGCATCAGCTACCTGGAGAGAGTGCTCATTAATAAGCAGTTTCACAGGGAACTGAGGAAGGGGACAGTGATAACAGTTCTGAGAATGAGGACTAGATTCTCACTGTTCCCATGCTTGATGGGCATGTGTCTCTGATTTCCCCTACCTATCGCCAGTCATGTTATCCCCAAACATTTTGTGGCTGTTGCCATCCCTGTTTCTTTCTTGTATGTCCTGTTTGTCTGCACCTGCTTCCTCATCTTCCCTACCTACCTAGCTGACCCTCACTTTCCTAGGTCCCTTCCCCAACATTCTTCTCTTTTTGAAATGTAAAAAAAAAGGGCACCTTTTCCTCAAAAAATAAATTTGTTCCATACATCACTCTCCACTTTGCATATATGTCTTCTTGACACACTTGATGTTTTGATTTGGTCCAATTGGCTATGTGACATCATTGCCTGGTTGTTACCCATACAAGTTGTGTTGACAGTCCAAATACATCAAAGTTTGTCTACATGTGTACATTACTGTGTTGACGAAATGGATATTTATGGTTCTTTCCTAATTCCCTCCTGCAAATTCCTTGTTTTGCTTCCCTTTTGTTCATCCCTCTGCTTGCCTCACCCCCCCCCCCATTTTCACCACTTTCCTATCAAGCACACTTTCACATATTAAATCGGGTCAAGAAACATAATCATGCACAACACACATGGCCAGAAATAGCCCATAAAAAAGCCTTCACATTTTGTCCTCTGCATTTTCACCGAGTTTGACATCGCACACCAATGTTGAATGGTAGTGAATGGCTGCTCATGTCCTATGGAAAAGCCTGCTGAGTTTTTGCCATCAGCCACACTAGTCCAGTTATCATCATGCAATGTGCTATGCTATAGGAATACAGAGTTAAGATAGACTAAAGTCACTACTTTGAAATAGTTACTGACAGTTCCTAGGCTGCTAGATATAATAAAGTACAATTTCCTATGTGGAGTATTGACATAAATTACTGGACTGAAGATTGTTTTGGCCCATAGATGCATCTCACATCATTTCGTACTGTGATGTTATATGTCATGTTTAATCAACCACATCTTAACATTTATGAGTTCTAATGGAGATATATTGGAAACTGGCCAATAAAATGCACTGACATTCATCCCCACAACTATGATGTATTTGCCCACCCTAGTTCAGCTTGTCATAACCCTGTTGTCCCTCTCCTATCTCTTCCTTCGACCTGTGTCACTTACTTCATGCTGCAGAGCATGACAGGTTAATAATGAGAAGACAGCAAAAACATGTCCATGAATGTGCCATTACATCAAACATTGTTACGTATATGTCCTTCTCTCCTTGTATGCAACCCTTCACTCCCACCCCTATTTATTGGTATGAGGCCGATTGATGTACAGGTCATATCATGTTTTCTGCTTACTAACATGCTTCTGCTGATGAATAATATAAATGTGTTACCTTGATTCAATAAGGATTCAGTACTTCTCTAGTGTGCAAGGTTTCAAAATATGCTGTCCTTTGTGTCATGTTCAAGTGATGATGGAAGAAATGTTCATCTGATATGATCTGGAAACTGTCCTTCCTTACTGTGAAGAAGCATAGAGCATACACTTTCCAGGATATCCAGCCCTACACAAACAGCATATCTGCTGAGTCATACTAATCATTTCAACAGGTGCACCACCCCGTGTTATTTGTAACAAGCTGTACACAAAATTAAATTGTAATTTGCAGTGGGGCCTGCAAAACAGCTACTTGTTGTAGAAGTCAGCAAATAATACTTTCATTGAAACTGTAACTCACAATAAATTCCTAGGCATTACAATGGATGATAATCTCAAATATGACAAGCATATACTGCACACCATTAAATCTGCACACGAGAAACTAGGCTCCCTCTATAGGATCAATGGATTCCTTACAGATACTGCAAGAAAACTCTAGGCACTACCTTCTTATTGACAACTCTGTTATACTCTGCTCCTATCCTAACAAACTTAAACAATATTCAAAGAAAGAAATTTGCCTTCTGCTACAATACAATAGCTAAATTTGCCACCAATCTCCCTCATATGACCCACTATTGTCATGGCTTAGAGCAATTAAACTGGCTTGACTTGCATAACTACCTAACATATTCACAACTAACTACAGTACACAAACCCATTCATCATCCAGAAAAAATGCCCTGCACTACAAATCTTATTACAGCCCTACTGTCCAGCAAGAGACCTCCATTCTATAACAGATTCTTATTACTTATAAATTAGTCAAATTATATTGCAGGAGACTCAATCTATTCCCAGTACACTGCTGGAATAGTATCCTCACATAAATAAATCTCTTCGACAAACTCAGTAGTTTTAAATCACTGTTTAAAAAACATCTTAAGCAGTCCTGGTCCTGCACATACTCATCACAAGTTTAAGACATTGTGTTCACCATATGATACTCTCCAAATACTGTCCTTAAACAGATTATTCACAAACTCTCACTGAAATGACAAAACAATTTGTATGCATAACTGCTGCCTCTACAATCCACTAAGTTGCATGGGAGCTTTCTCTTTAGTAACTTCCACCTCTGTAAGATCTTAGAATGATGTATAAATGTAACTACTGTTTGTGTGTAAATGTAAATAAAAATGTAACTACTATGTATTTAGCTGGAACTTAGTATAATGTAAAATAAGAAAATGGAGCCTTTCTCCCCAGGACTTCACTGAAAATTGGTATCACCCAGTTGCGTTTTCCCGGTAAACATAGATAGATAGATGGATAGATAGAAAGATAGATAGATAGATAGATAGATAGATAGATAGATAGATAGATAGATAGATAGATAGATAGATAGATAGATAGATAAGTAAGTGCATTGAGGTAGGCATTACTTATACAATTTCAGGAAGGCACATACATTAGTATACTCATTGATGTCTGCATTTACCTTCCTGATCACATTAACTTACGTAATGACATCCTGACACCATGTGCTAAAAGAATGAATCACATGGATTTGAACCCTTACTCACCTGCGTTCTGACTAAGAGCTCCCTGCTTTTACACCCTGTACCAAAGAGAAAGCTAAACAGCAGGTATATTTTCCACACTCAGGACTGTCTAATGTGCTGACAACCATGCAGTGCTGCTGAACCTGTTTGCATGAGGGAAGACATACTACATTCAATTTTTCACTATTTTCCTTAAGCAAGGACCTGGATTCACTTGGCACTTAATGACATGGAAACAGGGAAGCCAAGGTCAATAGTTATTTATGGAATAAAACTTTGACCTCAACATTTCAAAGATAGAGTACAGCAAATGCCTCATAATATCTGCCAGCAATTTCTCCGATAACATATCTAGTAAGCCTGACACATAAAACATTAACAACAAGTAGACATATTTTGCAGTTAACCCCAATCAGGTCAGTTACTGTATGTTCCTATTTGTGCAAAGTTTGGCAATGAGCACCTGTGGATACTGCTACTTCACAAGTCCAAGTTGAATTCCTGAAAGTCAAATCACGCATGTGCTAATACTTTGCCATCATCAGCCCAAATAAGGTTCTCGGTGATGTGCTTTGTGAAGAGGTGTATAGCATGTCTAACTCTGGTTACTGGACTGAAACCCTCCAGTATATGGAAATGTATTCATAAGCAGAACAGATGGGCAGAGAAATGTGCTTCACTGAATACTTACTTTCTGATATTCATGTGTGTCCTGCAGCAATGCACTTGCAAATTATATAATATGGCTTGGGCCATTGTCAGATAGACTCCAGAATTCAAGAGCATAGCTGCATTGTTCATTTAGTATGGGTTTATAGTTACACTGGACATTGATATTATCAATAAATTGTATTAATGTGGAGATACATTTATCCAAATATGAAGACACAAAATTCTATCATTGCACTACTGCTGTTTCCAAAGTGTGTGTGTGTCATCTGCACAACATCATGAGAAACAGGTACATGTCTGTCTCACTTTTGCAATATGCACTCATGGCAGCTTATTTCACCTAGGTTGCAGGGTATACTTATATGCCCTTGTGCAAAATGCACTCACACAATCATAAGACAAGTCCTGGCTTTGCAAACAAGTTTCATAACAGCATATATTACCTGCAATAGTAGAATTATGTAATTCTCTATAAAGTGCACTGTGACACTGTTAAAATCAGACTTATGCAGTGATGCTTCCATTGAGTACTGTGCTCTCTCTGTTGTGTAATTAGATAGGCATGGGTTCTAATCTTACAGATGTCAACATGTGTGTGTGTGTGTGTGTGTGTGTGTGTGTGCGTGTGTGTGTGTGTGTGTGTGTGTGTGTGTGTGTGTGTGTGTGTGTGTGTGTGTGTGTGTGTGTCTATCTGATTGGGTGTGTAGTCAGAACAGCCTGAGTCCAAGTCCTGCTACCATTACTCAAGTAGCAGTCAGAAGAAAACTTTGCAGTGCTAAATGGCTTCACAGTAATTTCATACACCCCTCCCAACATCTTCTTCTCAGCATTCAGTGATGATGCCATCCCCTATAATGTGCATAATGACAGCATTATACTCAAAATTCTGCGGTGGTGCTAGTTAAGTAGGGCATTCTCTGTATTGTGTATTTAGATAGATAGTGGATCTAATCTCACAGCAATCGACTTATGTGTGTATTCATGAGTGGTTGTGTAGTCATAAAATTTGATTTCTGAAGTGGTGTGAATATGAAGTACTGTGTTTTCCAGATTGTATACCTTAGATAGGTAGTGGTTCTAATTTCATAGCAGTCAACTTTTATGTCTATGCATGAGTGGTTGTGTTATCAGAAGAGCATGAGTCCAGGTCCTGCTTCACGCTTTCAAATAGCACTCAGAAGATACGTTTACACTGTTAAATGGCTCCACAACAATTTCATACAGCTCTCTCAACATCCTTGTCTCAGCATACCCTGATGATATCAGCCCTTATAAAGTGCACCATGACCATATTTAACTCAGACTTTTGTGGTGACATGAATGTTAAGTCCTGTGTTCTCTTACTTTTATAAGAAGATAGGTAAGGGTTCAAATCTCACAGCAGTCAACTTGAATGTATGTGTGTGTGTCTCTTTATTCAACTATCAGTCTGCAGACAATTTTACACTGGGATGTGAGTCCACATCGACTTCAGACACTCCTCCCAACATGTTCTTCTCTGTATACACTGATGATGTCATCCTCTGCACTCACTGTTAAAGACAGACTTTTGTGGTGGTGATGGCATTAAGTACTGTGTTCTGCTGCTTATATAACTAGACAGGTAGGGATTCTAAACTCACAACAAACAAATTGAGTGTGTATGTGTGTGTGTGTGTGTGTGTGTGTGTGTGTGTGTGTGTGTGTGTGTGTGTGTGTGTGTGTGTGTGTGTGTGTGTGTTTTCATTCAGCTACCAGTCTGGAGACAACTTTACACTATGATGTGAGTCCACAGCTATGTCAGACACTCTGACATACACATCTTCTCAGCATACATTGATGATGTCATCCCGTATAAAGTGTGGTCTGATAGTGTTAAAGTCAGACATCTGTGGTGGCACTAGTCTAGCATTGTATGGAATACAGCTTCTGTACCTCTGTAGTTGTAGTGTTCAAATCTGACCTTAGTCAACTGGTGTGTGTAGTTGGTCGTATATTACAGTTGCTGTATGATGTTCAGAATCTCTTTTCATTTGAGTCCTATTCAGGAGAACCTTTTATATAGCCCCCTGAATCCAGCATTCCCTTTTTCCCCTCTGTCCACATAACATCCTTTCTGTAAAACACTGAGGATGCCATCATCTCAAAGATGCATATACACATTGTGACACAGAACCCAGTCATTAACCTCTGCAAGCCATATCCAGACCACTGGATTTGTGATTGCTAATTATTTCATGGGGTGGTCCACATGTCACATATGAACAAAGGAAGTCTGTATTAAATCAAACACATACATGTATACACATCTATCCCTACTATCTTCCATTACACACACACACACACACACACACACACACACGTATATATATATATATATATATATATATATATATATATATATATATAAAACAATTTTGGTTTTGATGGTATAATAATGGTTAGGATTTTATATGTGCTTGACCATTAGCCTAGTGATGTCCTGTAACCCTATGAACTTTGCACTTGTCAATGTTACTGTCATCCACATGTGCTATGCTGAGGTTTGGATGTACTGTAGCCCTACAACAGTCTATTCCAATCTGTGAATTGAGCTACTGTATTGATGGTTGCTGCTGCCATTTGGTTACATGTTCCTTCCATGACAGCTGTAGTAATATTCCTCCTGAAGACTGTTGACATGGGATGATGCTATGCATATTGTTGCCTTACTAAGGCATGTGCTCTCTTAATGGAGTACATCAATATTCTACACAGTTGTCATGCATCCATCACAGTGACAGATGCAGTATGGCACAGGTATGCATGTGTATACATAGTATATGGAAATGTTATCCAACGTACAGCAATATTATGTCATACTGATTACATGGGCACATACACCTGGGTTCATCCATATATTGTAGTTCTGTTATAAAGACAAACATATGACATGTTGAGATTCACTTGCATCCTTGGCAAATTCATTGTATGCACTATTGTGTTGCTGTTCACAAGAATTATACAGGTGTTCCCCAGCAGCATTGTGTGACTGACAGCATTTGTGTCATTAATTGTACTACATGAACAACATCCACCTAAGCTGTAATTTGTTCATATATGATGTCAGGGTCCTCACTCACACATTTACACTGATAAACATATAGACATATGATGTACAACTGATGTAATGAGAGAAAATAGGCAGGGTTGTACAACTGTGTTAACAGTTTCACTTTGTTACATGTGATTCATATCCAAGGATTTATTTGGAAATGCTATACATCTTGAAGCCCAGTTGTAGCTTAGGTACATCTATAGGGTGACTGTACTTTATCACGGACATGCCACATCACATTGATATTACACCTTGATAGTTTACATGAACTCATATGGATGTATGCCAGGATTTCATGGTAGTATAACATTTTCACTGTCAGTGTCGGGGGGCCAGTGATCATATGGGACGTGCTGAGATTTGACGTGCTTATAGAGGGTCCTCCAGTTATCATTTGTTATGTGTACAATATCACAGTGACAGCTCTTCACTTATTGATACTAGACTTTACACTGCTGTAGGGTCTGTGCATATGGCCATAGCTGATGCATTGCCATCACTTTCACATAGTGCTTTACCATTCATTATAATGGACCACTTCTTAATCCACACATCAGTTGGAGATGCATCAGACAATATCTATTGCTATTACATGTGGCACATGTATGGAGTACACAGCAATGTGTAGGAAATCCACTCATAATTGTGTGCTCTTTGTAAATGCTGTTACCCATATGGCTGATACCTATGTCAGCCAGGGATGCTTTAGTCAAGCGCATCATATTTGAGACAGTGAGCTCCCATGCATCTTGTCAGCCATATAAAAGTACTCTTTGGGATGCATACCCCTTAAGATTTGACAGTGCAGACTTCCCTTCAAGGTGTTCTAGTAGATGCTTCTGTGATACGTCTTTCTGTGTTGCACCCAGTAAATACACATCAGTGACAACATTGATGACATGGATTTGATTCTTACAGGTTTGGATTGTGGCTTATTTGTCATATAAACCTCTCAACTGGCCAGGATTGTCCCTGATTTCAACTCCAAGTTTAACACTATCCCTCTTAGCCCCTCCAAAAGTGATTATTTTTGGGTAAGGGGTGGTAGATTCCACTTATAGAATACTGACAATCATTACAGTTGTACATGTCTGTTCCTTCAGAACATTTATAATAAGATGCACTCACATATTCTGGCAGTGTATCATATTAATGATCATGATATTTTAAAAGTGTCCATGATTGTGCCTGTTTCTATCTACTTTTGTCCAGAAGTCTGTTGCTATGTGTCTTTGATTGGTTGAGAGCTATGGTGACGTCAGTCATATTCAAGGAAGTCATTTAGGCTCATAGGTTCATAGATTAGTACTAGGCTAACTGCCCTTGCGAGCCATTTTAAGCCTAGCCAATTATCCCTTGTGAGACTCAAACCCTGCACCTTGTGTTTGTAAGGCAAACACCTTAAACATTAGGCCACCCCATCTTCTCACTATGCACATACCCCTTATTGTATATACCATCCTTGCTAAATGTCCTCTCCACTGGCCATGTCAGTGATGTTTATTTCACAAACATTCACCCCCATTGACATGTAACCTTGTGTGACCATCACATATATGCTGTCATGTGTGATGATATAATACACTCCTACTGGAGGTGCCAACAGCAGTATGTACTGTGCTGGCATTGTATGTGCTTAATGTTATGCGACTGACTCTCTTGGAAGTGTACACACATTGACAGATCCTATTTTGGGGACATTGACATATTTACCATGCCCACTTCCTCTTTATTCATTCCTATCATTCATTTCTGTGTCCATTTTCATCAGCACACTTTGCCTGCCCAGTGTGCGTTCCCTTGTATTTGCCCTTGCTATTTACCCTCCCTCCATTATTTCATTCTGAAAATAATCGTTGTTGTGTACATTTCACCCAGTACACTTTTCTTCACTGTGTTATTACTGCTGTTAATGCAGTATTTTCACCCCTGGTAATCATCTTGGTGGTCTCTGCAATTGCGCTGAGCAGGTTTACTCATAAGCAAACTTGTATGCTTTTGCTACTCTGGTTGGGCTGCTCTGCACGGTTTCATAGTTTTAGCATTGTTGCTGACCATGACATTTTCCTTGTATTGGTATAGGTTTCACTTGAAGCCAGATGGAGTTTATTGAATTCCCATGTGTGCCTTTTCTCTCTCTCTTTTTTTTTTTTGAAGTTACCTTATTAAAGTCTCATTACCATGTGAATACAGGATAACAAATTAGTCTGTACCTTAATTACGTCTGCATTTTCTTGCAATTCATTATATTTAACTTTCGGAATGTCAACTGTGTAATTTATTCACATCACTTATTTAAAAAACTCAGATGTCAGTAAACAAAAAGATTCCATTATGAACTATAAAATGCAACAGGGCCTGCAAGACAGATTATGTCAATGATGAAAATGACTGCTGGAAGGCTGGGCCAATATTTCCCAAGAACCACAGTTATTATCAGGTGACCTCAATGGCTGAATGCCAATGAGTGTTCAACTCCTACAACACAATCAAGATCACTTCAGAAAAAAAAGATTCCTGAGTTCATATCACCCTAGCAGACTTGAGTTCACATCACTCTGTCAGACTATACCAGCCGTCAATCGCATCCACTGTACTACAAAAAACCTTGAATAACCCAACCATGCATTCCAAGGGTTCTATCACTCAAACCTAACCAACCAGTCCAACTGGATGATGAAAGCTAACAACAGAAACCAAATCCAGGACAACAGCCCAACTCAAATAAACAGGAAGTAACCAGACAAAAACAGAAAGGCCATCCCAAATAAAAGGCAAGTTCAACAAACAATATAAAGATTTAATAATGGCTAAACTCAGTGACAATGACCTCCTCATCCTGATGGCAGACAGGCTACTGTAAAAGCAATCATAGCCTCGAGAATCAAAAGAAGCAATGAACAAGTGATAAGCTACCACCAAATAACAGCAACCAACAAGTGATTAGGACTTAAACAGGCTCCTTGTTAAGCAAAGTCCTGAACAATTTGTGGGGGTGGTCAAATCATTTCACATCACAAATTGTATCTCTTTATTGATTGTCTTAGAAAATAATTTATTTAATCTAATGTGTTCTTTGTGACACAGTGCAAACCTATCCAGGGTAAAAGGTATTATTCCAAACACCTTGCAATGTTAATCTGAAAAATACTCGAAATGCCTAGAAAGAAAATTCACCAAGAGTGTCTAACTAGTCCTTTTCTTTATTACACTGTAATGCTTATAACATATTGCATTATATGGCTGTTTTATTCCATAGTTATATACTGCATTTTGTTATGCTAAATTATGCTGTACAGTATTAATTACATTACATAATAACAGCGTTGTATCATGTGCCATCAGTCACATTATTCTTTTGCATTTTAACACTGTTAAATATGAATTGAACAATACAGCACAATGGTGCAACAATTAGCATTGTCATCTCACAGCTCTCGGTTCCCTGGCCAGATCCTGGTTTAAGATTCTTTTGTGTAGGGTAAACAGATATTTAATATTATCCCCTGAATTTTCTTCTGGGTAACCTGTTCCCTTATACATCTGAAAGAAATGTAGTTTGGTAAATTGGCAATATTCAATATCATCAGTGAAAATGAATGAGGTATGTGAGAGTGTGCATCTTACAATAGATTGGCATCTCATCCACTATTGCTTCTCTTTCTTAAACTCAATGCCTGCCAGGATTGGTTGTTGCTCCTCTGTGTTTTTAAACAAAGGCCAGATTCCAAAATAAAGTTTTGCATAGCGCAAGGAAGATGTTGGCAAATTAGTGGCAGATGTGATTCTAAAACAGACAAAAGGTTAAGAGCAAGTAAAATTTACTCAGCACAGGGTAGTTGTGGACTTTGTTCACACACACTAGATTCTAAAATAAAATGGGTGCACTCAGTGGCAATGCATTGTGACAGAGTATTATGCCAACACTTCTGCTAAAGTACTTAGAGAAGGCTATAGGTGCTAAACTGATTTTTGACAAATCATTCTGCAATTCCATGGATTTGGCCAAAAAATAATAAATACCATTGTAAACTGCAGTAAATGCACTAGCACAGACTAGGATTTTGCAGGCTATACTACAGAGTGATCTGCAAATGTGTCCTAGAAGACAGCCAGCATGGTGACAAGCCAGGCTACAGTTAAGCCAGCTCTCACTCCAGGATATCATTGATGGATACAGATTAGATAGGAAGTTGGTGCAGAGTGTTTGTAGGATGTATGCATCTCACATGTCCTCATGCAGTCAGTGAAGTAACTCTGTCCCAGTAGAAATAAAAGTGTGCTGGACTCTGGGTACACTGGCCTCTAGCACATTTCGGCAACATACGGGTGATGCTGTAGTGGTGTCCCCAACAGCTGCAAGTTACATCCTAGAGTAAATCTTAGAAGTTATGTGTCACAAAGTGGATGAATTCATCCCTTCCCAGCAACATCCAGGGAGTGCTGGACTGCCATGGAATGGTTTTATGTAATCACCAATTTTCTCTATGTCCTTGGTGCAACTGACTACACCAATTTACCATTGAAAAAACAGCATCAAGTGATGCAGAAAGGTATATCAATAAAAAGAGGATGCCATTACTCAATTGGTAGGTAGTGTGCTCTGCAGACAGCATCATTATCAATATTATGACAACTCACCCTGCTACTGCATAACACAGCAATCTGGAGAAAAAAGTGAGCTGAGGTCTACTTTCTCACAAGCTTGTATTCCTGAGAGACTTCTTCTTGGTAAGCATATGATCACAGCTATAACACAATCTGAACCAACACCTGTCATTATTAAGTAAGGTGACTAAATGTGCATATTCCTCAACAGACAGGTGATGGCAGCTATCCTCTGGAGCCCTGGCTCATAACAGCATTCAGAGCCCCATCAACACCTGTTGAGAATGCCTAGAACAATGAGCACAATGCAATACATAACACTATTAGGCAGATGTATTGCATGCTGAAATGACAATTCAGATGTCTAGACACATTCAGGGATGCACTGCAATGCACACTGGAAAAGGTGTCACAGATGGTCACTGTGTGTGCCATATTGCACAACATGTTAACCACTATACACTGTGGCCTGACAGCCGTAGGTGGAGCTAAAAAAGAATGTTTACAGAATGATCAAAATGGCACAAGGGCACAAGGATGAAAAAACAACCAGTTGTGAGTGATAGAGGCTGCAGCCATATATGATAGCTCAAGTGATACAACACTAAGTCATAAGAAGCTACATGTAGAAAAGTAAACAGATGAAGCAATGAGGTGCACCTAGTCTTGCCCCATTACAACATCACAGCTGACAACTACAGGAAAAAGGCTGGTAGTTGTCCAGCTGGAATATTAGAAATACCGTAATAACAATTTGAAGAATTTGAAATGCAAACTGTTATATACATATGTGCAAAGAAGACATGAAAACATCTGGCTAGGTATTGAATAACAATTACTACTGGAGTACTGTAGGAAAGGTACTCGGAGAATGTTGACCATACCTTTATGTGTATGGCACCCCTGAGGTGAAAACAACAGCAAGTGTCAATGGCAAGGAATGCTCTCATCATACTTGTAATGAGTGTGTTTATGTATTAGAATAAATGTGTATATGACAATGTCTGTTGAAGTATGCACTAGGTGGGTGTACCATAAGAAACTGGAACTTCACATAGGAAGGTTGTATGATAACTTTGAGATGCAGTATGCACATATCCTAGGAATATGTTGCAATATAGGATGCAAGGCTATACATATAGCTGCAATAATAACTCTAGGTTAAGGTTTGCAACATAGCCAAATATCTGTTCCTCAAAAAAATGTGGTTTTCTGGCAAATGACTGAGGACTGAAATCACTAAATATTGGCAAACATTTGAGTTTCAGACTTCATACCCTTCAGAAAATAAATTGTTAATATGACACTTGATATTTTAGCAAGTTTCTAATTTTAGATGGTCAATATTTAAAAGTGTCCCTAATTTTGGACCTTTGCTCCCCATTATATTTGGCTTTGTCTAGATGTCTTGTACTAGGATGTTGAAAG